>NW_026067971.1:2857165-2938436 GCF_014885135.2 Alexandromys fortis | reverse complement strand
CATGGAAGTATACATAGTCTACAAGACTAAACTGATTGTGTCACAGAATCAATGATCAAAGATGCAAAATTTGTTTGTTTGTTTTGCATGCTGGAATGAAACCTGGGACTGGTGCCGCAAGTTAGGCAAGCATTCTGCTGCTGAGTTACAGCCCATGTCATTTTTCATTTGTTTTGTGATAGCATCTTTCATGCAAACAAGGATGTCTTTATATGTGTATATTTTGTATTGGCCTCAACTTCCTTATTCTCCTCTTTGTCTCCTGTGGGCTAAAATTGCAGACATGCACCATCTTGCCCGGCTACCTTTTTTTTTTTTAATTAAAAGGCCTGAATGTGCTGTTTCTCAGGAGAGAATCCCTGGTAAGAAACACAAGCTGCAGCTTCCACATCCACACAGCATGGTCTGATTTGATCTAAAGCTCAGAATTCACTTTGTCATTCTGATGCACATCCTTTGAGCAGCACTCACGATGCTGGCCAGTGCCTAGTACTCTCTGGGCCATGTTTATACACAGCAGGTTTCTGGGTCTTAAACAGTTGGATTTGGCAAAGATTCAGCTTGAAGGTGAGACCGTGGATTATGGGAAGCATGACTGCTTTCCTGTTGAGCCCATTCCCTGAGTCACCCTCATGTGAATGAAGTCAGGAGACAGACCTAGCACCAAGTCCTCCAAACCTAAGATGGCAGTGGGGATTCTATAACCATGCTTCAGCATTTGCAAGTGTTGCATGGCCTTTATTTTTTCATACCTTATGTTTCCCCATCTCTGAAGAAGAAAATAGCATAACTGCATATATGAATGGCCTATGGCACCATGAAGTGCTATACCCTTACCACTAAAGGGAAAAAGAGATTTAAAAAAATAGAGGTATACGAATGCAGAAAATAAAACCAGTATACTGAAGATATAACCCTCTTTTATATCAAAACAGTACCACCTTAGAACCAGAGAGATGACTCAGGAGTTAAGAGTGTGTGCTGTTCTTGCAGAGGACCAGGTTTTCAATCCCAGCATGCATATTGGGTGTGTGGATCCTAAGACCCTGCAACTCCAGTTCCGTGGGATCTGACTCACTCTTCTGCTTTCTGTGGGTACCAGAACATATGTGGCATATTCCCCACACACATACACCTAGACATACACATATACAGAGTGACACACCAACACAGAGAAACACATGCACATACATACAAACAAAAAACATACACAGAAATACACATACATACATACAAAAACAGATATAGAAACACATACGTACAAAAATACAGATATACACAAAGATACAGACACACACACAGTCATACACATTCACACAGAAACATATACAAAGATAAATGCACACATACACAAATTAAAAATAAACAAATCAACATTTTGACACACAGTTATGCCAGCACCATTTGTTGAAGATGCTTTCTTTTTTCCATTGTATAATTTTAGCTTCTTTTTCAAAAATCAGGTGTTCATAGGTATGTGGATTAATATCCAGGTCTTTTATTTGATTCCATTGATCAACCTCTGTGTTTTTAATGCCAACATCAAGCTGTTTTCATTATTGTGGCTCTGTAATAGAGCTTGGCATCAAGGATGGTGATGCCTCTGGATGTTCCTTTATTATACAGGATTGTTTTTGGCTATCCTAGGTTTTTTGTTTTTCCATATAAAGTTGATTATTGTTCTTTCAAGGTCTGTGAAGAATTGTGTTGGGATTTTGATGGGAATTGCATTGAATCTATAAATTGCTTTTGCTAGAATTGCCATTTTTACTACGTTGATCCTATCTATCCAAAAGCATGGGAGATGTTTCCATTTTCTAGTATCGTCTTCAATTTCTTTCTCCATAGACTTAAAGTTCTTTTCAAATTGGTCTTTTACTTCTTTGGTTAGTGTTGCCCCCAAGATATTTTATGTTATTTGTGGCTATTGTGAAAGGTGATATTTCTCTGATTTCCCTCTCAGCTTCATTATGATTTGTGTATAGAGGGGCTATTGATTTTTTTGAGTTGATCTTGTATTCTGTCACATCACTGAAGGTATTTATCAGCTCTAGGAGTTCCCTGGTAGAGTTTTTGGGGTCACTTATATACATGATAATATCATCTGCAAATAATGAAAGTTTGACTTCTTCCTCTCCAATTTGATCCCCTTGATCTCCGTTTGTTGTCTTGTTGCTATTGTTAAACCTTCAAGAACTATGTTGAAGAGATATGGAGAGAGTGGACAGCCTTGTCTTGTTCCTGATTTTAGTGGAATCGCTTTGAGTTTCTCTTCATTTAATTTGATGTTGGCTGTTGGTTTGCTGTATATTGCTTTTATTATATTTAGATATGTTCCTTGTATCCCTGATCTCTCCAAGACCTTTTTCATGAAGGGGTGTTGGATTTTGTCAAATGATTTTTCAGCATCTAATGAAATGATAATATGTTTTTTTTCTTTGTTTATTTATATGATGGATTAGATTGACAGCCTAGGGACTGGAGAAATAACTCAGCGGTTGAGGGCACTTGCTGCTCTTGCAGAAGTTTCAGGTACGGTTCCCAGCATCCACATGGCAGCTCACAATCATTTGTAACTCCAGTTCCAGGGGATGCAACACCTTCTTCTGACTTCCATGAGTACCATATCACATGTGGTACACATACACACATGCAGACACATACACACAAGTAAGTAAATCCTAAATGTATTAAAAAAGGAAGCCTATAGAACACATGTGAACCTTAGAATTTCAAATGAAAAAGACTTTGTTTCTACTGCCTTGATAAACACAAGGAAGTAACCCATAATCTCTATTTGTTTTCTTCTTTATCTCAAACAACTAGCTCAGGTTAACCTTCCTTCAAACTTAAAGCAGCATACACAATTCATAGGTTCAAGTCTACACATATTTCCAGATGTGGAGGTCACCTCCAGACAAAAATGTCCTGAAAAACAAACCTTCCTGTATTGATCCAGTTTTCAGACAAGTTCTTGGAAATTTTCCAAGCCTAGCCAGTTCCTCTCTTGCTTCACAGAACCTCAAGAGACTGTATGTATTAATGGAAAATTTATCACCACAGATGCAAGAAAATATGGTTGACTTCTGAGCCAGGCTGTTTCATAGGCTGCAGGCCATTTAGGGCCCAGTGGTGGGTTCTTGGGATAGAAGGCTTTCTGTTCTCTTTTAAACTTTATATTAACTACTGTTAGCTCTAGTAAGACAGGTGTCTTTTGAGCAGTGAGCACACGTACAGACATGTCCTTACTCATGAATAAAGTACATTTGGACATTTCTCTGATGGCTGTAATACTCTGAGTTTTGAGCACTGTTCATTCATGCTTAATACGCCCTGGTGGCTCTCAAATTAGCTTTTCAGACAACCATTGGGAGCTATTTTTGGTTCCTTGGACCATTAATTCCAAGTTCAAAACAAAACCCTATGAGAGAATGGATCAAAAAAGTGTCCTTTAAGTTATACAAAGAACCAGAGTTCCCTCCAGGAAATTAATAGTCTAATTATAAACTTTCTGGTTGGGAAAGTTTGGAAAAGCTTTGTCTCTTTGATGAAGTCAAAAGCCTTTGGCTTGGCTACATTTCATTTTTCTCCATTCAAAACATATGGGAATTTTCCTCAAACATCAGAGCAGCTGGCCCTTTCCAAATCAGAGAGGAAATGCTCGATGCTCCTAACACTGCAGAAGAAATCCAACCTGCTGCCCAGAGAGCCATGCTGATTTTGAAACCCTGTGGCGGTGGTAGGGGTGGCCTATTTCCCTGATGAAATTACAGCTTTGATGCTGGACTGAAAAGAACGGTCATCCATGGTTTATAACTGAATGAAACCATATCGGGCTTTATTCCAATTTAGCGCATTTAGAATGTTTACAAACATCGAGGAGATTATCACATGGCCAGAGTGTCACACGGTCATGACTTTCTCAGTTTACTTATAAGACCGATGTCCTATTAAAGGCATAGCTATTCTGGTCGCTAGTATATGTATTTTCTCCCAGTAGTTCCAACTGAACATGGCAAGATAAGAGCACATGCTAAAAATAAAGAGAAAGGAGGGAATGTATTATGAGAAATACATTCAGAGTTCAAACAGCATCGTAAATCATGTTTGGCCTTGTGAACAGAGGTTTAAATAGATTTAACATTGTAGGGTAAGATATCTTGGTCTAGTAACTATAGGACCACAACAAATCACAAGTTATCCTTTAACCACTCAACTTTACTCCACAAATCTGACAAACTTACCTAAGTATGACATTCACAGTTCAATATTGAAACTGCAAAATAAAGTACTTAAAGATTTGGGAATAAAAAAATATAAAATAAATCCCATTCTATAATGCTGGTCAAAGAGTTATCCAGGATAAAACAGTATATAAATTCTATATATCCACCTAATTAATATAATCCAGAGGATGCCAAAAATGTTTACTGATTAAAATATATCTTTACCAAATTTACTAGTCTGGTTTGGCAACAAATCTTTCTTTGGCGAGCCATGTGAATCACCTTTGCAAGGAAAGTAACTTCTTTTCAGTTCCTGTCATTTAATACTTCATAGATGTGACTTATTTTTAAAAATATTTTTCTCCTATTCCTCTCTCTGGGGCTCCCTGCCCTCATGGCCTGCCTTTACTTTCTGGGCCTCTGCATTTCCTGCCAGTTGAAGAGAGCATGTACTTCAGGCACAGCACTTGGAGTATTTGAGCCAGATCTGGCTGGAAGTTTCCTCACTTTCATCAGATGAGCTTTTTATGACAACAAAAGGTTCTATTCAAGTTGTCAAATGAGGTAAGCAGTCAACAACCCTAGTATGATACCTTTGATCCACAATAATGGAGAAAAAAATTCTTAATTGTGCAATAGTGGCATTTATATCTTGGAGGTAAACAACAGCTCTCTACATTGAACTTATGGTCCACTCAATAGTAGGGAAATCATGCCTGGGGCTTGAAACCTCACCAGTTACCAACCACCCAAGGCTAGTGGTGTCGTGAATCTTAGAAGATGGCCCCCTTCCACCACTTGACTAGACTAATATCATTCCTATTGCATTCTACATAGTTGCCCTTACACTTGCATTGCAGACAAACGTTGCTCTCACCCCCCACCCAACCAATAAAGTTTCTCTTTGTAGTGGACAGAGACAATCTTAGGAAATGTGTGTAAAAACAATAATCAAAGAAGAGGCCATGAATTTGAGAGGGACTTGGGGTAGGGAATGAGAGGAACTAGAGGAAGAGAACATCGGGTTTGAGAGATGAGAGGAACGGGTAAATGATGCAATTGTATAAGTTATTAAAATTATTTTAAAATTTTCATTTTTATGTGCATGTATAAGTGTCCTCATGTAGGTATGTTCACCAGGCTTGTGCCTGGTGCCAGCAGGGCTCAGAAGACAGTGTCACATGCCCATGAACTGGAGTTACAGATAGTTGTAAGCTGCCTTTTGGATGGTGGGTACTGAACTTAGATCCTTTACAAGAGCAATATACACTCTTCTCTGCTGCGCCATCTTCCCAGCCCCAATGACTCTCTTCTGATTGGCAAGTGGATGATAGCCAAGAGAAGCAGGAAAAAAATAGGAGACTGAACCTTTCAGAGTCACTCATCTGACACCAGAAGACACAGTTCTGACCTTGGTGAGTCAGGTTCTCTGTTCGTTACCATTTCTCCTATACAGAGTGAGTGTGTTCATGTACTAGGGCTACTGCAGGAAACATCACACACTGGGTTGCTTAAACAACTTAAAGGTATTCCCTTATAGCGCTGAGTAAGAGATTCAAGATCAAGATATGAGCTGTTTTAACTTCTCCTGGGGCCCACATGCTGGTTTGCAGATGGCTACCTCTCGCTGTGTGCTTCAATGGTCCTAGGCTTTGATGTCTTTTCAGCATCCTCTTGTTCTTGAAGAAGAATGCAGTGGATTGGACTAGAGCACACATGAGTGGACTGACTTTAACTTAACTGCTTTACGTACACAGTGAAGTTCTGGATGTCAGGTTTCAAATAAATTTTGAGAGGGAAACAATTAGGCCAATAAAAGCATCTCAGTTCCCATGCACAGGACACTGTGGTGCCTTCCTTCCTTGATGTCATGTACGTCTTCAATATGTTTCGACATTTAGAATAACTGTATCCCCCACATCCTGTTATACTTCTAAAGTATTCTTTATTCTTACTATGGTGATGATGGTAATGAGAATTGTTGAGATTATAATTACATTTCTCCTTTTCCTCCCTCCAAACCCCTCCTGACAGTTTACTATTTTTTAGAAACATAGAATTTTCATTGTTTTATTATTTTCAGATCCTAACTTAATGCTTTATTGAGTTGGATATTGAATGAGACTCATTGAACACTCTCACTATTCCAAAGGCTGAGAATCGTACAGAATGAAAGCACTGTCTAGATGGCAAGGAAAGCTGTTCAATCACTTAAAAGAATGATCTAGGAGATGGGAAAACAGTTTCTTCTAGAACTAGGGAAGATTTACTTCTAGTTGCAGAAATGTTTAAATTTGCCAGTTTGGAAAGGACTGTGGAGCTGCCCTCATCCCTAAGAGAGATGAGTCTCAACCCATAGCAGTGAGATCAGTCTGTAGGCACTTGTCAGAAAGCTCACAGATGGTCTTGAGAGGCAGGAATGTGAAAACTAACTTGAAATACTAAGGTTCAAACAGTTCAAGCAGTAGAAGTGAAAGAAGGGAGGAAGGGAGGGAGGGAGGGAGGGAGGGAGGGTGGGTGGGTGGGTGGGGTGTGGGAGAAGAGAGAGACAGACAGACAGAGAGCGAGAGAGAGAATGTATTGGGGTCTGTTGTTTAGTGCACAGCCAACATTTCCACATAAGGAGATAAAATCTGATATTATTATTGTCCAGATAGACAACAAAAGGAGAGAAACGAGAAGGAAATGTCTTGAAAGCATCTCCACCCAAAAGGCGAAAATGATTAAACAAAAGAGAAGAGAGAAACAGAAGGGTTAAGGCAAGGTCCAGTGAAAGAGGAAAGATGGTCATCAGTCACGCCAATCATGGAGTCAGAGTTGCTCTTGTGAGCTGAGAAGCTGGCCCCCTAAGAACACCTCAGGAAATCCCCATGAGTAAGAACACCCCAGGAGAACCCTGTGAGTAAGTCGCCTTAGAACATTTCTTCTGCAATCTGTAGTTTGGTTATTTATTTTAAACTCTTGAATAAGGGGGATAAAAGTTCTTTTTGTTGTCCAGTTGTCAGTGCCTTTTAAGATAAAATTTTCCCAGCAAAATAGCCCTGATGACAAAGGCTTGTTTGAGACACACTGTCTGTGAGACGGTTTATTTTAAGCCATGATATTACGATATTAGCAGGTTGTTACTCAGAGCAGCGCTGATGAATGTGTCTGTGTCATGGCAGATACAAAGCACCAGCCTGTTCCCCTCGTCTCCTTTCTCTGCCCTCTTTGTGCTCAGGAAGTCTGAGCACATGGCCTGGCACAAAGACCCAATGCCATGTTATTTCAGTCTCCAAAATGCTGTGCTGATCCGGGCCTTTTAGCTCACTGACTGGAAGACATGTCACTGGGAAACATTCGCAGATTGTTTTAGCCAACTCATCTGGAGTTGCCTTCCGTGGTAAGGCTGAAAATGAAATTTTACCAGCAACGAGTTGACAGAGTTTATTTAGTATCTTCTGGAGAATAAACATATGCAATTGACCTCAAACTTCATTTCTCTTTCCAAAGGCAGGCTCGGTTTCCCATGATGCTAGATTTTATTTTATTTTTTAATCAAATGAATACTTACCACTCAGCTGCCAGCATTAAATATGAACAGATCTTGCTTCCTTTTGTTACATGTAATAAAGTAATCAAAGGATGGTGTTATTACAGAAGCAAATGTTTGTAGCTATGTGTGGTATTCGGTGATAATGATGTCATTGTACAATGAGGTCCCTTTGGCAAAGTTGTTCAGAGCATGAATTTTAAAACACACGTCATCAAAGAACCTAAATATATTAGTATTTTTTGACCCAAGAACTACACTTTCAGAAATCTGACATAATGGAATATTTATTTATTTCAGTAGCCCTTATAATACTTATAAAGACAAATAATTATTAAGTCATGATAGCTGTATAAAATATCATATCTAGTTACTTATGTTTCTTTGAAGAACTCAATGGCCCATGTACTAAGCAGTGCTTTAACTGTTTAATATCTGTGGACTCATGTGGTCCTTACCTCAACATCCTTCAGCAAGAACCATTATAATTTTCTATTTTATGAGTGTGTTCATTATAAGTTTGTTATTAAAAAGCTGGACTTAGATACCCTGACAGGGTTGCTTCCTTCTGAAGAATTTAAGATAAACTAACTTCAGGGTGCTTTCTAGTAGTCTTCGGGATCGTGAAGCGTATACAAGCATCACCGCCATATTCATGTTCATGTAACATTTCTATCCAAATCTCCCCCTTTAAAAGGACAGCAGTCACGCTGGATAGAAGCCTGCCTTCACTAGGATTGTCTCATCTCCACTAATGACCTCCCCAAGAGACCCTTCTATCTGCTTGATCTCATCTACATGGCGCCATTTTCTCAGGCATGTAGATCTCATCTACATGGTGCCATTTTCTCAGGCATGTAGAAAGAAGAAGTTATGGGATGATGGAACCTTCCCAGACTCTCTAAGAGATCGTGTGAGTCCAGGCAATAGGTAGAGGGTTAGAATTCCTGCAGAACCTCTAAGCATGCTGTCCCTGAAGTGGGGAAGGTGGAGCCTACATTGGAATGCAGACTCCAGGATGTTGGAGGAACTTGGGGAATCCACCAAGAAAAGCTGCAGGCACTGAGTGGGTCTAGGGATGCTTACTCAGCAAGCTTTAATAAAAACATTTGCATGCTTAAGTTTCTAGGGTTAAATAACGGCCATAATTTGATAAGTACTACAAAAACTGCCCCCCTTTTCTTTTGTAATGGGTTTCCTTTGTGAAGTGTCTCCATACAATGTAATAGAAGCAAGACATCAGATATTGAAGTAAAGCAGATTCAGAAGCCTCTGGGCAGGGGAAGGTAATTAGAAGTTTAAATATAGTGAGACATTCAATCACATGGCCCAGATTGTTATTGTATTAGCGATAAAAGGTAATTCTTCGTACTCATTCAATAACAAATCACAAGTAAAATGCAGCTTATTATCATTACTCCCAACTTTAATTACACCCATTTAAACTATATCTAAGGCTCACATGTCCAGAATACTTCATGCATACTCTACAATCATCAAAATCACAACCCCGAAAGGATTGTACCACAGGTTGATATAAGTTGCTGTTTTCCCCCATGAGTATCTGAAACCACAAAACTGTGAATCTGTGCCTTGTGACCTCTTCTGCATTATAACCATCCTAATATCAACTGTTCAAAAAGTTGCTTAAGTTATTTTTAAATAAATAGGCTTATCCTATTTATTTATGTTTAAATTTTATGATTAAAGTTTTATATTGGAAAAACATGTGATTGAGGGTTCTATTAGACTTTGAGGAATTCTTAGACATGTCTTATTTGGGGCATTCATAGAATATGTGCCTTGAAAATCTCAAAAAACTTTTGCTAAATTGAATTAGTAGACACATGCCTCTTTAATTCACACTCAAATATTTATCAATTATTTCCAGGCATTAAATATCAAGCAAAACCAGAAAAATAAATCTTTTCTCAGGCAATGAACATTACAGTGGATGATCAGAACATGAAATGATGCATAATCGAGAACAAATAAGATAAAGAAAATGGGAGCATTTCATGTAGAGACTGTGGATGAGGACAACAGAATGTCCCATGTCCTGTAGAGACTGTGGATGAGGACAACAGAATGTCTTTTCCTTTTTATTTAACACCACGACACGCACATGTTTGACCAGAGGTTTGTATTTCCTCAAATGTACATTGCTTTTCTGCCAATATCTCGGTGGAGACCTCCAAATACCACGCACCGCGCCCCTGTGTCTGCACTCAGTTACCGCTGACACTCAGTTACCGAGCTTCGGGCAAGGGGGCTGGAGGTTAAAATACATTAACACACACAGACAGAGAGACAACGACACGGGTCATCCTTGAATTCCCCAAGAATGCCCCCTTGTTGTGTTCAGGGGCAGATTATATAGAGATAGCCACGCCCCAGCCAAACCCACCAGAAACCACTCTCCTGCCATCAGGAACTCCTGAAGGTCTCGTTCTCAGAGCAGCTGTAGGCACTCAGATCAGGGGAAAACAAGAAATTCAGGATCCGGAGTCTCACTGCTCCCAACTCTTTTCCTTTTTATTTTATTTTCTTAAACCATCAACAGAGGGTGAATTATAAATTATAAAACAACAATATGAATGAGAAATTTCATCTTTTATTTTAAAATGTGTGTGTGTGTGTGTGTGTGTGTGTGTGTGTGTAGGGGTGGGTAGGTAGGTACAGTGTATGTCTGTGTGGGGGTATGTGTCTTGGCTAGGGTTATTATTGCTGTCACGAAACACCATGACCAACAGCAACTCAGAGAGGAAAGGACTTATTTGCTTCCACTTCCACCTCCATAGTCCATCACTGAAGGAAGTTAAGGCAGGAACTCAAACAGGGCAGTAACCTGAAGGCAGAAGCTGATGCAGAGGCTATGGAGGGTTGCAGCTTACTGGCTTGCTCCCCATGACCTGCTCACCATGCTTTTTTTTATAAAACCCAGGACCACCAGCCCATGGATAGCACCATCCACAATGGGCTGGGCCCTCTCCCATTAATCATTAATCAAGAAAATGCACTATATTCTTCCTTCAGCCCCATCTCACGGAGTCATATTCTTAATTGAGGTTTCTTCCTTTCAGATAACACGATCTTCTGTCAGGTTGACCTAAAACTAGCCAGCAGAGAATGCACATGAGTACAAGTGCCTTGGCAGCCAGGGCACTGGATCCCGGGGGACTGTAAAAAGAGGTGGTGTGGTTAACTGCTTATCTTTGGTGCTAGGAACAAAATTCAGTTCCTTGGCAAAGGAAGTGGACACTCATAACGACTTAGGCAACTCTCCAGCTCCCATCTGCTTTTTCCTGATGGTTTGAAAAATCTAGTCAAGTCCAGCAGATACCAAGAGGTTTCTGAACCCTTCTACACTTAAACAAATTTCAGGTGTCAGAAATGTTTTTTATATAGATTATATAGATTAAATCTTTTGCTTTTTTCTACTACCTTAAAATTATAAATGAAGGTTTTGAGAACATTTGATGCAATTAAAATAAGTCCATTAATGGTAGCATTATCTGTTTTCTTATGAAAAAAGAGAAGAGTTTCTGGAATAAATCCTTGTAAGAAACAGCATTTTCCATTTTTATATGTTTCTTTAGTATCAGTCTGAATTGAAGGTGGCTTGATTCTCATGTCTGTTTCTTTATTCACTCCGGTGTGCTGTGAAATTGATCAGCAAATGACCTCAGAAAACACCACACAGGCGTGAGGCGATGGGAATGGAAAAGAAACACTATGAGGATGATTTTCACCCAACCTACTTGAAATAATTTTTGGAACCAGGGTTTGCTGGGCACCCTTTGAGAACTGTTAGTCTGAGGTGTTGACCATGGAGTCAGCTCCTGTATCAATCACCTTCCTATTGTGGTAAACACCAGGATCAAGGTAACTTATAGAAGCATAGTAAGAAGGCCGCTTGATTGTCCCAGCTGACCAGAACCAAAATAATCACACAAAAACCATATAAATTAAATCACTGCTTGGCCCATTAGCTCTCTCTTCTTATTGCTAATCTCTTACATATTAATTTAACCCATTACTATAATCTGTGCATTGCCACGTGACAGTGGCTTCTTGGCTACAGTTTCCAGCATCTGTCTCCAGCAGTTCCATCTCTTCTCTGACTCCGCCCTCCTTTCTCCCAGCATACAGCCTAGCTTTCCCCACCTACTTCTGTTCTTTCCTGCCATAGGCTCAAAGCAGTTCTTTATTCGTTAACCAATAAAAGCAACACACAGAAATAAGGACCTCCCACACCACAGAAGACGGAGTTTATGTGGGTTCACAGTTTCAGGGGATGAGGGTTTGTCACGGCAGAAAGCACCAGGCTTGGTGGCTGAAGCAGGAGGTGGAGAATGGGAGGAGCTCCCATTCTGATCTGTAATCATGAAGCAGAGAGAGCAAACTAGAACAGTTCTCAAAGCCTGCCCCCAATGAAGACTTCCTACAGCAAGGCCACACCTCCCAAGCCTTCCCAACATCAGCAGCAGGGACCAAGAATTCAAGTGCCCAAGACAATGAGGACATCTCATTCAAACCCACGGCACCTCGATGAAAATATAGTACAAAATCACCTGAAGGAAAATGTTTAAGAAGCTGGGGTCCAAGAGGGATGGAAATCTCCCACAATGGCAGAAACTACACCAATATCTTAAAATCTTCAGGATGGATGGAAGTACACCGGGGGTGGCATGAAGAGTTGGGGAGAGAGTCTTCCTTTTGAACTTGCAAAATTTGAGCAAGGAAATAGTTTCCTGCTTAATAAAGGGCAAACTAGAACTGGCGGGAGTCTTCAAGACCTTTTCACAGAGTAGCAAATTCCATTCCAAAAGAGTTCTAGAATTGAGCTGCTCATGTTTTCTCCTTGGTGTGATTTCAACTCATTTACCATTAATATGTAGTAATTAATTGCAATTACCGTACAGCCAATCAGCATGATGTTAGCTCAACCAGCTTTCATTATTTTGACACTCTCTAAACCCTCTGTGGTACAACAAACCCATAAAGCAGGCATTGCAATCTTTTAAGAAACAGTCAATAGTTTATGACATCTAGAAAGTGATTGACGTGTCTGGTTTTGTTCTTTGCCAGCTATTAGAGGCAAAGGTCACAAAGACAACAATAAGTTGCCTGAAACTTTAAATGGGCTTACAGCTCTCTTATAGACAAATGAGACAGCGTGTCCTCAGAATGTGTTGATCAGAGATCAAAGTGACAGAAAACTGGGAACGTCAAGTCTACCACCCCCAAGGCCATATTTAAGAAGTTTTAAAAATAAATCATATCTAAATCCCAGGTCTAAATTTAAAAGAAATTGCCCTCATCCAGTCTTGGCCTTGCTAAATAAGAGCAAAGGGCAGCAGGATGAGGAAAGTGGGAAACAGGAGAGGATCCAGAGGCCCCTGCTTTCGCCAGCGAGAACATTATTTAGCAAAGAGAAGGCTGATTTGTCAGGCCGATGTTCACATTCCCAGAGTAATTAATTTTCAACCCCGTCATTGAGTATGAAGAATGAGAAACTGCATGAAGCAGAGAATTACAAATGTTCTAGGGTGAGACTAAGAAGCCCTTGACAACACTGGTTATTTAACACACACTGTCCACCAGCAATGGGCAGGACGTCATCCATAGCAACGTGGTGGTGATACGCCACAGAGCTTCAACAATCGCTGGAGTAAGCAGGGACCCTCGTGGTTCATCAGTAATTCTGTCTGTCAGTCTGAACTAAGTAGCAATTTAAATTCTGGGGATTGTTTGGGAAATGCTTTATTTTGGCAGCTACTGTCCTACCATAAAGCAAACTCAGCAAACGCTTGATGGAGCGCATGCCTAGGGGGATATCTTCTCTGATTTAGAGCCTAGGTGACAATTTCAAATCTGCAAGCCCCTTTCAAGCTTGCTGCACTCACTGCAGCATTTTGAAGAGATGAGGGGGGAAAAGTTATTTATTTTATTCAAATAGGAGGAAGGAAACAAAACAGATGCAAAAGAATTTGGTGAGTGACCAGTTATTATTAAATTCTTATCCTGCATCCACGACTGTGTGTGCCCAAGCGTGACGCCTCATGATGCCACTTCCTCTCTGCTGGCAACATCAGGCCTAGTAGTATAAGGGCTTCTACTTCTGATTTCAGTATAACAGACTACCCAAAGTGTCTTGAAAATGTATAATCACCTAGGGAGCTAGGTGACAATGCTGTAGCACTGTCAGTTGGGAAGAAGCTATATCAAAACACAAGCTCAGCCCTTGTACGTAATCTACCCAAGGGGAAAGGGTAACACTATGTATTTAAGATCATTTTTTTAGAACATCTAAGAGAGCAATCTCCAAGAGTGCTACTCTGTATGACCACCAAACCAAATGGCACGAGTGTAGGATGTTCTTTTTCTTTCTTCTTCCTTCTTTCTTTCTTTCCTTCCTTCCTTCCTTCCTTTCTTCTTTTTTCTTTTCTTCTCTTTATTTCTTTCTTTAATTTTATTTTTTTTAAAATAACACAACTATCTTTTTTTCTCTTTTTCATTATACATACCCAATCCAAGTTCCCACTCACTCCCCTCCTCTCATCCATTCCCTCTACTCACCCCCACCCCATCCACCATCCACTCCTCAGAGAGAGTAAGGCACTTTGCTTTGGGGAAGGTCCACTAGATCTAAAGAGAATAGGTTCCCAAAAAAGTCAGTACAAGTAGGAACAAATTATGGTACCACTGCCCCCCAGTCTGCCCCAGCCATGCAACTGTCAACCACATTCAGAGGGACTAGTTTAATCTTATGCTTGGTCCAGTCCTTCTGGAGTTGGTGAGCTCCCATTAACTCAGGTAGACTGATTTAGTGGGTGAACCCATCATGGCCTTAACCTCTTTGCTCATGTTCTCATCCCTCCCACTTTACAACTGAACTTTGGGAGCTCAGCCCAGTGCTCCAATGTGGGTCTCTGCCTCTATTTCCATCAGTTGCTGGATGAAGGTTCTATGGTGATATTTAAGATATTTATCAGTCTGACTACAGAGCAGGGCCAGTTCAGGACCCTCTCCTCTATTGCTTAGGATCTTAGCTGGGGTCATCCTTGTGGATTCCTGGGAATTTCTCTAGAGACAGGTTTCTTGTTAAGCCCATAATGGCTCCCTCAATCAAGATATCTCTTTCTTTACTCTCATCTCTGTCCTTCCTCCATCTTGACTATCTTGTTTCCTCAAGTTATCCTCACTTTTCCCCTTCTCCTATCCTCTTCCCCTTTCCCCTTTCCTTCTCCCCCACCCCATGTCCTAATTTTGTCAGGTGATCTTGTCTATTTTGACTTTCCAGATGAATCTATATATGTTTTTCTTAGGGTTCACTTTGTAACTTAGCTTAGGATCATAAACTATAGGCTCAATATCCTTTGTTTACAGTTAGTATCCACTTATGAGTGAGTACATACCGTATTCACCTTTTTGGGTCTGGGTTACCTCACTCAGGATAGTGTTTTCTAATTCCATCCATTTGCATGCAAAATTCAAGATGTCATTTTTTTACACCTGAGTAGTACTCTAAATTTATGTCAACGTTTCCCTCAGTCTTGGTGATATTGACATGTGGGCATAAATCCTTGGCTTTGGGGATGCCTTGTGTGTTATAGATTGCCTAGCAGCACCACTGTCCTCTATTCACCAGAGAGAACAACACCTCATCCGAGGTATCCCAAACCAAATGTCTCTTGACACTGTCAAGCCTCATTTGTGGAGTGCATCTGCCCTGGCTGAGAGTCTGTGATCCAGGTGCAACTTTGGGAAAATCACATGACTTCCTGCTCTCAGGATCCAGGAAAGCCAACTGGCAAGAAAGACTTTTACCATCTAAGACATAAGGGAGGGCTGCCCTTTGACATGCAAAAATTTTGAAGGATCGCTGTTTTACTTAACTTTTTTCCTTATGATAGGATCAAGGAGCTCACCTTCATCTCTTACTATAAGGTTATTGATACACAAATAATCACTGTCCAATGTTACTCCGAGACATTGCTGAAAGATTCCTGTATCTTTCTTGCCTCTCAATTTTCTAAACTGGTCTAGTAGGCTAAGGAACAAAACTTGGGACTGCCATGCATGACTTCAGAAGTTGCATCCTGTAAAAAAGCATCCACTTGAGACCGCAAATGAGAAATGAATTATAATTTGTGCCTTAAACTCAAGGTCTGAGAACTGGCGCATCATAGCATTGCTCATCAAAGAAAAACAAGAATTGCTTTGCAAACTCACCTAAAGACACAGGTGAGTTTTGTTGGGAGATACTTTTGGAGTACATTCAAACAGGGAAGAAAGAAATGGAGAGTGAAAGTGGAGATGCCGGAGGGACAGACACACAGCGTCAATCTGACATAGATAACACCATACATCCAGTGGTGTTCCTGGAATAGTAAAATTGAGAGACAGCCATGCAGTATACCGGTCACCAGGACTCAGTCAGCAAGTTGCTTCAGATCTTCAGGGATCGAGTGAAAGGAGAGTGGGAGAAAGTAGAACCCAGACCCTATAGTAAGTTTGAAGAACTAACAGATGTTGGGCAGAAATGCTGTCCTATGGACAAGAGAGGGGCAGAAACTTTGCCATGGTCAACAACCAGGTAACGGGGGAATCTGGCAGGGGGTAGGTTGTCTGCCTCCTCCTTGCTTCCAGACTGAAGGTGCCACTCACAGAGAATAAGGAGAGTTCCCTCATGCCCATACACTGCAACCAGAAACAGAATCACATGTCAAATCATAGATAAACCATTTTGATTCTTAAGTTTACTAAACATGGTAGTTAAAATATGGAATCTCTAAGGAACTGCTACTTCAAAGAAAGGGGAATTGCCAAAAAGGTACTGTTCTCAACCATTTCAGAGAAATTAAAACTGCCTCCCGTCTTTATTTCATTGTTTCACTGAAAAATTGACACCCAATTATTAACTCCTAAACCTTTACATTATTAAAATGCATGAGTTACCTGACTGGGCACGAGCCTTGTTTTCCCATTTTCCTTTCTTTTTCTTTCTTTTTTTTTCGCCACTAAATGGCTATGTTTTCCACTAGTGCTTATAATGTCCAGTATTTACTATCCCTTCATAATTTGTGGAGTTAGGATTAGTAAACTTTCATTATTATGGGAAGTTAACCAATTCTTAGAACTATAATTCTTAGAATAATCCTTCAAATTAGGAACATATCCAGGCTGAATTAAGAATTGGAACAAATTATGAGTACCCTAAAATTACCGTCCTGTTTTACCTCCATGTACCTTCTGCGATGCTTCAAGGAAAATCCAGACTTTTTAATGCACAGCCAACGAAGCTGGCTCTTAAACCGCCTTTGCAGAAGGCCTTTTCATCTTCCACAAGAAAACAGGAGCTGCAAAACGCATGTTTCCTGTGTTTTAATGAGGCTCGGCCTTAGCAACCACTTGACAAGGAAGCAGGTTTCCTGAGCGCCCTGCTGCTCTCTAATTCCCTGAGATTCTCCTGAGAAAGAACCCTTAATGACCAGCAGAGTAGAGCCCCCACGCTCGCATCTGCATGCACCCTGCAGCTCGACGCTCTTCCTAGCTCCAATGTTACCCTCTGCACGGCGCAAGGGAGAGGGCATTCTCTTCATTGCGGGGAAATTCTCAGCATCTAAACATGTAAAAGGGAGAATGATAGCTACATTCTTTTATTTCTGTTACCGTGGTCTGTTTATTTCTCTGGGAAGGCCAGAGACTAAGGTATTTAGTAGGCAAGATGAAAAGAAAAAGACACACTTCAGGGGTTCAGCCAAAAGCTTTGGGTTATAAAATAATTCAGTCCCCTGAGCTCTTTAGTCTGGGAATGGTCTCGGCTGAGACTCCCAAATGGCTGTTTTGATATTTACTCATACAGACTTCACCAAATAATTTACTTATCGACATGTATGTTTTCATCTGAAGACACAGATTGCTAATTGCCTATGTAATCTATTGTCTATGTAAGAGAATTCCAATGTTGTTGGAGGAGATAGGAGTTTAACTGGAAAACTACAATTCCCAGCATGTCTGTGGTCAATTTGACCACGTGACTAGATTGTGACCAATGAGATTCCAACATGAGCACACAGAAAGGCCTTTAAAGATGTGTTAGGCACCTGCTGCCAGCTTCCCGTTTCTGCAGATTTTAACGGTAGTTTTGAATAATCAGAGACTTTTGAGGGTAGGAGGTGACATCAAAACTGAAAACCAGATAGGAAAAAAAGCCACCTCGTTTCTGAAAACTGTATACAAATCTTATCACTTCTACTGACTTTTTACACATGTTCTCTCAACATTTAACCATCACCAACGGCATGATACTAACAGAGAAAGGTCGTGGCTAACTGGTGCCATTGCAGTTGCACTGTCAAAGGCAAAATCTCAACATGAGAACAAGACATCAGAGGAGACAAAGGACAACTGGCTGGCGGTTAAAGTTATGTGGCATCCAGAATGACCATGGGGCAGAAACGGACATTAGAGACAAAAATAAGCCCTATAATCGTAATAGAATGACCAACACCAACGGCGTGGACAGATCAAATGGCAGTTCAGATTTTCCGTTCTGAGATTCCTCCATACGAGTCCCATATTAGTGTGCTAATTTATATCGCTTCCTGCAGTGTGTAAAGGGTCCTCTAGCCACAGCATTCGCTGCCATTTATTTTTGTAGGAGGGACCTCATCATAGGTCCAAGTTTTATCCCCCTTGTGGCTATCGGTGCCGAGTGTTGTGTTTCCTGCCCTTTTGTGCTTCTTCGTCTTCCTCTGGACAAGGTGGGGATGGCTCCAGCTTTCTGACTCAACCTGCTTAGCACCCATCTCCCTTTGTACTCTCTAAATGTTTAGGTAAGTGTTCATTTGGCACCGTGGGCCCAGCTCCTAAGTGTGTAAGACTTAACCACTTAATTGGTGTTGAGCCAGGAAAAATAACTGAAAATAGGGCTCGTGCCATCGATCGGGTGAGGGAAGTGAGAAAGGACAATCCAGGACTGACTTGCCATCCCCCAGCCCAAGCCTTCTGAGGCCCTCTAGCCCTGATCATCCTGTGTTGGTTCAGAAGCCTTTGACATCTCTGCTTCCTCCTCCTGTGCTCAGTGCTGGTCAGGTCTCGACTCTGTGGATTCATTAGTGAAAAAGAGCTCAACCTCTCAAGCCAGTTGTACTTTTCCAGTGACAGGAAAGCAAGTGTTTTATTAACTCATGATTTCCCCCATTCTTCTTGCTTCTAGATTTCTTTGGTGTTTTGCATGGGTCACTCCTGCATGAATCACATGTCAAGTGACCTTGGCTTTAGAGGTGAGTACGGCTTCCTCACCACCACCTCCATCTCCATCTATCTTGAAACAGCTTGGCTTGTTTTCTCCTCCTGGTTGGTGCCTCTGGGTTTGCATGGCAGTGTGAGGCGACTTATTAAACATATTACCTATATCTCTACAACTGGGGACTGCCATTCATAAATCCCATAGCGGCAAAACCTTTTGAATTCCCCATGTGGTAATGCTCGCAACACTGTCTACCATGTGTTTGTTTAACAAAAACTAAAGCATGGTGAAAGAAGGAAACAAGGCAGGAGAGGAAGGACGAGGTGAAGGAGTAGAGTATTATGAAGACATCCAGAACATTCTCGGGATGTAGGTTTTAGGTACATTTAAGCCTGTCTCTGAGAGTTTCCTTGACTCTCGGTGTACTTACAACTCCTAAGTGACAGCTGCCTTCCCTGTCAGCTCACCTCTGACGGAATGCTGACTTGTTTTCCGCCACACTGTAGAAATCTTGCTGAAGAATACTTGGAACACACAAACTTGTAGACCTTAGCCGCATGTCCTCCCCAGCATGCCTATAGCATCACAGAAATTATTTTGCCTTCTCTTGCCCTTCCTTGCACACCTGACTAATCCTATCTATAAGTAAGTGAAGCTTTAGTGTTATGTCTAAAACAATCTCCTCAACATGAGAACTCCCCAAACCCTGGGTGACAGTCAGAGATGTTGGGGTGCAGCTCCTGTGCCCCGACCACCCAGGGTGGTAACATGGGGTCAGGGACACACCTGGTGCCAGACTCCAGCACGTCTTTTTCTTCACACAGTATTCCAGGATGCAGTTACAAATAGGATTCTTGTTAACACAATCATCTGTCTTCTAGTAAGCTATGGTATGCTGGGCTTTTAAGGCGTGTGTGTGTGTGTGTCTGTGTGTGTGTGTGTGTACTCGTGTGTGTGTGCATTCATATATACATGTGTACAGCATGGCACATGTGTGGTGGTCAGAGGACAACATGCAGTAATGTATTCTCTCCTACCATGTGGGTCCAGGTGGTCAAACTCAAGTCATCAGATTGGCAGCGAGTGCCCCCCTTACCCATCGAGCCATCTTCGTGGGCCAGCAGGCTAGTTTTAAAGCTGGATCCTTGCTTGTGTGTCTTTGTTCTACCGACAACTTGGAATGGTCTGCTTGATGAAGAGGCACTTTAAATTCTTATGTCACAATGAAGGATGACATTAAAAAGCCTTGAAACTGCT
Organism: Alexandromys fortis; assembly: GCF_014885135.2. NCBI lineage: Eukaryota > Metazoa > Chordata > Mammalia > Rodentia > Cricetidae > Alexandromys > Alexandromys fortis. Next base: position 2,918,161 of record NW_026067971.1, on the reverse strand, counting down.
GTAGCCAGACCTCTCCTTTCCCGGGAGCTTCTCCTTTCGCTTATGTATGTGGTGCAAACAAACCCACAATGACTGAAACTCAACATTTGTTCTGCATCCCTTCTGTGGAAGGAATTGTTGGTAGAAAGAATACAGGGGACTGACAAGATAGTAAATTCAGAGGCTGTTCAACCAATAATTGTTTCACCACAGAAATTTTAACTTTAATAGCAATTACACGGAACTCCGTACTGCCTCCGAGTCCAAGTGGGAGAGCTAGATATTTGAGAAATTTTTCCTATAAATAATGAGAACACAGCTAAAAGATAGCAGCCAGAGGGATGGATTCGGAATCCATTCACAGCTGCTATGACTGACGAAAAACACTGACCGTAGAGTACAAAGACAAAAAATAATGGAAATAGGAGGAAATAAAAATTCTCTGTAGGAAAGGGTTTGATAAAAGGCCCCAAATACTATCCTCAAGGCCAAAGGTAAACCTTTTATGCAAAGTTTCAGCATCAGGAAGTTCTCTGGAAACGTTGTGTGTTATGAGGCAAGAGAGATGGCTTGGGGGTGGGAGGAGTGCCATTGCTCGTTCAGAGAACCCAAGTTTTATCCCCAGCAAGTACCCATGTAAGGCAGCTCACAACTGCATATAAAACTTCAGTTGGCCTCTGGGGGTACCCTCACCCATACACATAGCAAACACTTACAAAGACAAATACAAGCTAATAATAAATACACATGAATTAAACTTAAAATGTATGTTTCATACATATGAGACATGGAGAACTATATGAGTAACAAGACATTAAGCAGTTTTTTTAGTTGAAGCATTTTCCAATTGTATGTGATCACTGTAGACACAAATAAGGCTAAAAAAGACCTTTAAGATACAACAGAAATTTACTGCTTCTGTATGTAGAACCTGCAGTGTGTCTTCTTGCCAGCTTTTCTCTGCTAACTGCTGTTCTAGAAAGTTGGGATCCAACACCACTGACACGTGACCCTTGGCTTCCAAGACAACAGACACGGGTCTGTCCATCTGTGTCCATATCCTCAAATGGAAAAGGGAAGAATCCATTCATCCTCATCTCCCATAGTGACAGACAACCTCACGGGCCTTAGGGATGCCAGAGGTTCTGGGAAAGACCTCCCTGGTCATGCTGTTCTAGAAGACAAACACATCATGAGGGAAACCACGGCTCTGGTTTTTCTCTAAGGTAAGTCTGGAGTTTTGTTTGGTTTATACACTATTTCAGGTTAGAATAATTACATTGGCTTAAAGTATTGCCAAAACATGTGACATATGAGACAGAGAAAGGGAGAAAAATGGGATTAGTGAGAGAAGGTAAGACAGAGAGGAAGGTAGTGGGGGTCTGTAGGTGAGCATGTGTAAAGATATATATATATATATGACTCTCATAGAAAGCTTATTATTTTGTATAATAATGAAGAGATCAATTTAAAACTTTAAAAAAAATGAATAAGAGGAGCTGGAGAGATGACTCAGTGGTTTAGAGCTTCCAGAGGTTCTGAGTTGAATTCCCAGCAACCATATGGTGGCTCACAACCATCTGTAATGAAATCTGGTGCCCTCTTCTGCCTTGCAGTTACATGCAGACAGAATACTGTATAGATATAAATAAATCTTTTAAAAATGAAAAAGAGAAGAGCTATTCTATAAATTCAAGACAATATGAATTACATTCTGGGGTCTGGAGTTACGGTTGATATGTTAGGGAAGCATGTTGCTCTTCCAAAGGACCCCAGTTTAGTTTCTAAGTCAGGGTGTTTACAAATGCCTATAATTGCAGCTCCAACAGATCTGGCACCAAGGAAACCCGTGTTGGTACAGCATGTACTCATACTGATACACATGAACAGGAATAAAAGTAATAAACCTCAAAAAATAATTACATTCTATGCAAGTCATGCCAATTAAGAGGCACAGTGTCTAACCGTTCCTTAGTCTTTTCTTATTGTGTTAGTGAAGTGAAAATTTCCAGTCTGAAATAAGGTGCAGATTTGGGTGAATAAAAGTAACACTTTGGAATCATTACACTACTAAGCAGCTGAAAATGGTTGTTTTTTGTTAATTGGACATGAATGTTTATCATGAGATCAGAGGTAATTATCAGCCTATAATTAAAATATTTTGTTAATTCCAGAAACAGAGCACTAGAGTGGAAAGAGCCCTGATGACTGAAAGTATCCCAATAAGGTGAGGCTGAAAGGGAATAGTCAATAAAACTTTGCTTGAACTTTTGGGTTAAATTTATCTGTGGTACTTGTCCAAGGTTACTGCTCAGTCAATTGAAAAAGAAGCCCATTTTCACTATGTTAATTCTACCTACCCAAGAGCATTCCACTTTCTGGTGCCTTTTTTAATTTCTTTCTTCAAAAATTTAAAGTTCTTGTCATACAAGTCTTCCACTTGTTTGGTTAGAATTACTCCAAGATATTTTATGCTATTTGTGGCTATTGTGAAGGGTGATGTTTCTCTGATTTCTTTCTCAGCCCATTCATCTTCTGTGCACAGGAGGGCTACTGATTTTTTTTTTTGAGTTAATCTTGTATCCTTCNTGATGTGGGAGTGATTTCTTATTAATAAAGAAACTGCCTAGGCCCCTTGATAAGGCCCACCCTTAGGTGGGTGGAGAAAACAGAGGAGAATTCTGGGAGAAGGAGGCTTAGCTGAGGAGGAGTCGCCATGGTTCTCCCGCTCCAGACAGATGCAGGTTAAGATCCTCCCTGGTAAGCCAGCTCATGGGCTACACAGAATATTAGAAATGGGTTAGAACAATATGTACGAGCTAGCCAATAAGAAACTGGACCTAGCCGGGCCAGGCAGTGTTTGAAAGAATACAGTTTCCGTGTAATTATTTCGGGCATAACCTAGCCATGCGGGCGGCGGGGTGCTGGGGACGCAGCCCCGCCGTCCCTATTTCAACAGAAGCTCCTCCAATCATGGATGGATGTAGGCTAGAATCTTCCCGGTAAGCGCACCTTGGGGTACTTACAAACATCATTAGAAATGGGCTAGTCCAGGGGCGAGAATTAGCCTATAAGGGCTAGGGTTCATGGGCCAAGCAGTTCTTAAATGAATACAGTTTGTGTGTTGTTATTTCGGGTGTGAGCTAGCCAAGTGGCTGGGGTGTTGGGGACGCAGCCCCTCCGCTCATATTTCAACAAACAACCTTTCTCAAGACCCAGTAACACCACTTTTGGGTATATATGCAAAGGATGCTCAATCATGCCACAAGAACATGTGCTCAACTATGTTCATAGCAGCATTGTCATAGCCAGAACCTGGAAACAACCTAAATGCCCCTCAACCGAAGAATAGATAAGGAAAATGTGGTCCATTTACATGATGGATAACGAGATCTGGTAGCCTCTTCTGGTGTGTAGGCAGAACACTGTATACATCGTAAATAAAGAAATCTTTTAAAAAATAAATAAAATATGTAGATAAAGTCAAGTATACAATGACCTTGACATAAAAATAGTATGTTTAAGTGTGGCATAATGTTCTATTGATACATTTACTGAGATCTAGGCACTGTGCATCAGAAACCTCCAGTACCTAAGAGTATCACCCAACATTTGTAACTACAAGGACAGAAAATGCCAAGCCAACAATTCCTTAAGCATTACTCCTACACGACTCAGGGGAGAAACTTCCTGCTTATAATGTCGTTTATGTGTTGTGTGGCAGTATTCCGGGGGGATGTGAACAGATGTCTACATATCCCAGATAGAGGACTGGTGACAGAGCCAGGTAAGGAGACCACTAAAGGCCAACGTGGTGAATAATGCACCACTTACAGGAGTGTGACGGAGGGAGGAAAGACTCAAAGACAGCTGCATCTCCAGACCCCACAGAACTCAGTTTGGAGTGTATTCCAGGCAGCTGGGCTGGACTTTGTTTCTTCCAGGCTATCCTGCTCCTCTGAGCCTCTTGGTCTAAGAGTATCACTCAGCAGTCCTCATTGCTTATAATCCTAGCAATCTAGTCAGTTTCAGGAACTTCCTGGAGTCCCTGAGTTGTCTGCTTCCTCTGCTTAATGAGTTTGCCTGCAGGATGGAATGTTTTGCCTCCTTTCAAACATCCCACGTCTTAATGAGCCTCCGTGCAAGAAGTTGTGAATCTCAGAGGAAACTGCTAGACAATGCTTGGTACCTTTGTTTAAGTCACTCAACATAGGAAACTTAACTGAAAAGCACATGGATAAATGATAGAGCAAAAGTAATCTGTATTATTTGGAAAGACCTTGGTATTAGGTAAAAAAAAAAATGACTGATTCTATTCTTTTAAAGAATATCAAGTCAAGAATTTTCTCTGTGACTTCTTTTTAATAAAGTCTATAATATTGTCTTGTCTTCATGTCACCATCTTTTCCAACTCAAAATAGCTCATGTGCTTTGCAAAATTTAAGACGCTGACTGCTAAATAATATCTTTCTTTTTCTGTGCTGAGGACCAACAACAGCTCTTATTTAAACCCTGCCTGGTTATCCCAGGGCAGTAAAAGTGTTACTGTTTTGGTTGTTGTCATTGTTTTCTTCATCTTTTCATTTATTTGTCCAAACATGTTATGGGGTAATAACTTCTTGACCTTGGGATTTTGTGTACGTTAGACTCATAAATTTGGAAAAAGTTTTTTTCCATATTATTTGAGATAAAGCATCTGAAACCCATGCTGCTGATGGCCCTGTCTCTTTAGACGAGTACTTTGAAGGTACTGTTTCCAGGACTGATGCTGAACCTAGAACTAGCCTCACCTGAAACCAGCAGGAACAAAGCAGGCATGCATAATTCCATACTACCCTGGAACCCAGAAGGTCTGAATGAGTCTTTCTGAGACAATGACATTAGGGAATGGTCAGGGTTGACCCACTGACAAACTGCAACACCTTCCTCCCATGTCTCCATTCTTGCTCTGCCATTCCTAGAAGCCTCAGACACAGACTGAAAACAAATGTGGAGGGTTAATGGGAATATAATAAAAGTTCAGGAAAAGGCATTTATTCTGAGATATTTGGAAGCGAATTGAACAGAAATGTTTCAGAGATATTCAGGTATGATTCTATTTTCCCAGCTAACTAACAGCACAAGAACTCAACATGACTAGCTCCAAGCTTCGCCCCGGGCCCTAGAATACCTGATTGATTAAATACATTTAAACAGGAGCACAGGGATGGTTCCCACATATAATGGAAGGCAAGTGTGAGCTGAAAGGAGAAGAGCAGAAAATGCCAGGCTCCATTTCCACCCAGTGTGATTCTAGTTGTTCTAGAATGCCCCAAACAGAAAGAACCCACGGCAAGAGAAAACCCTATTAAAATGCCCCTTGTGTTTCCCTATTTATAATTACCCCACCTTATTTAAGTTATTTATTCTTCAAAAGGGAGAAAAGGAAAGAACAAGGGTGAATTGTGCATCTCTATGTGCATGTGTGCTCGTGTGTGTGTGTGCATCTGTGTGCAAGTATGTGCACACTGGTCTCTCTTTGTCATCTCACAGCTAATCTCACTCACCTACACCTTTTTTCTATAATAAACTCACTGATACATATGCTGACCGGCTCCCACATTCTATGTTCATTCTGCACAAACGCTTAGGAAATACTTTTACTGCGTATGAGCAAGCACACAGGTGTTCAGAATAAAAGTGGCTTTTCATTTTCAGCAGAAAATCGGATCATGAGCGGTTATGTCATCCCACTAATTACAATCTGAGCTCAATACGTTTATTAATTCCATATGTTCATCCCACCACACTGGCCTGAGGGCAGGAAGAAATGAAGCCACAGCAGATTAGCTGAACACGGGTTTCTCTGTCAGTGTGAAGAAGGCCTCAAGACTGAACCATTCTTTGTCTAAATTACTTCATTATACCCTGTGCTTTTTAGTAGGAAGCAACCAGCACAACATAATAACCAGATTCACGGAGGATAACAAGATACAATGTTTGTGATCCAAAGGCTCTAGAAAATGCCGTCTTTTTTTAACTACTATTATCATGAGAGAAATTGTATTTTGCATATTGGGGATTAAGGTCAAGCTTATGAAAGTGTAAGTGTTACATTTATTTAAGTCTGTGGCATTTGAATTAAGTCCTCTAAGTTTTGTGGTCCCTAATAAGAGCATTTATTTTAAGCAACCCTTTCTGAATTTTTAAAATAATAGGAACTAGAAGGACATGATATAGAGAAATAATTGAAAGGCATGACTACCAGTAATAAAACTATCTATATGTGCCCCTTTGTTGAATGGGGAGATTGCTCGGTGGGAAAGATGATTGTGGTTGAAGTATGCAGTCCTAAGTTAGAATCTCCAGAGCTCATTAATGCATACACATCTGTAATCACAGTGGGGAAAACAGTGCATCTGTGTGCAAGTATGTGCACACTGGTCTCTCTTTGTCATCTCACAGCCCGATGATGCAGCAGTTCCATCCCCAGATCTTCACACAGAAAAATGAGACCATGTGCACACAGAGAATTATGCACACACTCTCACAGATGCTTTACACATGCAGCAAATTGGAAATTATTGGTGGATCTTCACTTCAACAAAGAGTAAAGCAAATTATGGTATACCCATAATGCAATAGAACACCAGCACAAAATATGGCTGACCCAAACACGCTCTGCTAAGTGAAAAACATAGACACCAAAAATTGTACATTCATTCATATCAAGTAATAGTGGAGACTTAGCTAGAGTGAAATCATCAGTGATTGCTAAAGGCTGGAGTGTGGTGGAAAAGACCAAAACAGTATTTTAGGATGCTGTGCATTCTTAGTATCTTTGATTGGGATTCATTCCTTTTTCAACTCATCCAACTATGAACCTAAAATGAATAGGTTATAATATATACATAATTATGCCTTAAAATGTTAATGAAATATGAGAGGGGGAGGTAATTCAACCTCCTGCTCTCTCAGTTAGGGTTACTATTGCTGTGATTAAACACCATTGACCAAAGAAAACCGGGGAGGAAAGAGTTTATGTCACTCACAATTCCGTATAGCATTTCATTGTCTAAACCTGTGATGGTAGGAACTCACACAGAGCAGAACCCTCAAGGTAGGGGCTGATGCAGAGGCTATGGAGGGGGTGTTGCTTACTGGCTTGTTCATCATGGCTTGCTCAGCCTGCTTTCTTATAGAACCTGGGATTTAGCATAATCCACAATGGCCTGGGTCCTCCCTCATGAATCACTAATTAAGAAAATGCTCTATAGGTTTACCTACAGCCAAATCCCATGGAGGCATTTTCTCAACTGAGGCTCCCTCCTTTCTGATGACTCCAGCCTGTGTCTAGTTGACATAACACCTACTGATATTCTGCACCTAAGTAGTAAAGCCTTTGTTTAATCTTTGTAAGGTATCCTAATAATCCATAACTTCCAGATACTGTGTGTACACAGTATTGCTGTTCCAGAATGTAGTTGTTTAGATATGTACTGTATATCCCTAGGTCATATCTTCTCTCAGGTTTGCCTCTCAGGTGTTGGTTGGAAAGTGCTGTAAAATGCTGACATAAGCAGGGACTGATGAGAAAATAAAACAAAAACAGGATGTAGTCGTGTGCCCCACTAACAGGAGGGCGAGTGACATCGCGTATGAGGACCGATCACTAATGAATTCTAGAGACAGGGAGGGAGGAAGTGTGATAAAGTCGAACTCTCTACTCTTGAACCCAAACTTGTAGCTCCATATTGCAAGGACACTCATTGGATTACTAGACCCAAATGATGCCTACTGTTGAGTATTGATGCAGCTGTCATTGGGAAGACACGGCTCATCTTTCCTATGTCACCATCATCAAAGGAGACCTGGAAAGCAGGACTTTCTTCCTCTAGGCCAGGGGTTCTCAACCTGCCTAGTGCTGCAGCCCTTTAGTGCAATTCCTCATGTGGTGGTGATCCCAAACCATAAAATTATTTTTGTTCCTACTTCATAACTGTAATTTTGTTACTGTTATAAATTGTAATGTGAATATCTGTATTTTCTGATGGTCTTAGGCAACCCCTGTGAAAGTGTTGTTTGAGCCCCCAAAAGGGAGAACCACTGCTCTAGAGGGACCAAAAAACATAACTGTTTTAGAGAAAAAGAAAATAGATAATATCTTTGGATTTAATTAAGATAGTATTTCAAGTCAAATATTAACAAAATTATCTTCTTTACTGTTAAGGAAGAAGAAAAATTATACTTCAAAATATGTAAAATAACTTTAGATAATCATCTAAAAATAGTTGGTAAAGCCACTCTTATAAACTTCAGCTATTGAAATATAAAAAAAAATGTTTACAGGCATGGCTGCCTTAACTGGTTGGGAAACAGTAAGAATAATTCCACTTATTTCTCTCTATCTAGAATTGTTGTACATCATAAATCCTTATTTGAAATGATGCTCCTTGGCCTTCTCATTGCCTACAGGGCAAGTTCCACCCTTACAATGGAACAGAACAGCCATGGAGACACTAACCTCTTGTATTAAATAGTAGCCACATTCCATCTGCTCAGCTGCACTAACTTCAGACCACACACCCAGGTCACTGTGCCTCTGGCATTTATACCTACTATTTGCTTTTTCCTTTGTTATTGACATGGTTATCCTGTCCAGTCCTGTTCAAATCCTATCTCTGCTCTGGGATGTAGGCCTTGTTCTTTTCTTCTCGGTGTCTACTGCTAGCATAGTAAGTTTACACTACCTCAAGACCGCGAACTTTTTATGCCAATGTCTCTAAAGTGTGCTAGATTCTTTTATAGGGCCAGAACAACATTCTATGAATTCTGTCTTTGTTTTCTGATCTTATTCTTCCACCTCTTTGTGAGTAATAGAATGTAATAAATTGAGTTTTACTGGTCCCGGCTCATTTGTGTCAGTAACATTCTTTTTCTCTCCTTCTTCCTTTCTGGCATCACTTATTCCTTTGCAGTGTGCTACAAAGGCTGATACAATTTGCGTTATATTTTGTGGGACTATTCAGACTTATTGAAATGTTATGTCTAAATTTTTATTGTTGATCAAGATGATTAGAAATGACACAACCCCACGATGAACATCAAGACTCTGCTGCTAGCCTTGCATTCCTGACAAGAGGAAGGCTGCTCTTTTTCAAGGATTTGTGGCTAGCTAACGACAGAATGAAGATTGAAATCCAGAAAGCCTGACTCCATGGCTGTGAGACAGCTTTCCTGGGTCTGTTGCTTCTCCCCTTCCCCTCCTCTCACCCCAACTCACTGCCACCTGCAAAGTCATAAAGCTAGTTCTAGACCAGGAGGGTCTGAACCATCCTTGTCCACAGCCTACCTTTCCTAGCCAAGTTGCTTCTGCCATTCTCCCCTCACCCGAGCCTGTTTCTACCTGGAAATCCTCCTCTTTGAGCACCAAGGACCTGACAGCCAGAATATCATTACTGGTTCTATGAAGTTGCTACATCCTTTCCTAAACTTTCGGTTATTATACGGAATTAGCCTGAGTCATTAAATTTTTCACTTAAAAGCTACACAAAAGGTTGCTATGGTAATTGCAACCACAAAATTTTGTTAAATACATGTGGTTCTTAGCATTTCATTTTTAAGAATGCCAATTTGTTTCATTTTTTTCAGTAATTCTTTAACCATTTTTAAATGTGCAGCTCTTCGAGCTCAACTCCTGATTTCAAATGACATTCTTCATTTTTTTTGCATTACCACAAGATTATTCTAAAAAAAGAAAGAGTGCATTACATGTATTGCTTACCTTCCACAAGTTGTTAGGAGATCAAATTTCTTTCATATGCTACCTCTCATCCTAAAAATCAGCATTAGCTGCAGCCATGTGATACACAGACACGTCTGAAAAATTCTAATGGCCTTGTGATAGGGCGAGAGCAATAGGTGGGGTCAGAGGAGGGTTTAGCCCCATCTCATGTGATGGTCTTCACAAAACTAAGCAGTTATTTCTGTGTGGGCCTCTGTGGTAATTTGAATATAATTGGCCCCCACAAGGGAGTTAGGAGGTATGGCTGTATTGGATTAGGTGTGGCCTTGGAGGAAATGTGTCACTGTGGAGGAGAGCTTTGAGGACTCATACATGCTCAAGCCAGGCACACTGTCTCAAACCACTTCCTGCTTCCTGCAAGATGTAGAACTCTCAGTAAATACTCCAGCACTACGTCTGCCTGCCTGCTGCCTTGCTTCCCACCATGACATAATGGACTGAGCCTCTGAGCTGTAAGACACCACAGCTAAATCTTTTTCTTTATATGAGTTGCCATTGCTGTAGTTGTGGGGTCTCTTCACAGCAATGGAAACCACAAGACAGTCTCTAAAACCTGTGTTTCCCACATCTGCAGGAGAAGGTGTGATTCAATCACGCTTCCTTTTCCCCTCTAAGGTGGGTAAATCCACCACTTCTAAACATGAGTAACTCATTAGACAGTGGTGCTCTGGGCTCTTTTGGTCTTCAGGTGACCAGTGGATCCCACAGAACTTGTAGTTTAACAATCTCATGTAGGAGCAGAGGCATCAAAAAGGAGAAGTGTTCATACGACATGAAAGAGAAGGAAAGGGGGTGATAGTTGTAAACAAAGATGGATGAACAAGAGAATGGGAGTGAAGAGGTGACGGGAGAGGTGGAACTTAAACTATGGATGCCCGAAGGAGACACACTGACACCTACTGCTTTGCTAGCTGGTTTTAAAAAACTAATTTCAAAGAGTGCAAACAGAGGTATCCTGTGTAAGACCAAAACAGGAATGATACCCCTTCAAAGTTAAAGTTTCTGTTTGTAATTAAGAGTAAGTTTCTGTTTCTTAGATCTGATATAAACTACAAGGCACGTTTTTTTTTTTTTGACCTACACTAAACTTTCCACCCAACTCACATGGTGTATATCCTTACTCTTGTTCCTTCACTTTTATTGTGTTGTTCTAACAATGGAAAACAGTCAAATCTCTCTACCCTGTGACCACTTCATCTCTCCTACAAAAGGGACCCTAAGAGGCCAGCAGAATCTGTTCTCTAAGATCCTGAGTTAGAGAGAAGCAGCTGGACTGGCCAGTCCTGGGTGTACCCCAAAATAAAGTTTGCTTCAATTAAGTAATTGTGGATTTGAACTTTCTCCTTACAATTTTCAGGTTTAACATCTCTATCAGTGGGCGATGCTGATCTCAGAAGCCATGAGTCATTAGATAAAAAGTCCTAGTGCCAGTTGCTGGATACTTCCCAAGAGGCCTGCAGGTCAACACAGGCTATTGCTATTGCTCTTTGCTCTTGGTTGACCTCAAGAACTATGTGGTAAGAATCAATTGCTGAAGACACCACACATCTTGGTGGCAGAATACCAAAATTATATCGGGACTGAAGTAGAAATTTCCTCCGTTTTGGTGCCATCCTACACTGGATCACCAAGCAAGAACAAACACTAAACAAAAAGACAGGTGAGTGGGATGGAGACTTGGTGGGGGAGCAGTTCAGTTGTGAAGGGCGGGAGGGGCGCATAAAGGATAATACACAGGACACGCAGTGTGCATGCATGGAATGAGAAGAATGCTCTTGAGGAAATAGGAAGGATGACACTATGCAGGCTGGGGCAATGATGCTCTTCTCAGATGAAGGGCCATTATCTAGATGAGAATAAGACCTATTTTATGTAGCATCAAGAAGCACATCCAGGGTCAAAAGTGAGAATTAAAAGGAAACAAATCTTACCCATGTGAAAGGAATAAAATGGACTATAATACTCTGGTCTATAATTTTCTCCAAGAACTTAGCTATCACCTCTACCATAATTTTTCTTCTGTATAAACAGCAATTAACTTTTGTTATTTCTTATTGCTTGAATTTCCCAGAAACTAATTTAGCAATACAAAAAAGAAAGGCTTCTCAGACTCTGCAGATAATCAAACTGCCTTACAAATGGTGTCTGTGATTAAAGGGCCTGATTAATTTTACAGTACATTTTTATAATAGGTGTCTTACTGAATACACTCGCATATAGTCATCCTCTGAGGAAACGTGAAGCCTCATGCTTTGCAAGGACTTTATTACTAGCTTTTCAAGTAAGAAACAATGCCCTTAATTCCTAGCAAGCACAGGGATTTTAAGTTTTACAAAGAATTAAAAACTATACTTCCAACTGGTCCACCTGTGATGGAATAGCAGTTGCCAGCACCCATTTTCCCCTATTTTTTTTCTCTATTAGAGACACAGCATAGACACACTATATTACACTTTTCAGAAATACCCAATTTCAGAAACTTAGAGAGAAGTAAGAATGTGAAATGAGAAAAAAATAGTTCTTTAAGTAGTGCATCATAGCCTCGATCTGGTCTGTTGTCTGTTTAGGGTACAAATCTCTTTACTATGTAGAAAACCTCCCCACAGGCTGCAGATGTGCAACCCACTTCAAAGAGCAATCATTTCAGATGGGCAGCCCCATGGCACAGCAGCTTCCAGAAACCAGTTTCACACAACTCACTGATGCCCTCTCAAGGCTGGGAGACTTGGGCTGGGTAGGTAAACAAATCCGTGCTGCCATTTTTATTTGAGCACAAACCATTTTCCCCCTCAGGCAATGCTTTAAACCTCATAGAACCGATCCTTCAGGGGAAATGGCAATCACTGTTTTGCCAACACACACACAAGCACACACACACACATTCACACACATGCACGTGCACATGGAGGCACTGGCATGCCTCTAAATAAGCAATCCTCCTTATATCAAGAAGTTTAATGACATTTCAGACACAAAATTCCTTTAATGACAAGGGCTAAGTCAGAAAGTTGGAATACATGTGTCAAGCTTGAATAATAAATATTTGCTAGAATAGCTTAAATATTTATATTCTTTGAGCCAAAAACTCAGAGAGCAGCCTAAAGGAAAAAGAAAAACATAAAACTCAGGCAAATATTTATGTCCCCAATTTTTTATTGCAATGAAATTTATAATGGCAAAAATTAGATGTAACATAAATATCCAGAAAGGATGGTTAAAGTAAGATACAACCATCTGATTGGACTATTACTGACTGAAAAAGTATATTTCCTAAGACTACATAATGTAGAAAGATGTTCATAATGCTGTTGGCCAAGGTGTCTGTCCCATCCAGTCCTGCAGTCATTCAGTCCCAAAGAAATACACAGTCTGAGCTGTGAGCCTGCACGGATTGTCATTCAGGCAGGGCTAGAATCCACCTCGAAAGAGGAGGAAGCACTCAAACTCTCATCACTGAACACTCACCTGCTGGGGGACAACTGGGGATAAAATGAAGTTTTAAATATTAAAGATTAATGAATATGGTACGGGTCTTCAGGTGTCACCCAGCTTGTGAGCTGCAGTTGAATGATAGTGCGTGGTTGACATTAAGAGTTAAGAAAAATCTGTAAATCTTCAGCTTTTTGTTTTTTCAGTATTGCCACTTCCAAAAAAGCATTCGTTTTAAACACTATTTGTCAGCCTACTGTGTGGATGTCACCACAAGCTACGAGGAACCAAGAGCATGAAAAGCCAGGGTTGAACTATGAGTTACACACACTGAAGATACCAGAGTCCTCTTCTGATCAAAGGGCTAGCCTGGAAGTCTCCTTGACACAAGATAAAGTAGCAATTGTTAAGACCATGGTTGGGGGAGGGGAGTCTGCTAATGGAATCCAAGCTCACAATGCAGAGAACAAAACCAATGGGATTGGGAGGAAACTTAGAAGCACAGAAGGAAGACTCGCCAGAGTGGAAGATGAACCTGAAGGTTGGAGTGAGCATGTACATAAACAGATATTTACCCACATTAGAATAGACACTTAGGAATTAATATAAAATCTGATGAAAATTAACAACCCCAGGATGTCACAGAACTAAAAGGATTTTTTTTTTTAGGTTGTAAAGAACTCGAGAAGGAGCACAATACAGCGTCCACCCAAACAGAAAGAAGGAAGACATGTGAACCGGGCTGTTAATCTTTTCTGTTACTGTCTAAAGGGGAATGGAAATGCTATAAATATAGTCAAACAGTTGTTCCGAGCTTTATATCCATAGCTTTAGGGAGATGTTTAAAATTAAAAATTCTTTTGTAGTAGGGAAATCTTCATCAGAAGCTTTTTGCTTCAGATAATTCAGTTTTTGTTTCAAAGGAGCTTACCATTGTTAAGTGTTGCAAAACTGAGATGCAATGCTTATAAAATAGCTATAAAAAGCAATTCATGTAATTTTCTGAAAGTATTTTTTACAACGCTTATCTGTGTATATGAGCAATAATAGTTTTTAAATGGTGCTATCAATTTTTGACTATTTCCTGGTCATGAAATCTAAACATATCATACTTTATTGCTTATATACTTTTGTATTATCTACATTTTGCAGGATGTTTTCATGAAAACAGCAATCATGTATTAACAAACAAATAATAGCAAGCTTGACTACCTTAATGTCCGGGTCCCTGTTAATGACTGAACTGGCATTTGAAATGTTTTCACAGGCATAAATAAGTGATTTGTACATATTTAATGCTTTCTGTGTGAGAGTTTCATCAGCATCTACAGTCTAGTGTCCTAACAGTAACTGACCTGAGAGTTTAATACAAAAATGTTGTAACAGGTGAAGAACACAGATGCCTCAGTGTAAGCGCTCCACAAATGGTGACACGGGGGTCAGAAATATTTGCTACATCAATGCTCTTGACTAGTGACCTATGCATTATTTTTCTTTAACTAGTTCTATTAGTAAACTGACGTTTCCCTGAACACAATCACACTTTGACAATTGATAGCTACAGTAAAGCCTCAGAGAATAGGTTAAAAGTCACATGGGTTGTGATGGTCGCCAGGGTCATACAGCTGCATCATCATTGTTCCTAACAGAACACTCTCCTCTGTCCTTCCACAATTGGGTCAGATTGGGTGGAAATCTCTTGCTCTCGGGCACTCTGTTGTTTCTACCAGATCCCACTCCATGGGCTGGCTATGGTAAACCATTCCAGAATGATCCTTCTGAAAGTCCAATCTGGTTTTCTTGCTTCCATTCTTAAAATTCCTCTGTGAATGCTCATCTAACTTCTATTGGGCCATGGATGGTCCACGATGATCTTCTCTGCTCAGTTATAAACCAGGTTTGGAGACCATCTCCCCGCCCGGAGACTGTTAAGAGCTGTATCTCTGCTCAGTTATAAACCAGGTTTGGAGACTATCTCCGCACCCGGAGACTGTTAAGAGCTGTATCTCTGCTCAGGCCTGGCCTCTTCGTCCTCTTGTAATCATTGAGGAGGCAGCAGTCTGGTTTGTGAGCTGAGGGAATAAATGGATTGTGGCCTGCAAGCAGTATCCATATTTCTCTACAGGCATCTGCTCCTCCAGATTCTGTCCACCCCAGTCTTATTTCCTCGCTGATTCAGTAAATCAAATCTATCCCAGGCTTCAAACTCATCCGGATGTCAATCAAAATCCACATTTCCAAACTGGCCTCATCTAGTTAAAAAGAAACTAAATGTTTCATCCTCATTTGCTAATGTTAATTTATTTATCAACTGCTGTTTTCAGATAGAGGTGAAAGATGGAGCTCACCACGATCTGCCTGAAATGATGCAGTAAAAGTCCACATTTAATTTTCTTTAAGTTTATACCATTTAATCAATACAGCCTTTTACCCCTTGCCTTGTCGAGGTTCCATGAGCTTCCTCCCCCAATTCAGTTCTGAAGTCACCTCTTTTCTCCTCTGAGTCAAATGCAAAGAAATGGTTTCATGTTTAAATTTGCAACTTAATAAAATGAGATTTCCAGAATAAACCAAGTTATAGGCTTGATAAAATGTCATACATACTGATGGCCCCCCTATAGCTCACATGTGCAGACGACAGATAGTCTGCACATTACACACCTGTGAGATTTGGGTAGGGCAGGTGACTGGGCTGTGCAGCTGGCATCTCTGGCTTTGAGATGAAAGGTTAGGTAATAGAAAGGGAATTCTCCACCTAAGGAGGGTTCACTGCTTGGTAACAAAGCACTCAAGTCTGGCTTTGTTATTGTTTGGTTATATGATTTAAGTGAAAATGATGGCAATTGGTTATATTTTTCCTGATGGCCCTGTTCACTTAGAACTGGCAAGATATGTTTCTTTTGAGTTGTTTATACAAAGGGTCTTCTCTCTTCACGAACAAACTGAAGGAACAGTCACAGAAGGAGAAATCCCTTGGGAGTCCTTTTAAAATTTCATAGGGACTTTGCATAGTCTGTTTCCCTTAATACGTATTTGAAGCCACAATAGAGGTGGGGGACGGGTGCTTTGGTTCTGTTTCTATTGCCTGCTGTATCGTTTTTCTTTGTTTTCAAAAAAGGGAAATTTCATTGCGTACTGATGTGATACATGCTTGAAAGTATAGGAGCCCTTTGAAAACCTGAGTATAGCTTATTTTACTGTCTGAATCTTAGCTTTCTGTTATGTTTCTTATACCGAGTTGCAGACAAAAAACTATTTTATTGTCTCTGGGGAAAGTGCTATTGACTGATATAGCCATTGCCCTGTGTGACGCATGTTTTGTGCTCCCAAATTTGCTTGTGTTGCAGGTGTTCTGTAAACCGAAATTTTGGGCCCCTTGTATAAGATCATTGGCCAGGAGTAGAGCAATGTGCAGACCACATAATTGTGAAACACTCTTCATGTGACTTAGCACTGAGCAGTTCCCTCCTCCTGATGAGATGATTAATGTATGCAGAATGTTCCTTAACCATAAAATACCTGATTAAGAGAAACAAGCCCAACTCTAGAAGTATATGCATGTATTACTTACTTGTTACTTGGGAGATGCACTTCTAGGAAAGACCAGTAATGCATTTACATAGTACAGTTGCACAATTGCTTTCACTTTTCTGTTTACAGAACTAAATGCATCAGAGAATAAGAAGCAAATGGGTCTGAGACCAGGACCCATTGCACACTAAAAATATGTTGGGGCTGGGGACAATGCCAAGAGCTAAGTGCTTACTATGCAAGCTCTGAACCCCTCAGTGCCCACATGAAAGCTGAACATGCCGAGCACATCTGTGACCAAGTGTCCGTGGGCAGAGGTGGGCAGATCACAGTAGCTGGTAAGCAGACTGGTCAGCAAGTCCTACTAAAAGGGCAAACCGCATACTGCTGGCTCGTTGAGAATGCCTGTCTCAAAAGTGAGGACGGACTTACAGGGAAGGCAGATTGGTGATGGTGGGATGGAGATCAGAGGAAGTCTGTGAGAGTAACAAGAACATATCACACGTAAGAAATCACCATGGAACAAATTTAACAGAATTATGATCAAAAGTAAGATGGCAAACAATAGAGGCAGACACTCAGTGTAGATCTCCACATGGGCACATATACCTAAGTACCCCCTGTACACACATGTGTGTATATACACACACATAGATGTGCACATAACATATAGATGCAAACAGACATGCATGCTTACATACATACAAAATTTAAAGAAGTAACATTTAAGAATATGATCTCAGAAATGGATAAAGAGTTAATCAGGTGCCTATAATTGCCTCAAGCATTGTCAGCTGTACACACCATAGATGACCTTCACCTTCAAATGGCAAGGTGCAGCCAGAGCAAGGCAAATATAAGCTATATATGACTGATGGTACGTTATTAACCAAGTGCCCCCTATGGCCCAGGTACTTTTCCATGGGGTAGGGATGGGACTGGAAAGACAGGAGTACAGGAGCCGACAGCACAACAAAGAACAAAGAGCTTGGCATTCGTGCGCAAATATGCATTTTTATCAATTTATTTGAAAAAGGTTTGTCTAAATGGTCAGATACCAGTAAATGACTCTTTATTTATTCTTTTGAGAAAAGTTATCACATATCTTTGAAAATTCAGGCACTGCCCTGGGATTTAAACTGAATCTGTAATTAATCAGTTGCAGTTCTGATTTATCCTATTACTCTCAGCAAAGTGACTGCAGTGTGGGCTTCTCTCGTAATCTCCCTTGTCAGTGACTTCAACAGGCATAATTGTCCTATCCTGGGATTTCAAGTGTGTGACAGATAGCACACTGTTTTCCCCTCCTCTGGCCATGACAAGCATCACTAATGAGTTTGAGTTCTTTTCCCCTCTGAACATAATATAGCCTGTAAAGCCCACTAAGATTAACCAACAGCCTTCTGTGATCAATCCTGTAATTGGCTAATGAGGCAAAACCTATTTGCCATTTTTCACAGAGCTTAGACTTCAAAACCCACAGATAATTCCTTGGTGTGATATTTAGGAGAATGGCCGTCTTTTAGCAGCCTCTGTTGCTCAAGGCAATTAATACCCATGGCAGTTTCAACATCTCCTTGGCTTAGCACTACAAGCATCCGAGTGCTTCTCACCTCATGGCCCCAAGCAGACACTCAAGGGTTAAGAATGATGGGCAGGCCTCTTTTCCAGGCAGACAAGGAAGCTGGGTCTCTGTTTGTTTGTTTTACTCTTGTTTTAGTTTCTTAATCTACTTGCCTGCAGATATGTGAACTGAATAACATATAAGTGGCACTCAGCATATAGCAGCAAACACTCCATAACACTTGAAATTCTGTATTCACGGCCAATATCTGTAAACATTGCTGAATATGTATGAAACCTTCCATTGTCAACGTATATAATTAGGCCAATAATACTCTTATCATTTTTATTCATAAAAATTTATTCCATCACAGTTTTGATATGATGAATATGCCTATTTTGTTATAGTTTTTCATGTGAACCCTGAAGTCTGTAGACCTTTATCATTCTACACATAAGTCCTAAGAAAGCTGCATAATTTCTGGGTCAAGTTAACTTTCACTTAGAATGTGGGATCTAGTTTGGTGCTCTGTTTAGGATTTGCACAGCCTGCCAACTGGTGAGCAGACTTATGGATTCCTGGATATCCCAAACTAACATTTTCCAAGTTTCTTATCAGATACCTCCAAGATGGTACCCAATAGGAGAGCATTCCAGGATAAGAGGAGACCCATGGGTTTCTTGTATAAGATTCAGTTAGAAATTAATGGATATTAAAACACACCTAACTATATGTGATATTCGGTGACATAAATGTTCAAGGTAGAAAGACTCTTAGAGATGACAAAATGTGTGAAATGTGCATTCTAGAACCCAGAACACTGCTAGTCCCTTCTGATTTGGGTGTGACTCATAGTATAGTATCAGGAAGGAGACCTAGAGAGAAATCAATTCTACTGATTGCTTTGTAGCTTTAAATCGTTGAAGAGGTGGGTGTGGCCATTAGGGAAGAATTTTGATAAGATTTGCTAGACAAGGAGATTGGGTCAATTGCTAACAATGATTGAGTCAGTGGATGCTACAGGAAGAAAGGATGAGCAGGTGGCTGACAAGATGAGGAAGGCTGTAAAATGCTCCATGGTTACCACCAAGAAGAGAAAACTAGCTGATGAAAACCATACCTTATAACAGGGACCTGGAGGACAATATATGTTTTTTAAAAAAATTGAAAACATTTCTGAATTTTTTTGTTTTCAGTGAAAAAAAATCTCGTGAAGACTCCAATATTAAGAGGTCCTATGAGATAAAAAAAAAAAACATGTTTCCAATTGCATAGTATAGAAGAGTAGCAGGAGGGAAAATATATCAATTTAAAAACAAAATTTAGTCAGATTCCATATTCCATCAAGATAGCAATTTATTTTAGATTACAAAAATCAATTCAGTAAAGAAACTATTCCCTAAGAAATGAAGCAATTCTTACATGCAAACACAGAAGTGCCTGATAAAGATGAAGGTGCATAGTTTAAAATTTAAAAAAAAATAGAATAAAATAAAATTATGTTTTATTTGTTTTCGAGAATCTTTCCTAAATTGACATTCACACCCAGTTTTGAATCCACAATTCATCCATCCCACTCCTTAACATGAAATCAAAAAATAGATAAGAAGACCACTTAACCATAGCATGGAGCTCCCACCCCAAATGAATGTACCGGAACGCAGTGTGTGATCTCCAGAAACATGGGTCCACATTTCCCAATGAGTGAAAACAGGAAACCCATGTGAGAGTTTGGGGCTCTGCTTCTATCTGTAGCCAGCAGGATGTGGCCATTGGTTATAAATTCTATGCATCTTAATTTGCAGATTATTTACATTAAATGTCATTCTAGGTAGAAATTGTAGATACCAGCCTATAATATAGAGTTAATACAGTCGATCAACCACCTGCGCTAGTATTTTATACATAATTATCTAGGTACTTCTGGAAGTGGGTAGACTGTGGCCGTGTGATAGCAAAGAGCAGAGTTCTCATAGCCATCTTCAGTATTCAGAGATGTGATCTCAGGCTTGAAGGCTGAGATTCAGAATAAATAATTATAAGTAATAAACAGAGCTAAAGGCAAAAATCAATAGGTAACTCCTAAGGTTATGGAAATTAATATGGATCTTATAAAGTAATTCACTTCTGCATCCCAGAAGAGAATCATCACTCAAAAACACAACACATTTTAGGAATAAAATTGTGTAGACTATAATGATGGAATGCCTTATGAGGTAGAAAACAAATAGGATATGCCAGCAGTAGACAGTATCACATGAGCAAGCCTAAGTAGTACCCAATCCATCCTTTGTACTTATGGGAACATATTCCTGACCTTACAGAATGGATGGTCTAGTGGTGGTGGTGGGGTAAATGTATATAGTTTATTGTCCATCTATTCCTTTAAAAACAACAACAACAATGTCTTGGTATATATCCCAAACTGTTTTCTTTTATCTTATTAACCAGGTCAGGCTGTCCATGCTACCCTTGGAGCTTAAGTTCTTCTGAGTCAACATCCCAAGTGTGAGAATTGCAGGTGTATTTCAACACATCCTGCTGAGATCAGAGAATTTAAATAGTAGTAGATACTTTCCCTCTGCTCCACCATCTCTGGGTCTCTACTGCATTGAGGAAAAATCTGATCTTTCTGAACACAGTCCATAGATAAGATGACAATGTTCTCAAGTTTCAAACCCGAGCCTCAGAGAAGCCTCGGGGCAAAGGAAAATCTGGTGAATTAGTCACATTCCTTGTTATGTTTTATGGAATTTGTTCATTGGCAATTTCATACATGTTTATAGTGCATTCTGACTACTGCCACCCTCCTCTCTTATGTACCTGCCACCTATGCTTGCTACCCACCCACCCCTACTCCGTGCATGTCCTTCCTCCTATGCTTGCTACCCACCCACCTCTACTCCATGCATGTCCTTCCCCACATTCATCTCTTTGGGTCGGTTTTTGTGATCCACTGAGTATATCCAGCACCACCTGTGTGACCATCGGCTTTCACTGCAACGTATGTTCTCATAGGCAGGATAAAACTGAAGACAGTATCTGTCTGCCCTCTAGAACCAACTTGTAGCTCAAAGATCCAAATAAATTTTTCTTAGGGCATGGGGAGGAACTTGAGAATAAGCAAAATGGAGGAATAGTAGAAGCTGGAAAAGATGGAAGGTTTATAGAGACTACCATGGGATCAAGACTTTCAGCATCACTACTAGAAAGATTAGCAGCCATGGTTTCCAACAGAGCCTCAGCTGAGATCACCTGAGTCTATAACAAGCCCAGTAATGACATCAGAAAACTGTGTGTCATTGTGAGGCTGTTGACTGAATAGTTTCACATAAATCGCAGTTCCGAGGACAGTGTCGCTGTGTGGGGCAGCATCAGAGGCTAGGCATAGCAAATGTGACCTTCGTCTTCGCAGATGCCTGACTGGGGATCTCCAATACAGTAGCAGTGCTGAAAGTTGTGTTATCTGTGCATCTAGCTGGCATCTGGTGAACTGCTATTGGTAGCAGCCTGGCACATCTTACCCACTGGGCATCCCACAGGCTGTGACTTTAGATTACCTCACCTCCCACCCAAGAGGCAAAGACATATATGTGCACAATTCTTCACAGAAACACACAGGGCTGAACTTCATTTTAGACGGCAATCAGATGCATGAAGTTGTAAGGAAATTTATGGAAAGATGAAGGGGAATTTCAAGAGTTGTCTGAATTGAATTTCAATCAAGACAAAAATTTTCACCTTGCCAATATTTTACTGCAAAATCTAACAATTATGTCCTTTTCATGTGACAATCAAGTATTCTAAATGCTTTTGAAAAGAATCCCGGAGGCTGATACACTATTAAATATGAGAATTCAGCTGGTAGGTAAGAGTGGCATCTCTGGGATTTGTCTGTCTGGCTTTGCTGTCTGTCAACCCCTAACAATTCCCAAAGCTTGAGTGAGTGTCAGATCATCCGTGTTTGTCAGTTTCCTCATCTGTAAAATGTAGTGACAGCGATACACAAAAAGACAGGTCAGACTTCTAACAACGAACAGAGCTGTACATGAGGTGAAGAACCTCAGGAGGACAAACCACGAGCCAGAGATCTAGGGGTTCATTTTCCATGATCCATGAATGGTCACTCCTGGGGCTGTGCCACTGGGCACAGCAGCCTTGGGAATCTCATGATAGTGAATACGCTTTCCACCACATTGCAGAAAAACTGTTTGGTGGACATGAAGAGCAAACAATGGTGTATACAAAAATAAATCAGAAGCAGGAAAAATAGGACTGAAAAAGTGAAGAGAGCATCAGCCACCTGCTAGTAAACTTCAAAAAGAGAAAGACGGATGAGTTAAAGTCACTGAAGGAAAAGGGGGAAAGGAGAAAAAAAAGTGGAATAAATAAAAATATTCTCTGATATGACAGGAAGCATAGGCCTGTGGATTCCATGAGCTTGAATATCACACACACACATGCATGCATGCACACATGCATACACACATGCACACACAGGTAAACGTGCATACACAGGCACATGTGCATACACATGCACACACACATGTGTAGGAGAACACGAATAAAAAAGTCCCACACTACCTCAGAATTGAGTATAATAAAGGGTTTTTTTTGGGGGGGGGGACTCACAGATCACAGTCCTCTGCATAAGTAGGCAACAGAAACTAAATCCAGTAGTCACACAGAGGACACAAGATGAGAATGCCTCACTGATAAAATGTACCAAACCACACGGCTAACACAGACAAGAATTATGGGTTGATGTAAGATATAAGAGTTAATAAGGCTAGGCAGTGGTAGTGCATGCATTTAATCCCAGCACTCAGGAGGCCGAAACAAGCAGATCTCTGTGAGTTCGAGGCCAGCCTTGTCTACATGAACTAGTTGCAGGACAGGCTCCAAAACTACAGAGAAACTTTGTCTCAAAAAAAAAAACAATAAAAATAGTTAATTAATAAGATACCTGAGCTAATGGGCCAAGCAGTTTAAAATTAATGTAGGCTTCTGTATATTTCTTAGAGATTATATGGCTGCGGGACTAAGCGGCTCCACCAACATACACACACACACACACACACACACACACACACACACACACGCATGCACTAGGTGAGGGAGTATAGCTCAGGTAATAGAGAACACATAGCTAGCACAGCACCATAAATAAGTAAATAAGCAGCAAAACTGCACATAGGAACATCAAATCCAATAGCAGCATCCTATGGCACACACACACACACACACGCATGCACTAGGTGAGGGAGTATAGCTCAGGTAATAGAGAACACATAGCTAGCACAGCACCATAAATAAGTAAATAAGCAGCAAAACTGCACATAGGAACATCAAATCCAATAGCAGCATCCTATGGCTTTAGCAAACCTGGAGGACCCCACCTACCACCAAATCAATCTGTGCAACAAAGAGGAGTAATATGTTGACGTTCTTCAAATCACACATTGTAAAATCAAAGGATGCAAGCTGCTTAGAGGGAAAACTACCAAAAACTATGAAGCTGAAAAATACTGCTGAAACAAGTTAAAGATACGCTAAGTAAGTAGTGTTCATGTCATTCCTCTCCAGTTTTGATGGGAATCCAATCTCAGGTATGACAGACACTGTGAAGAGGTAGACCAGTTGACTCCCACATCCATAAGCAGATACAGAGCATCTAAATGGCTACTTCAGTACTAAGAGGAAAAGAAGGTGGAGGACGTAGATTTGGTGTTAGCAGGCCTGGATGCAAGTGACAGTAACAAGGCTTGTGAGGGGATTCAGCGGGAGAAGGTTCTTAATGTCAAGCCTGACCTCCTGCTTTCGACTCCCTGAAGCTGTGGTGAAAGGAGAGACTGACTCACACAGCTTGTCTTCTGACCTACATAGGCACACACACACACACAAACATACATAGATACATGTGCACACACATATATGCATACAGGTACACACAGTAAAATATTTTTAAAGGTAATAGCAAAAAGAGAGAAAGAGAGAGAGAGAAAGCGAGAAGAAAACTTTGTACCATGGCTCATACCTAGAAAAAACAAACTTTAATATTTAACGAATATCAATTTAATCTCCAGAATTATAAAGCTTCTAAAGGAAGGCCTTGGAGATAATATTTATGATGTTTTTTTAAAGATATTTTAAACATGATGCAAGCAATGCAAAGTATAATTTTTTAATTTATAAACTGATCATCAGGATTAAAACTGGCTGCTCTTTCAAATACACCACCAGGAAATGGAAGTACTGAAAACTGCAAACTGGGAAAAAGTGTTGTCCAGACACTGAAGACATTAAAGTCAACCCCATCACACATAAAGAACTCCCAGAACATAATAACCATGAAAATAATCTGGAAAAGGAGGGATACTTCAAACATGGGATGATTCACTAAGACAGAGTTACAAGAAGAAACACAAGAATGTACAAATTAGTTGCTCATTGAGAAATGTGCTTTTGAAATAAAAAGCACTAATTACTTATTAAAATAATCAAAAATTTAAAACTAACAAAAGATAGCAAGCTATGTTTCAACAGGAACCCTCATATACTTTGCCTAAGGACCTTGAAAAGAAGTTGGTTGTCTTTAAAAATCTAAATATGTACCTACCATGTGACTCACCCTCCTTTTGCTTGGTTTGAACTCATGAAAAAGAGAAACAGACATGGAAGGATTTAAACATGAGAGCTCACCACTCTGTTTTAGGATCTGCTAACTGGCACTAACCCATTTCTCTAAGCAAGTCCATGAAAAAGCAACCACCATTTATGCATGCAATGGACTAACCTTCAGAGGAACACACACAATGGCTTAGACATGGAAGGCAACAACACAATTCCACTTCACTGATAAAGTCAACCTGAGCATTTTCTGCCACCCTTATGTCTGGGAACTTCAGTCACACCACAGATATGGCAGCTGTGCCAGGAGTTACTAAACCCACTTTGATTTTGAATATCCTAGCTGTTAGAAAGGCAATATAACAGAATGATATCAAATCATCAATCAGTAGGAAAGGTTTATTCCTGTTTCTCACGTTAGCCCCCAGGAAATTAAGCACATGCTGGTGGATTTGTCCTGTCACTCATGAGACTGCCATAATTGAAGTCTTCAGCAGCTGAGGCCACAGAGGGCACAGAAGCCAGTAATTTACATATCACATTAAACACGTGATGACAGAAAGGCCTGGCAACTTATGTTTTTATTTTCATGCATTCCACAGATGCAAGATGGAAGAGGGAAAGGCATTGAATGCATCCCAAAGGGAAACACGGGCTATAGAACAGGCAGGAAACCCTTGTTTAAAATAGATACATAATTCAGGGGAGAAACACAAAATACTACAACAGTTGCCTGTGGGAAATAGAAATGGGGATGAGGAAGGATTAGTTTTCATATAGCTTTTAAACATATTCTCAAACGTGATCGTGTGTGCAGGTTGTATTTCCAAGGGGAAACTAAAGCAACAACATTTGAATAGCTGAGTGTAGTCTGTCAGGAAGATTGCCACCTCAGGTTAGTCCTGAGAGATGGATCTAGTGCCAAGACTTCACGCTTCAGATCAGAATTTGAAACTTAGTATTGCTTATGAAAGTTGTATTTGACATATTAATGGCCGCACCTTCTGCTGAGATGATTGGGAAATAGTGGCTGGCCACTCTGCTATTAGAGATGGGGCTAGGATATAAATTATTGACACTGATATGGTATCACAGAGCTGCAGAAACACAAGTCTAATCTGATCTATTGTTCTTTTATGCATATTGAGAAGCTGATCCTCTTCCCTTTACATGATATAGCAAACCTGCATTCACTTGGCATCTTTTGAAACATTTATGTGCACAGCCTTAATGTCAACTGCTTTCCACAGGGAAAGACAGCATGCAGTTGTCCTTCCTCAGATATGTCACTGAAAGATGCCTTCCTTTGTCATGTGGTATCTCTACTGCCTACTTTAAATGCTTCTGAAACACTGGCAGGCCTCTATTACCATATCAGATATCTCCTACTTGCAGGTAGACAGTGAGCAGTTGATGGAGTAAGTGTCCTTTGGGCCTAGACTTTGTCTCCAGGTAGATTTTGCTTGAGGTGGAGGCCCTGTTTGTGTTAAGAAACTTATTAGACTTCTCATCTCACCCTGGTGCACAAATCACAAGAAAAGATGTTGGAAATTGTTCCATACCAACTAGCAAATTTGTAGTTCATCTATAATAATAGTACAGTCTTCATAATAGTACTATGACCTCTTCTTCATACCTTACAACTTCTCCTTATGTTGCCAAAGGGACTCTTACAACAAACTAACATGGCCAACATCACTGTAATATACCACATACTCATCTTTAAATCAAGTCCATGTTTAAGGCTCTATAATTTGAAACAATAAAGGGGCTCTCTGTGATGCTCAGAGATGCAACAATAAGGATAACAGTTTATACAATATCCTGAACATAAGGTTTTAGGAAATGCCGGGTGATTGGTTAGTCATAGTTCAAGAATATTCTGCAAAGTTATACATGGAGAACTCTTGGTCAGTATTATGAAAAAGGAAAGAGGTGATACTTAATCCAACGCTTATCAAGAATTATTAATAGCTTAATTTAATGGATCATTACTACATCTAGAATATTATATAGAAATGTACTTGTAATAATTGTGCATGTAGTACCTTGTGTCTTGTACTTTCTACAATTGAAAACATGTAACTGTAATCATCAAACTTGTCAATAGACATGCAGTTTCTTGTGTAGTTACTTGGTACAGGCTCATAATGTGATTTTATCTGTTTGAAACCTCTTGGCAAAGCCTAGTGGAGCATGTCTGTAAACTGAAAACTAAAAATTTATGGTCAGTAGGATCGCTCAAGTTCATGACTATCCTGGGCTGCATATAGGAATGTGATAACTCAAAACAATCAGTCAAATAAAACCAATCAAACAAAACATACTTTCTAAGGTGTGAATCATCATTTGAATACTAACTTGCTTTTAAGACCCAGAAAACAACAGAAGAGCTGATGTGGGAGGCCCCTCTGTATGCTGTGAATGTGTTTTATTACCATTGTTTAATAAAGAAACTTCTTTGACCCATGGCAGGGCAGAATATAGCTAGATGAAAAATCTAAGCAGAGATACAGGGAGAAAAAAAGGCAGGGTCAGGGAGAAGCCAGCAGCCATGGGAGGAGTAGGATACCAGAGCATTAGTGGTAAGCCACGGGGCACGTGGCACCACACAGATTATTAGAAATATATTTGTTTATATGCCGAGCTAAGCAGTAAGAAGCCTGAGCCATTGGCCAAACAATGATAATTAATAGTAAGCCTCTGGGTGGCCATGGGGACTGGCAGGCAAGAGAGAAACTGGTCTAGTGGGACTGGACAGGACAGACAAAAGACTTCCATCTACAGACATCAAATGAGGCCTTATCACATGAGCAGTTTATCAAACCATACTGAGAAGTGTATCTTAGTGTCTTGGTTGAAAAAGCAAAGACCTAAAGTGATTAACTGACAGTGTATCCACTTCCCAGCAGCCGATGCCAAGCTGTCATCTTGAGAAGATTGACAGTTGAGGGTAGAATCTGAGAGTAAGGACACTAGACGTTGGCTTAGGTAAGAGAAGTCTTTTGACAAGATAGCACCTGAACTCAGCCTGATGGAGTGGGAGTTAGCTGAGCCGAATGAACCGTGCCTGCACAGACAGGAAACGTGAGGACCCTGCTCAAATGAAAACCTGGCTTCCACACGAGAGGCTAATGAACCATTTGAAGCACCTGCCTTTGTAACACTAACCAGAGAGCCTGAGGTCTGATTTCACTGCAGCTTGTTAGTCTGCTCCCTTCCCATCTTAATATTGCAAATATGAGCTACAGGGCTAAATGTCCAATGTCACAAGTAATCCGATCTTTATTAATCAAAATGGTTGGACAGCAGATTTCAAGACGCCACATCAGTGACCAGCAACAACCAGTCCAGGCTGGGAGATGAGAGGAGTTAGTTCTTGGAGAGGAGAGCCTGGCATACATTTAGGTTAGAAAAGGCATGAATTCAAATGAAATCATTAGCAGAACCTAGCAGCCGATCCCTTCGTGCACAGAAATGAAGAGCCTGCTGGAGTGGAACACAGTGCAAACCAGTCGAGTAAGAAAGGACTTGAAATTTTTCATCTTCCCCCACCAAAGAAAGACATCAAAAATACATCAGCTGGTATTTTCTAACTTGAAAGAGTATTACTTCCCTTAATATGGGAATCATCCTAGAAGAAAGATCTAGTTTTGCTTAATCTTTTGTATTGTCCATCACCCGAGGTACAATACACTGTGTATGTTTTCTATACTGGGCACATTTAGATACAGAACCATTAGCCCTCATAATGAAATATCAATACAGGCACTTGAATAAATATCCATCCAGCATGAATGTTTATTACATCGAGAATCACAGTATTATAATGGAAAACGAGGTTTTCCTCCCCCACATCAAAGAACTCATCACTGGCACTTAGGGAGTTCCGTCACAAAAGCACACGCTGCTGGTGTGTGACAGTCCCAACTCCTGATGAATATTGGCAGATTCTTTCCCACCTACAAGTCAAACTCATTAAAATGGCAATCTGCTTGTAGACAATCAGATCGATGATGAGGCCCCGCAGTCACCTTGTCATGTCTTATAACTTGTCATGCAAGCATGGCAAACCTGTCTTCAACACGCAAGCACCCACCACTCAGCGCCACTGTAGGAAAAACACTGCCAGGGTTTCTAACTCAGCTCTAAACTTACCCCCCCCCAATATAATTTTAATATCAATAGCCCAAAGCATTGTGAAAATAATTTATATGCACATTGGTCTGAGCTAAAGAACAGATGAAAAATGAGGTTGTTTTTTCTTTTTCTTTTTTCTTACGGAAAGGGTAGATATGGTAAAAAAAAAAAAATGCCCTTTGAGCTAAATCCCACCTACAGGTGGAGGACAAGGGAAGGTTGGGTGCCTTATCTTGACATCTACAGGGCTCAGGGTACGTAATCCATGGAGTTCTACAGTTTGTGCTCTAGGTGTGCCTTGAAATAAAACTTGTAGTGATAAAATCATTGGCAGAATAATTAAAAAAAAAACCTTCCTGGTTGTGTCAGAACCATGTAAAACACCTCCATCCATGCTGCTGATGAGCACTCATTTTGTCACCCCAGATTCTTGTGTCCCTAATTCCAGAAATGGGTGTTTAAACAAGATCATGGCATCCATTTCCTTCGTAAGGCCTCCCAGCACCCGGTGTGCTGTTTCCAAACAGGAAATGGTCCCCATCTAAAATCATTAGCAGTCTGTGGGTAAATTTTTCTCATTTCACAGTGAACCAGTGACTCGCCTCAGACAGGGTCAGATGTTGGCACGAGCCCAGTGTGCCCAAGGAAGAGCGCTTGGCTTTCACTTGCCCTGCTAAAACTTGACCTTGAGTCTCCGCTCTCTGTCAAATAAGTCAAAGAGTAGAAACATTACTGCACTCACTCATAAGTGGACACCAGCTATAAGCAAAGGGGATTGAGCCTGGAGTTTGTGATCTTAAAGAAGCTAAGAAATAAGGTGAATCCTAAGAAAAATATATATAAGACCCACCTGAAAAGTGGAAACAGAGAAAATCGCCTGACAAAATTGGGAGCAGGGGGGTGGGTGTAGAAGGGAGGGTGGAAGAGGAAGAGGAGGAGAGAAGGAGAGAGGTGAGGAGAACTTGAGGGAAGAGGAGAGTTGAGAAAGGAAGGACACAGATGAGAGCAAGGAAAGAGATTTCTTGATTGAGGGAGTCATTATTGGGTTAGCAAGAAACTTGGTTCTAGAGAAATTCCCAGGAATCCACAAGGATGACCCCAGCTAAGACCTTAAGCAATAGAGGAGAGGAGGCCTGATCTTGATTTGCCCTGTAGTCAGACTGATGAATATCTTAAATATCACCATAGAACCTTCATCTAGCAACTGATGGAAACATAGGCAGAGACCTGCATCAGAGCACTGGACTGAGCTCCCAAAGTCCAGTTGAAGAATGGGAGGAATGAGAATATGAGCAAAGAGGTCAAGACCATGATGTGTTCACCCACTGAAACAGTCTACCTGAGCTAATGGGAGCTCACCAACTCCAGCCGGACAGGGAAGGAACAAGCATAGAACAAAACTAGTCCCTCTGAATGTGCTTGACAATTGCATGACTGGGGCAGACTCGGCGTCACTGGCAGTGGCACCAGGGTTTATCCCTACAGCATTTGCTGACTTTGGGGGAATCTATTTTCTTTGGATGATACCTTGCTCAGCCTAGATATAGTAGGGAGGCCCTTGGACTTTCCCCAAAGCAATGTGCCTTACCTTCTTGAGGAGTGGATTGTGGTGGAGTGGGGTGGAAGAGTATGTAGAGGGAATGGGAGGAGGGGAGGGAATGGGAACTTGGATAGGTATGTATAATGAAAAAAGATAGTTTTTTGTTTTGTTTTGTTTTTAAAAAAAAAGAAATAAAAGAAACATTGCTGGGTGTTTTACCTGCCTCTCCTAGGCCTCTTGGAGAGTTGCCATGAAGGTACACTGTATAGTAAGCTGTTATTTTTCTGAAACATGAGTTCAGTGTCTTTAAACTGTGACAGGCCTTCTGAGAACTGAGTTTTTCTGTAGCGGTGTTTTTGTCTAGGTATCCTTGGTTTTCACTGGGAATGTTTGTGATCTGAGATTTACCCAGGCTTTAGAATACGGCCCCCACATTTACCTCCTCCTTGCTTCGTAGAAAGCTCTGCCAACTACACATACACACCGCCTGTCCTCATTTCCCATTCTCCCTTCATTGCCTAAATTTATTTATAACGGGAATCATTGCTGAAATACAAACACAGGCAAAGAAGACCAATCGCTCCTGAAGGCAGCCTTCAAAGACTAGTTTCTATGCAGCTCTGACTAAGACCCTGTCTTCTATGCTTACATCCTGGGACAGACATACCTGCCAAAGACTGTGAGGACCACACACACTCAGAACCCGGGTCTTCTCCATTCAGATGGTACGTTTTTACTTATTGTAATCTCAGGATATTTCTCTTGAATTTACAGTTCTTTGATATTTTCAACAGAAGAAATCCCATATCCCAGGAAAAATGGAGGAATTGGATGATGGCTTCCATAACTTTTTTGAAAAAGGAAACTTTGAAAGACAATAGATCAGTATTCAAGAGTGTTGATATAATCAAGCTAGGAAATCTCAAGAGACAGGAAACAGTGGGCCAGCTCAGTGTATGAACCACATTTTACTATAGGCCAAGGGTAAGAGGGAGAAGCTATGTCTGGTAGGCCACAGGTATGGAGAAACTTCTAGTTTAGAGAGACTTTGAGCAGAGAGAACTGAAGTTTGAAGGAAGGCCACTTCATGTCTTCCCCCAAACGTTGACCAGAGTCTGACAAATCAACTCAAGACAACTGAAGAAATATCCCCAAAAGATTACAGCGAGAAAATCCAATTAGAGTACCAAAGTTCATTAGCAGTCACACTGAGAACTGTGAGTTCTGCTGTGCTTCATGGATCAAAGTATAACCCCAAACCATGTGATTATAATTCCATTTAACCATGCGTAAATGCAAGCCTCAAAATGACCAGTGTGCGGTGAACTTAATCATACACCGTAAAAATTTAAGCAGCAATTTTAGAAATACTAACATATGTAAAATGTCATGTGCCTGGTATCTAATAATAGAAATAGCAGGGTATAGTGCATATTACTTTAAACATAAGAAAACAGATGAAGGTAGATCTAAATGAGTTCAAGGCCGGCCTGAGCTACATAGAGAGTTCCAGAGAAACATAATGAGACCATGTCTCAATAAATAAATAGATAGAAAAACAAATGGATAGATAGATAGATAGATAGATAGATAGATAGATAGATAGATAGATAGATAGACAGACAGATACACTCAGCTGACTCATAATGAGTAGGGGACAGTCAATTACTTGAAACTGACCTTGAAATTGCATTTTTAATAGAATTAATAGAAAAAGACAATAAAACTATTCCTGTGAGTACATTACATATGTTCAAAAGATAGTGAAAGAATGGAATGTACAAATTAGACACATGAATGATTTGAAAGTATACTCAGACTCTTAACAACTAAAAACTATATTTTGTGCTACAAATAAGAAATTTTATAAATATAAATATGAAATATTCAAAAATAAAATAGTCAACTATCTTACAAGACATTAAAATTAATTTTGTAATTTTTTTCATTCATAGGCAATAATTTTCTGAAACTATTTCCAAAAAGTGTGGAACTAATATTATCACAGAGCACAGTCGTGTACACATTAAAGACATGTCTGCCAGCTGTGGACCCCATGCACATGAGTGGTTCCATAGGTTCATCATAGACTTAGTGAGTTCACAGATTAACTTCATGGCACCATATACTGTCCACATATCTGTGATGATCCTGATGAGAACACTCCTACCTCATTGCCAGTCACGCAGAAGCAAACACACGTATCACACGTGATACTTGATAATGGCAAAAATGACTGTCAATGACTTCAGTAAGCACTATTTACACACTACACTACTTTTTAATGATTTTGGAGCATATCCCTTTAACTTACATAAAATGTTTGCGGTAAAACCTTAGTTTTGTCTCATCAGCACAAGCCTTATAGAGCTCATGGTTGCCATGTCTCTTCAGTCTGTCTAGTAGCTAGTGTGAGCAGCTGCCCCACACCTTCTGGGTGTGAGTGAATTCACTCACGGCATTCACATTCACATGAAGCACACCAGTACCCCTCATTGAGTGATAAGTGACTACAGTAGGATTTTGTGTCCATGGTTACTATTTTTTTAAATAATTCCCAGTATTTCAAAGCCAGTGAGACAACAGAGGCAAACTCATTATCATGTAATCCTGTTCCTATGCTTTATGACAGATCAGCAAATTAAGCATCTGTTAGCAGCCTGTGAAACTTTCAACAAGAGAACTCATGGTGCCAGAGAGCCTCATTTTTATTCCAAGCATGTCTAGTGCAACATTTTGGCAGATGCTTTACAAACTGAATGTACACACGTGAGTAAATTCCCCTCCACATCCATAAGTATTGTATAAAAGCAGCCATTGTCTTGTTTACCAGCCTTCAATTATACTTTTACACAGAGTAAATGATACACATAATCATAAGCTACTCCGCTGCAAATTATTAGGTAGGTAAAGTTATTAAATGTTATTGTAAAGAAAGGCATAATTAAGATTAATATCTCCAGCAAGAAACATTCAAACATGTCAAATAATGCTATAAGAAAAAAAAGAACACTTTGATACTAATTTGAGCAGATTTGTGATGACAGTCATACACAACACAGTACTTTATAAGTATGAATATGATTACATACAGTTTCTACAATGTTTCTAAGGTTGCTTTCTTGAAAATCACTTTAAGTCTAAAGTGTTTAAATACATTTTTACTATAACAACAGCAATTTGGAGGTTTTTGCATAGCTTTAAAAATACAAAATGTAAAATACTAATAATTACTTTGTACCATATAGAGTGTTCATTAGGTCACTTGTGCATTTTCAGTTACTCACAGATTCTAACAATTTCCTAGAAAGAACTTGGCTAATAAATAGAAATACAAATGAATAAAGATGCATCCTTCTCTTCAGAGTTGATCATCAAGTAGTTAAATTAAAGGTCAATGTGAATTCATTCTCATAGACTTTTATGTTTTTGTATTTTGCTTTTCATCCTACTTGGTAACATCCTCAAAAATATGGTATTATTGTCTTTGCTAGAAATCATAAACAAACCTCATACTTGTTTTTTAAAAATAAAGCCTTCACTATTGATGTCTTATCCACAGAGATGACAACCAATCAAGTGGTAAGAAAACCTCATAATGGTTGGGGCAAGGTTCTGTTCTTGTCTTTGCAAGAAAATACTCATTCAAGATATTCTGGACATCCAGATGCCTAAAGAGGTAAATATAAATATCCAGATAGGATCATCATGCAAAGAGAATTATGACTTTTGAGGACAGGTCATCTGAGGGTAAGAATCTTTAAACATAAACTAGAATAATGGTCATGACTCACTTAAAAATCAAAGCTGGCTTTCGAGTTGGACAATAGCTCTGTCCTTCTCTAAATTCAAGCATGTTGTTAAAAGAAAACTTCAGAGTTGCTTTCTCATGTCAGAAGTCACCTGATATAGCACAGAAAGAAGAAAGAATTTAGATCTTCATACATATTTTTGCCTCTATTGTACCTTTCAACGAATATATATCTGTATAAATTATGTTTAAATTTTCCACAATGAACAATAAATTTTCCTGCAGTAATCTTTGAAGTTTCCAGGAAGAAGATGGAGCCCCACAACAATGACTCCACCTGGTTGGTATGATGTCATGATGCTGATAGCATTACTAGAAGGCCTGTTTTCAGTACCAGCTGCTCAAGATGGTTCAAACTTGGTTAGCTAAAATGGTATACTTTTTTTTACAGCGTTCTGGCTAGAACTCCAAATAGGAATGTCAGGAAAACCCTACCAAATACTCAAAAACTATTTGCAATTATACCAGACAGTAATCTTGGAACTTAACCATCATTTTACATTCACAGGATCCCATAGAAAGAACATTGTCCCCATGACAGGTAGAAGTAATTCTAGAAGACGACATGCCCTCTCCCACCAAAGTTTGTCCTCAGGGTTAAGGACACCAAGTATGGGTTGATTATAATTGATATAGGGTTGGGGGTGGGGGAAAATTATGTAGGATCAGGGATCTCTTTGAAAAAAAGGGAAAATGATAAGATAATAGGTTAGTGTGGTTTTACACACACTAATAGCAATAGTGAGCAATAGAATGAATACTTGTAAGCTATTATTTATAGGTAATTTACATTTCCTTTGAATAGATTTCTCTGGGTTTTCTTGCAGCTGTGGAAAGCTGACTAATGCAGCACTTCTTTAAAGGAATAATTCCATAGATAAACAAGTTCCTGAAAGTCTTAATTTCCCATCATACTAATGTCCTAGTCCTTAACATTCTAACCTTCTCAGTATTAAATGTAGAATACAGAGTATCAGCAAGTATTACAGGTGAGATCGTAATAGCTATGTTATAACAGAACAACTATTTTTAAAAAATTAAAGGCAATACTGGCTCAAACATACAAAGAAGGTATGTTCCCTTGGATGCACCATGTCTTTCTGTTCCATCATGTGTCTTTTGACTTGTTCTTGAAAACAGGACATTTTAAAATAACAGCCATGTCTGTGACTTTGTAGATACTCTCAGATCCAGGATAGTCTTCATTGATTAGGTAAGCTTGCTACAGAACTAAATATTAGCCCAAGGAAACCTGAGGGGAGAGACCTTATTACTTTCAGAAGATGCCTTCTCGCCTGTGTCACATGTGGTTTTCCAACTGAAACAGCCTTGGCTGCTTTTCTGTCTTCATTTCCCAGAGGGCGCCGCTCTAGCTTTCCTTAGCACTGTTGGTGGTCTAGTAGAAGATGCTACCTGTAACATCTTGCCTTAGGTGTGCACATGTCTGTAAACTCTCACAGCTCTCAAGGGGATTTCCTGTCACAATTCCTTACTCTGAGTAAAACAGCGACTAATTCTCAAGGGAGTCTCAGAACATTAATACTTTGAAATTAAATCACTCTGCTTCTGGGTTTTATAGTCAGGGATCTGGCAACCAGACTGGCTCCTCCTTTAGCCCAAGGGTACATTGGACCAGAAGATGGGTCAAGGGTAATTAAAATGCTTTTTCTTATGGAGTATATGCAGCTGTCTGCTATGGAGTTTAGCTGTTTTACTAAGACTTCCTAGATTGCTTTTTCCCAGTTTCTGGGTGGTTTTACCATTGTTATGAGGAAGCAAGGCCTTGGAGATCCCTTGCTCACCACTTTGCTAATCTAGAGCCTCCTGAGTTCATAATACAAGTTAAAACTTTTATTCAGTCACCACTATTTATTTACTACTTCATGCAAATTAAGCAAGGGATTAACATATCTGAAACATTTATAGTGAGAGAGAGATATACTGCCTTCCTTTTAAATTTCATGACAAAATGTAGAAGGCATTTAATACATCATCTGGTTCTTTGGAAAGAAAATCATTCACTATGCTATTGCTAGGTCAAATTTTCATGGAAAACATCTGTAATTTTGTAAACAGTTTCTAGTAAAACCAATTATGAAATCACATCAAGGTGATATGCCCCTAAAATATAAGCAACCTACACAACTGACCCTCTCATTGTCTCCTCTTTGTTCTACTGAAAGTCCTTGTCTCTATTCTCCTCGGTATTCCTCCCTGCTCATGGGCTTCCTCTGACTGCTTTGTTGTCCTTTCTATCACCCACGGGAACTGCAGTTTGAATTCTTTTTTGCATACATATTGTATTACCTATTAAGTTAAGATGCAGTGGCTTATGGAGATTGTTTTCTGAAAATATCTAAAACGTTTCTGATGATCATGGCTTCACAGATCAGATAGTTCAATCATGTACGATCCAGGTAAGGACAAAAGAGGCTGCGTCTGCATAGGTGAACTAGTCGGCCATGAAAGAAACACAACAAGCTCCCTCATTCATATGCTCAGGTCCTTTTTAATTATTCTATCCTTTTAAATCCATTATCTCAATTACTCTGATGAAAACTAAATTGAACCGTATGGAATAGTCATTTGCAGGGGCAACACTAAAACCGTCTCACAATCAGAGCTGCTGCTGCAGAGTGCTAATGGACAGTCCATCTTCCGTATCTTAACCCTGCACATGGAGAAGTCCCTGCAAGGCCAGGGGAGGGAGTGAAACAGCTTGCCATACTGAACACACCTCTGGATCAGTGCAGGGAATATTTTCTATGGGCGATAGACATTTTCCAATATTTTAATAGCAGAACTATAGCAAACTGGTCAAATGTAAGGGTCATTTCATTCTTCTGCCTCCCTCTCCTAGTCTCGCTGATGTTTCTAAGATCTTCCTGATGTACAATGTGTTTGGATAAGCCCTATCTTTTCTGAAAAGAAAACATTGGATGATTTACCTAGCGATCTCTCCTGCCTTAGGAGGCTGGTAAGCAACTGGTTGCCAAGCAACCATTAATTTCCTTTTTGCAACAATAAAAGTAAACAGGCTACATATTCCTCAATTAAAAAAAGAAAGTCTCAAAGCCAAAGTCTGTAAAGAACTGACAGAAATCAGGTCAAAGGCTCTCACCAAGATCCCTTAAGCACACTGTCCATAATCAGGTAACTAAGACTTTCATTCTTATTCAAGGATACAGAGGAGGATGGGGGAGGGGAGCTCAACACATCAGAGATGAGAGATAGAGCATTCTGGCAGAGCTATATGGAACACACAGCCCCATTCATTTTTGTCCTCACAGCCATGTATTTCAAAGTCACATGTGAGAAACATTAGGGTATTCAAACCGAGGTGCAGCATGTATGCCAGGATTCATGTTTTCACAGACAAATTAAAACACCTTCTTTGATAGCTCTTATTTTTAGGAAAATTCTCGTGCTTACTTCAGCATCAAAAGAAAAAGGTTAGCTTTTGAACAAAATCCAAGGTATGCCACAATTTTTAAAGAAACAAAGAGTGAAAACATTCTACAATGTGGAGTACCAGTGAGGTACCAATGTGGATTATGTGTGTCTTCTCTAGTGGTGGGCTGTGCTTCTATTAGTCAGCAGCTCTATGTTGCAGTGAAATACCTAAGGCAACTGCTACAAAGAAAACCACCCAAGGCAACTAAAAAGAGAAAGGACCTGCAGATCTCACAGCCAGGAGACGTTCAAAGGCTTGGCACTTACATTGGCTCAGCTAGTGAGGTTGGCAGGTGGTATCATGGAATGCAGGAGTTCACCTCAGAGAACAGTGACATCTTCAAAGTATAACAAAGAAGAGAGAGGAGGCCAGGAGGGGTGCTGCATTCCTGTCATGGGTACCCGACAATGATCTAAGAATTTCCTACAAGGCCATCATCTCAAAGTTTCCAACAGCACCAGGAGCCAACCCCTCGCACAGGGACTTTGGGGCACACTCAAACTACAAGGAAGCCACAGCAACCCTTTAGCTGACGTCCATATTAAATTTGGTTCTGTTATCTATTATGGAATAAAAGTCTTTTGAGGCCTTTTATAATCGTTTGGAAGATAGTTCTTGATTTCAACATTGATTGGTTGATTGAATATAAGTGCCTTGCCTGCATGAATATATGTGCACCACATGTAAGCCTGGTGCCCTTGGTGGTCAAAAGACAGTGTCAGATCCACTGGAACTAAATTACGCATGCCTGTGAGCCACTGTGTGTTAGAAACTAAACCAGGGTGTTCTGCAAGAGCAACAAGTGCTCTCCACTGCCGAACCATCTCTCTAGATCCTGTTTGGCTGTTCTTCAGGCCTTACTTGGGGTCTCTCATTTATCTGCAGATACTGATCACTCATTAGGAACATGTCTGCTTGCCTGACTGTGTATTCATTCTCTGATCTTTAGATTCTTGTCCTCCAATAGACTGGAGTAGATTCGCCAATAAATTGAAAACGAACATTATAAAATGGTTTAAAACTTAATTGTACTGTGACATTTCAGTTATGTTCTGTCAGTCAGGAAGAAATATATACCAGTTCAGCTCATATGCAAAGGCTATGGAACCAGTTCCTGCCTCTTGCTTATAAGAAAGGTGTGCCCAGCTACAAGGGTGTGATCATGGTGGTCATTCATCACAAAGGATAAAAGCTACTCCCACAAAACCCATCAACCCCACTGAACTGCATGTCATCCACTTTGCACTGAATATCACTGATTATTTAACTAAATTGATTATTATATGCTAAAGTCTGACCTTGCCATAAGTTTGGAATAAAGTCAACAAGGAAAAGGTTGGCTTCTGTAGAGATAACCACATCACTTAAGGCTAGAGCACAGAGAAGCTGATCCCTAAAGAACATAAGTGTTAGGTCTAATAGGAAAACCATAAAAGTGTATATACAATGGTTGATATTAACTGTTAACTTGTTATGATTTATAGTCACCAAAGAAACAAATTTCTAGAAATGTCTATGAGGGAGTATGCAAACTGGGTTCACTGAGGTGGGAAGATCTACTCTGGTGAGTGACATCACTCCATGGGCAGGGCTCTGGGACTGAACAAACAGGGGAAATGAGCTGAGCATCAGCATCTATGACTCTTTGCTTCCTGAGTCCATATGTCACCACTTCTGCCATCGTGCCTTCTTCACTCGATGGACTGGATCCCCACACTGAGAGAACTATTTCCTGCTTCAGTCACTTCTTATCAGGTCTTTTTGTCTCAGCTCTGGGAAAAGCAATGAATATAGTTATTTTTCTTTAGGATAATTGTGAATAAGAGGAAAAGTGTGGTGAGTAGTCATCATGAGCTATCATTTTATCAGACATACAAGGAGGAGTCATGAGCCAAAGACCAGGAAAACCACACATACATAGACACAGAAATACACACACACACCAAATAAACAAATAAAAAAAAAACACAGAGAAAGGGGCCTGAATGATCAAATTCTAATCTCCATCAGGAATCTATGCCAAATATAACTTAAAGAAACTATTTTTACGCCACCCACCTGTCCCCTCCGACAGTGGTCTTTGGCCAACAAAATCCTGAATACCTAGTAGATAACTTACATAACTTCATTACTGGCTGATTGAATTTATATTATTTTTTATATTTTCTTATTTCTTGAGATTATAATTATATTCTTAAATATAGAGAGAGTGAATAATCTAGACAAATTGAAAAGAGAAGTATTTGATAGAAAAATATGTTAAATAAATAAACACATTTAGGAATCTTATCATTATCAGGAACCATTAATGCAAGAATGGCATACTTTCCTAAACCCTGAACTAAGCTCCAACCCATATAAAGTTAATATAAAGTTAATGGCTCTTCGTACTACAGTAAACTCATAAACTAAGAAGCAAGAGCAGCCACTTCATCAGTTACCATTTAACCCAGCTCTTGCTGTGATCTTCCACTTTTGTTGTTTTCTCACTATGTCCATGCAACTGGATAAAAGAGGAAAACATCAGGAGTGCTGGCGGCTTTTAAAATAAATTAAACTGAAACCCCTTTCTGCATTGCAGCTTTCCTTACCAATATTTGAATAACTTAGATAAATATTTTAATCACAATGACCACCAGAATGATTGTGTGAACTGATTGTCACATTCAAGCTACACATTGATTGTGAATGAATGGTGATGAGTTAGCTCCATACAACGTTTTTTATTCCCACTCTGAAATGGGAATATTCTGAATAGACTTTAATGGATGAAAATCTAGGAAAGTTTCTTAGGAAGGGGTAAGTGTGTCTGCGGAAACACCACATAGAACATCTTGGCATCAAGGTGAAAGTGGGAGAAAAAAAAGTGTCTTAAGTGTTTCTCAGATGACACTGGATAAGGCACAAAAGTGAGACCCACCAAACATGGGAACTGCCGTTGTATATACAAGAATCCAAGGACACATTCACCAAGTCCAACATGTTTTCATGACAATAGTCCAGAAGAAACTAGAAATAGAAGCTATTTTGTTAATGAGGCCATATTGAAAATTCTTATAGTCAACAAGATACAAAATGGAAAGACTCAACAAATATCCTCTAAAATCAGGGATGAGGCAAGGGTAACCATTCTCTTCTCTTGTGGCAGTAAGGCGAGAGAAATAAATAAAAGGGATACAGGTAGCAGAAGTCAACATGTCACTATGTGTGGGTGACATGACCCTACATGTAGTAAGGAGCACGGGGCCCCTTTGTTCCATCCCACCCGGCTAGCTTAACCCCTGAAATAACCACACAGAAACTGTATTCATTTAAACGCTGCCTGGCCCATTAGCTCTATCCTCTTATTGGCTAACTCACATCTTGATTAACCCATTTCTATTAAATCTGTGTATCACCATGTGACTGTGGCTTACTGGCAAGATTCTAACCTACATCTGTCTCAGGCAGGAGATTCATGGCGTCTGCCACACTGCCCTTCTTCCCAGCATCCTGTCTCTTTTCCATGCCTCTCTAAGTTCTGCCCTATCAACTAGGCCAAGGCAGTTTCTTAAATAACCAACTAAAGCAACACAAATACAGAAGGACCTCCTATACTACTTACAGTTAGAAGCCCCGAAAGCTTCCTCAAGAAAACAGTTAACTCTTATAAATACTTTCAGCAAAGTAGCAAAATACAAAATCAGCATATAAAAATCAGTTATTTTCCATAATCAACTCAAATTGGATTTAAAATTAAAACGATTCTGTCCAGTAAAGCAAGCATTAAGTGAACAAACAGCCTACAGGAAGAGAAAACCTTGCTAGTTATACAGTCAACAGAGGGTCAAATGTCAAAAAGTAAACAGCTTATTTAATGAAAGAGCTAACAAGATGCAGCTGCAGTTCTCAAATGATGATGTGAGGGGGTAGGTAAATGGCTCAGGGAGTAAGTTCTTACTGCATTATCACAAGGATCTGAGTTAGGATTCCTGACACCCAAGCACAGTGGTGAGTACCTGAAGCACCAGCACCGAGGAGATGGAGACAGATCTTAGATGTTAACTAACCCATCTGTCAAGAGGAATGGGTGAACTTCAAGCCCATATGGATGCATCTCAAAAAATAAGAGAAGGAACCGGAGATGAGGACATATAATGTTGACCTTTGTCCTCCACATGAACATTCAAGATCATGAAAATATGACCACAAAATATACGGGGGAAAGAAAGAAAGTGGGTGGTAACAAATGGGAAATAAACATAGGAAAAATACACATCATGGTTTACCATCAGGGAAATGCTTATCAAATTACACTGAGAGTCTAACTCACCCAGATCAGTAAAGCCATCATCCAGAAAACAAATAACAACAAATAATAACACAATGTAACAGTAACAAAGAAAAAGAGGCCATGAGAGGGGGCAAGGGTGAGTTACACAGAGGTATTGGAGGGAGGAAGGGGAGGGGTCTTACATAATTGTATTCTAATTAAAAATTAAGAAAAACATATGTTCATCTCAAAAGATGTAAAGCACTCGGCAGAAGTTGACACCATTTCAGGATCTTGAAAAATGGATTATTGAACTAATAACAGAAAGAAATTAGCTCAGCATAATAAAGGCCATGGTTTAAAAGCTGAGCAACTGAAAATTAAGTTCCTGGTACTCTCACCACCCTGTTAATGTAATAGTAGAAGTTCTACCTAGTTCTAGGCAAGAACAAATAAAGGTATCCACATTGGAAAAGAACAAATGAAATGTTGTCTCTTCGAGAAACAAAATACATAACAACAACAGAACACCAAGAAAAGGCACAAGCATTCAGTTAGCAAGCACACATGTTGTCATAAGCTTGGTGTAGAACATTGTCCTGGACTGTAATCATCCCATGAACATTGTTGAATTACATTCATATATCTCTTCCTCAAATCTCACCTTTCTTTTTAAATTTCGGGATTACATGGTGTCTTGGAAAGTAAGTTAGAACACAGCTGAGGCTGGCTAACTCATAATTCTCTAGGATTTTGGCTAATATAAGGAAGCTAAACCATGTTCCCAAACTAGAGTTATATCCCCCCCCCAAAAAAAAATATGTATGAGAACTGGCAGGTATATTAATGCAGGCTGATTACAATCAGAAGCATAAAATCAGGGCAAATCCTTCTTATATACAATTTGTGATGCTCCAGATTAGCACACCCTGGATCTAAGGTGGACCCTTCCTAATAAATCTCTTTTAGTGATTGCAATTGTCACACCTTCCCCAGCTGCATGAAGCCATTAATTTATAAAGTAAATCAGTATAACTTAATATAAGGAACTTATTCACAGGAGGCTCTAGAGAATTTATTTACTTGAAAGGAAAGAACAATTATTTCTTTCTAAGGCATTTGCTTGCTCAGGTTCCTAAGATGATGTGATCCTTATAAATTTTGGTTCCCAACTAGGAAAGTGGCCCAGTGCAAAGAGTACCTAACACACCAGTGTGGACACACAATTTTAATTCCCCATAGCCTGTATAACATCCAGATGCAGTGGTGGTCATCTGTAATCTCAAGGTTGTTGCACCAAAGGGTGCAACAACCTTGTCTGTAACTAGAAGGAAGACAGCTATCTTCTGAACTCCACATGTGTGGCATGGCATAGTTGTGCCCACACATACATACATGAACACATGCACATGCATGCATTAAATGGATGAACTTGTATTCCTAGGGTGGTGTGCCATGAGCTTTTCCTTGAGGTTTTGTTTATTTGTTTATTCATTGATGAATGCCTACAGTGAGTGAGAGCACCCAGGATGGCTCACAGCCTGCATCAGCAAGTCCTCCAGCTAGGTACGGTGATTGGATGCACGTGGTATCAGGAATGAACCTGACTGCAGACTGCATAAGACTAGATTCACAAGGCAGTTAGTGGCCTCAGCCATTTATATCAGTTGTGTTTTTACACAACACACAATCATTCTGGATATGAAAACAGAAGTATCACATCACACCAGAGTACATAGTGACAGTTTCCCATCTCTTCTTAAGGTGCTTTGATTGCCATTGATATATCTTGATCATAAGGTTGCAGATATATTGCAATACACAGTCCTGATTCGCCTGATAGTTCAAATCTCTTGCATGAGGCTGAGTCTTTAGAGCCATAGCTGCACAGCTCCAGTTCTTCACTCAGGTAGATTCATCATTCATGCCACACTCCTCCAACCTCCCAAGATCATCACTTTGTAGCGCTTCAGCACAATGTGGTTAATAAGTGAAACAACTTAATAAAATTTAGTTTCTAAATATAAAACATTTTCCTAAGAGAAATGAACAATTAACACCTTTA
Source organism: Alexandromys fortis (assembly GCF_014885135.2). Taxonomy (NCBI): domain Eukaryota; kingdom Metazoa; phylum Chordata; class Mammalia; order Rodentia; family Cricetidae; genus Alexandromys; species Alexandromys fortis. Next base: position 2,873,982 of record NW_026067971.1, on the reverse strand, counting down.
GACACGTTCACTTGTCCAAGCTTGCTAGAGGATCTAATTATGCATGGGCCTTTTACAATTCAAACTCACTACTTTGAATTGTAAATTTTCTCAATCTTACGTACTTTTATACAATTACAAATTCAATATTCAAATATCATGAATTTCATCTATTTTACTAAAATGCTGAAAACTTTTCAAAAGAAAAGCTAAGAATGAAATTCATACTTTAAACAGATTTATTGAAGGTTGGTATTTATTGTCTTATACATTAATAAGTGCCCATAACAAAGAAAAATCATAGTATCATGAAGTATAATCTCCTCACTAAAATCCCTTTCTCTGAATTCTATTCTTTAGAAGTTCCCATTTTAGCATTTAGGCTTTCTAATAGTATTGTCATAATTCCAAGTAATGTATTTATATCTACATTTCTTGATACATTAGGCAGGGTACACATACATGCATACATATAAATACATAGATGGATTGATAGATGCATGATAGATGGATGGATAAATGGACAGATCGCAGATAGGTAATTTATTATAAAGAACTGTCTCATGTAGCGATGAACATTGATGAATCCCACAATCTTTAGTGTGAGCTGGGAAGCTGGGGGAACATTGGTATTTCATATTTCTACTCCAAAGGCCTGTAGGATGAAAACCCACGCATGTTAGTGTTTCCAGAGTCCCAAGGCAGGAAAAAGTCAATGTCCCTGGCGAAGGCGTTGAGTCAGGAGGAAGGGTCTACCTACACAGGAAAGGGTCTACCATTTTATTCTTTCTAAGCTCTCAGTTACTAATTGAGGCCTCCTTATATTAGGGAAGAGAACCTGTACCAGTAAATTTACTAAGATAAAGATCAATCTCATCCAAAAACATAAGAGAAACACCCAAGATAGTATCATCATATAAAAGGTCAGCGCAGTTTTCCAGCTCCATCCGTTTGCTGCCTGTGTTGCTAACACTGTCAACTGATTCCACTGAGACAGAGCTGTTACCACAGTGAGCACACAGTTGATTGGAACAGCAGCAAGGACAAGCAGGTGCTGAGTTTACACTACATATGGTTCTGCAGCATTCCTTTGAAGATGACTGTCAGCCTGACATCTTCCTTATGCCATTGTCTCACATCCCCCAGCAAGCATCTAGTCAGCACCTGCCTTGGGCTGTGTGTGTTGCAAGTAGAAGAAAATGCCTATTTCAGACGAGGATTTCTTTTCTCTCTCTAGTGCTGATGGTGTGCACAGAGCAACTCCTCTTACTCAAGAGGCCTGAGTATCTCTACCCCAAGGCTCTGACCCCAAACCAAAGGCTCCACTGGAAGAAAGATGATGGAATAGCCGCAGGTAAAAAGGATTTCACATGACACGCAATGATTATCTTCAAATCCTCATCTATTCCCTTCACTGCTTGTTTGTCTTAAAACCTTTTCATTGCAAGATATTGAGGAAGGCTCTGTGTGGAATGAGAGTGATAGATAAATCACTGCCCAAGCCTTTAAAGACCTTATAATAAACAGGAGTTACAAGATGGAAGCCATCACTACTCAGAGGTAGGGATGGATACAGTGAGCATCAGGTGAGTAAACAGTGCTGTGTGTCAAGACTGGTTACTTCCAGATGCTTAGCATGGAGTTCCTAAAGTTAGAGGAACAATGGCGTGAAGAGAGTGGAGCTTGGGGATAGGACAAAGCTGGTTCTAGTTAAGATGAACTCACAAAAGCAGGAGAGGGTAAACTCCAGGAAGGTAAGGAAAATAACTGTTGTGGGGTTGAGTACATTACCCCTTAGACAGAAATTTAAGATATAGAAGACAACTATAGAAGGGCATTGCTGTATTAACTAGCAGCCTACTAGTTTTGTCAGGATAGGAGCAGGAAGCAGAAAATACAGCAGTGTGTGGTCAAGAGCAAAGTTGCCTAAGAAAACAATGAAGAAAAAAGAGAAAACCCTTAAAGCAAGGGGATAACAGGGGTCAACAAAGAAAACTGGCTGTAAATAGAATTATGAGGCAATAATCGTACTGGTATAGCTGATATAGGTAGCAGGGGCTGGAGGAAAACAAGTCATCAAAGAATAATGTCTTAGAACACATGGACTCCAGGGTAGGGAGATGTTCAGGAAAGAGGATCTGACACGTAGCTCCAACACCCTAGTGCATTGTAGGAGGCTTCTTGTTCATTTCATGTCTGCCCAGACTTCCAAAATAATCACACAGAAACTGTACTAATTAAATCACTGCTTGGCCAATCACTGTAGCATACTCATAGCAAGCTCTTATATATTAAATCAGCCCTCTTCTATGGTTTACCATGAGGCTCGTGGCCTACCGGAAAGGTTTCAACTGGCAGCTCACATCTTTCCCCTCTGGCAGCTACATGGTGTCTCCCTGACTCTGCCTTCTTTCTTCCAGCATTCAATTTAGGTTTCCCCACCTAGCTCTATTCTGCTAAGCCACTGGCTGAAATAGCTTCTTTATTCATTAACCAATAAAAGCAACATATATACAGAAGGACTTCCCACACCACAAGTGAAGTCTGATGACCGATGGACACGGGAGGATCCTAAGATCTAGCTGGCTAGTCTTGCCAAATCAGAGTTTCATACTCAATGAGAGATCTTGTCTCAAAGACTAAGGCAGACTGACTAAAGGAGGTACTTTGTTTTGATGGACAGGTGTAAGCACACAAAAATGTATATGCATACCACACAGATGTATACAAGAATGCACGACCTCTCTACCCTAAGATGAAATGAGAAGTATTTCTTGACAGCTTGGTCATATGCACTCCACTGTTGACATCTAATCTGAGGGGGAAAAATAAAAGTACCTCCAGACAACTCTGGGGGCATTTGGAACAGAAAATGCAGAAAAGGAAAAATTATTTTCAGTTGTTGGGATAAGTAAAGACTGTGACCTGAGGGGGCATTTGAGCTAAACCCTAAGCCTAACTGGAATTCAGCAAGTTAAAGGGGAAACGTGGCAGGTAAATATTATTTAATATGTTAAAGATTGTGACCCCACCAGACTGTGAGAAAATGAACGACAAGCTATTAGATCACATCACTGAGAACAGCCCTTCCCACTGCCCGAGAACTCCTTCTCAGGTATTTACATGTGTTAGCTCACTTAATCTACATAACAAATATAAGAAGCTCGCATACATCTGACCATTTGGCTAATGTGCAAACTATGCTTAAAAATGACTGTGACTCAGTCTAAACTTCCCATCTGACTCCCACTGAGTCAGATACAAATTCAAGAAAAGCAGCAGGTAAAAAAAAAAAATTTCCAATCAGACTTCACTAGGAGACTTGAGTTACTACTGCACAGATACAAATGCGAAATACTTTCTTGGGAAAACTTGATAAAAGAAGAATGTATGGATCTTAGTAATTGATCAGATAAAGGAATTAAGAAATAAAGCAAAGGAAAATTAGGGGACAATAACAGCTAAACAAGACTGAGAGTATTGACATTTCACCCCTGTGGTGATATTTTGTTTATGATCTTACAAATAAAGCTTGCCTGAGGATCAGAATATAAAGCTAGCCACACTAGCTAGCCTTAGAGACCAGGCAGTGGTAGCACACTCCTTTAATCCCAGCATTCCAGAGATAGAGGCAGACAGATCCCTGTTAGTTCATGGCCACCCTGGGCTGTGTGAAATTGATCCAGTCTAAAAGAGAAACAGAACTCACACAAATGTGATCTCCAGCCCTAGGGAGGTGGGTGGAAACAAGAATATAATACGAGAATAGACAGGAGCTCAGGCGGTCAGTCTGAAGCAGTCTGAGGAGGCAGTCTGAGGTTTTGTAGGGATAGGACTGCCCTTTGGTCTGAGCATTGGTAAAGGCAAGAACTCTAGTGACGGGCCACTCTGTTCTCTGACCCTTCGGCTTTCACCCTGTTAGCTGACTCTGAGCTTTAATTATCAATACAAATTAGAGTTTGTGCTATACTCCCCCACTCCTCCAACAGGTATATGACCCTCAAGTTCCTCATTCAAGGATTTCTATCATAGTAGACTCTTGGGCTATAAAGAAAAAGCTTTTATATTAACATCTGAAAAATAATACTCAAGAGACAGGTTCTTGAATTAATTTAATGAAGGAAATGGATTTGAAGGCATAATTTCATTGCCAATAAAAAAAATCACAAAACGATAGTCCATGACATGTATGTGTAAAATGTGAGTTAGTGCCTGGAATCCTAGGCTTCAAGTTTTCAGAACTGTAAGGAAACAAACACATTTGTATGGATGCCTGGAGTCCGCCTGCTATTAGCTTGAGCATCTGAGATGTTTCCACCAGTTCATTTAGTTCTCCACACTACGGACTAAGTATTGGCCTATATTTCTACATGATTTCATTGTTGTTGTTTGTGGTGAAGGTTGTGTGTGTGTGTGTGTGTGTGTGTGTGTGTGTGTGTGTTTGCAGAGCAAGAACTCAAAAGTCTTATGACATTTGAGGGAGGTGTAGCCCTCGTTGTGGCTAAATATATCACAGCTGGGCTCAAGTGACCTTCCCTTCACTAATGCATTGGCTGATTTGAGACAGAAACCCATCCCTCCTGGGGTTCCCTAGCACTGTTACAGGATAGCCCCCTAGTGGTTTCTTCTCAGCCTTTCTTACTTATTTCTTCTATTGAGCCGTAAGAGTGGCATCATTCTAGGTTTGGTTCTTGCTTCTCTATTCCCTGGAGTTTTTCACACTCACAGACGAACTAGACACTCCTGACTTCTGAGTGGTTGAGCTGCCCGAACTTAGCCACAGACATCCACTGTCAATGATTCTGTCTACCTCTCTAGTTCAGAACTGTTCTCATCCCAGCAACTCCCTACAGCTTTAAAAATCCTTGGGAATCATACAGAATTATTGCTTTCACATGCTGTAACTACACATATTTATCATCTTAGAGAATTAAGAATGGGAAAATTTAAAATCTTTACTATTTTCAAATATTATTTTACTTAATTCATTGTAAATACTATTGAACCTATGATATAATAGAAGAAATGATTAGCATGCTTCTGTTTTTATTATATTTCTGTGGTACAACTTAAAATCTGGGATGATGATACCTCCAACAGTTCTTTTATTATGCAGGATAGTTTTAGCTATTCTGAGTTTTTGCATTTCTGTATGAAGCTAAAAAGTTGTCCTTTCAAGTTCTGTGAAAAACTGTGTTGGAATTTTGATGGTGATCAATTGAATCTGTAAATCACTTTTTGGTTGGATGCTGATTTTTGCTGTATTAATCCTATTGATACATGCGCCTGGGAGATTTTTCCATTTTCTGCTATCTTCTTGAATTCATTCTTTGATGTCCTGTACAAGTCTTTCACTTGCATGGTTAGAAATTTTCCATGTTTTAGGGTTTTGTGAAAGGCATCATTGCACATTTTTTCTCAGTGTGGCAACTGCACATAGGAAGGCTACTACTAATCTTTGTGTGCTAATCTATACCTGAGACTTTGCTGAAAAAGGCTTATCAGCTATAGATGTTTCTCTGGTGGAGTTTTAGGGTCATATCATCTGCAAATAAAGATACTTTGATTTTGTTTTTTCCCATTTTATCTCCTTGATATCCTTTGGTTGTCTTATTGCTCCCACTGAGACTTCAATAAGTTTGGAGAGAGTGGACAACCGTGTCTTATTCCTGACTTTAGTGGAAATGCGAATGATGGTTGGGAATCACCAGTGCAGCTCCTGAAAATCAAGGCATGCATGATGAGCTGAAAATCCCCTCCTCTAAAATTCAACCATCTTTCCGTCACTATAATCATGTCACCAAGTCCTAGTGTAGCGCGGGAAGTGAAAGTAGCTGCAGAAATAGCAATAGAAAGTTTTTGTCCTGTCTCTCTCTTCCGCTTATACCCATATTCATCCTGTCAATTTACCGACGTAAGGGTCCTTGTATTTATTTCATCTGTCACTACATCGTACTTTCTGCAATTTTGTTGTCATGGTACAACTCCCTAATAATCACTTGTCCACAATAGTACCTCACACACTAATAACTTACCTTCATTTAATCTGCATAGCACCCTCCCTCATGATCAACATTTGATGTTATCAGAATGGTTTTTCTATAGTTCAAATTCTTTTCCATGGTCTGTTGGTTCTTGAGAAACACCACAGAAATGTACCCAGCTCTTCCTAGTTGCTGCTTGACTACAATTATGCTTTAATATCAACTCAGCTCACTTATATACACATACATACACTGCCCAGCAACTAGAGGACATGCCAGATCTGGCCACCTTGGACACTCACTCAGCACATTCCTACTGATCCCTGAAGATTCAGCTCACTAACAGCCTCCTCCAATGAGAATTAATTGTCTACTCTAGAGAATAAGAACAAGCAAAAGTCAACCATGAAACCAAAAGCAGGGTGAGACCTTCCCAAAGAACACACATAAATTTTGATAACATTTTTATACATAAGTCTAATAACTTAGTTTTTCACAATATATAATAATTACTATTATCACCATCACCATTATAGAACCTAGCATGTTCAAGAAAGGCTCAGGCTTCATGCTGCTTGAATATTCTGTTTAGCATGCACACACAGGTAGGATCAACTGTGTCCATCCCTTGTTCTATGAGCATCCCACACACATATTACATCTACTGAAGAAGTGCAGTAGACAGTATAGTAAGCAGTTGGCTTATTGTAGGAAATAAGCAAATTAAAATTTAGCTTTTAAAAACCTCATGGTAGTAGTAAAGAGTAATATACCTTTTATGTATATATTGAATCTTAAAACAACTGATGAACTGGACATTTCTCATTGTCTAATTGTCTCAAGTGAGAAAGGTAATTAGCACCCAGTGTTCAAAAGGATTTCTAAGAATATTCATTACTAGTTTACTCTAAAAGAAATAAGCCAAATCAAATCTAAATAGACACATTTGTAACCTGTGTGCCTGGGAAAAGTATCTGCCCAAGGACGATGTGTTAAAGACTCAGTCACTGGCATCTCACAGTCATGAACTGACAGAACCTTGGAGAGGCTCAATGGGATGGAAGCGGGTGGCAGGAGATGTGCCCTGGAGGAATGCCAGACTCCCTTCCCTGTACCAGGTGTCTCCATCACGTGCTGCCTCATCACAAGCGCCACAACAGCGGAGCAGCTGATCCTAGGATGAGATCTCTGAACCCCTGGGTCACAAGCCTTATCTCTTCTGTCCAAGCCTATTCGCTCTAACACTGGGTTACACTAACACAAGTAGTGTTACACTAACACAAGTAGTGTGCTGAGCAAACACAAGTGACAGATCCGTGGACTATGAGAATGAATGTGGCCAACTTTACAGTTACTACCTAGTCCCTGAGAAAATCTGCCTCATATTACAATCTGTAATAGGTAGTTAAAAGGGAACCTTTCAATCCTACAAAATAATGCCTTTGTTTTATATACTAATAAATGAAATTTTTCTAGTACTTAAAAAACAACTTTTTAGAAAAAGAAAGTAGCTAGATAGAAGCAGTGCGATTTTCAACTGTATTTTCTCTGTCTTCCCCCTGTAAACGTTTAAGAAAGCGTTTGCCAGGCTATAGCAATGGCTCTGTCGCATGCAATGAGTGCTGGAGGGCTCTTGCTTGATCCCCAGAATATATTCAAAGTGTTGAGTGTGGTGGTACATGCTATTAATCCCAGTTCAGGGAGAGCAGAGGCAGGCTGGTCACTGGAGTTTACGATCCAGCCAGTTCAACTGATGACAAGTTCAAAGCCAATGAGCAAGCCTAAGTCAAAAACAGTATGGGTGGCATCTGAGAAATGTTGCTTAAAGTTGACATCTGGATTCTACATGCACATACACACATGTGTACATGTGCATCTGGACATGCACACATACATTGTTCACTTGCACATAACTGCCTACACACCCACAAAGGAAGTATTTTAATAAAGGAATTATTTCTCTTATAGTGCTATAATTTGTAGTATCTACAATGGCTAAAGAAAAGCCATTTAACATCTTTTTTTAATGCCCAAATTCTGTCCTCACAGACACATCTCTACTTTTGCTTTGTCAAGGACATTAGCTGTGCTAAAGCAAGGCCAGAGCAAGGAGAAAGCAAGGCTGAAGGCGAGAAAAGAGAACATACATTTTAAAAAGGAAACTTACATCTTGCCTTTCCCACGTCCACAGGCAATGCCAGCCACAAACGTGAAGATAAAAAGCACACCCCTTCTATGTCCTTCCAGTCTCCTCATTCTTTCCCGAACTTTCCCGCCTGAAAGGCTTTAGAATGTGTCAGCGGCATCCATGGCCATGCGGATCTAAGGCTTCTGTAGGGTGTCAGGCTCTGGGCTCTACAGGTGAAAATTCCATCTACTGCCCTGTCAGGAAGATTGGGTGCATTCACCACAGAATGTGGTTGACATTTTGAGGGCAAAGGAAGGGAGCAGATACACTTAAGCTCTTCAGACAGAAGTCCATGACAGACAGAAGCTGAAGAGAAAGAAAGTCGCTTTGTTTAGATATGGTGGTGCTTGACTGTAACCCCAGGATTTGGGAGGCTTGGGCAGGAGTATCTGGAGTCTAAAGGCAGTCTAAGATACTGAGTGAATTTGAGAGACCACCCTTGGCCACCTGAGTTCCTGTCTGGAAAAGAATGCAAAATGAAAAAGGATGAATTCTTGCTCTTGCTTGCTCCTAAGTGATATTTGCCGAGGACGCGGAGAAAGAAATAGAAGGAAAGTGAGGGCATGGCCAAAAAGGGGTGGGAGGAGTAGAAATTCTTCAGGGACAAAATAAGGTGCTTTTTTTTTTTTTTAATTTTACAAGACATGGTTTCTCTGTGTAGTCCTAACTGTCCTGGAACTCACTTTGTAGACCAGAATGGCCTCAAACTCACAGGGATCCACCTGCCTCAAAATCATGTAAGTGAAATTTAGGGGAAACTAAAAAGATGTGAATATCATGTCTGGGTCAACACATACTACAGGAATTCAAGGAAAGAGAAAAACCCAATCCCAGTGGGAGAGCATCATTATTTGTTACAGTAATGTTGGCACGTTTGAAGGTTAATACTGTCAACCTGACAGGATCTATAACCACTCTGAAAATAAACCTCTAGGCATGTTCATGAGGGATTATCAGAATTAGATTAATTGGGTGAGAAGGCCTACCATAACTCTGGGCAGCTCTGTTCAATGGGTTGGGGTTCTGAACTGAATAAAACAGGAGAAAGCAGACTTAATATCAGCATTCATCTCTCTCCACTTCCTGTGTGTATGTGTGATGTGACAGCTGTCATCTCTCTCCACTTCCTGTGTATATCTGTGATGTCACCAGCTGTCATCTCTCTCCACTTCCTGTGTGTGTGACGTCACCAGCTGTCATCTCTCTCCACTTCCTGTGTGTGTATGTGATGTCACCAGCTGTCATCTCTCTCCACTTCCTGTGTATATGTGTGATGTCACCAGCTGTCATCTCTCTCCACTTCCTGTGTATATGTGTGATGTCACCAGCTGTCATCTCTCTCTACTTCCTGTGTGTGTGTATGTGATGTCACCAGCTATCATCTCTCTCTACTTCCTGTGTGTGTGTATGAGATGTCACCAGCTGTCATCTCTCTCCACTTCCTGTGTGTGTGTATGTGATGTCACCAGCTGTCATCTCCCTCCACTTCCTATGTATGTGTGTGACATCACCAGCTGTCATCTCTCTCCTCTTCCTGTGTGTGTATGTGACATGACCAGGTGTCATGGGACATTTAACTAATGCTGTATGCAAGCATACCTAATCTTGGGTTTGGACTCCACGTCAGTCCCTTGTCTAGCTACATTACAGGAAGTAAGACCTTTCCCATCTCCAGCCTCTACCTGTAATGTAAGCATAGTGACACTGCAGCCATTGTGTGGTAGCCCTTATCAAGTACCCCTGAACTTTAGTGACATAAACTTTAAACACTTAGCAAACCGGTTTGCTGAGTGCCGAAGTGCTAGACAAGCTGGAAGGACAAAACGGACAGAAGAAAACAGTTTATTATTCTTCAAACAAACAGGAAACTTCTGAACACTGGATCCTTCTTGGGTTTATGAAAGTCCCACTCTGATTAGTAGTGCATGGAAGAGACTTGTATTCCTAGAATTTCCACTTCATCTCCTCTGTGGGTAATTTACAGCACCCCTAAGTAGGGATTTGGGGAAGCATTCATTTGTCCGATCCTGGTTACCCCAGGCTGGCTGCTCAAAGCTAAAGCTGAATAATTACAGAAAATGTCTAGAATTGAGAGCTGGAGTCAACCAACCCCTGAAACACAACTAATAAAAGCTCAGAGACAAATATTGGGATTCAACCTGAAGATCCAAAAAGCAAAGCAGCCAGCCACTGGCTCTTACCTCGATCTCAGTTCGAAAAGACAATCCTGCCTCCAGGAATCTCAGACCAAGACTGTGTCTGAGAGCTGTTTCCTCCCATTTTATAATCCTCCCTAGTTCTGGAATTAAAGGTGTGCACCATTGGGATTAAAGGCATGCACCACCAAGTGTCTATGGCAATTAGTGTGGCTGCTGAGATTAAAGGTGTGTGTTACCACTGCCTGGTCTGTAAGGCTGACCATCGTGGCTGTTTTACTTTTCTGATTCTCCAGGCAAGATTTATTTATTAAAATACAATTGAAATGCCACTATGAACCCCAATAGATGCTGAGGGGATAGTCAGAGTCACAGACCACAGATACACAGAGCCACCACCCATACTGTGGTCCCAGTCCTGGTCTGGTCCCTGGTCATGGCCTGAGCTAAAGGTCTGTGATCCAACCTTTTCTGGTGCCTTGGATTCAGCAAGCCCAGGAGCTGGTGTTTCCCAAGCAGCCACTTTGTAGTTTGATGATCACTGCTACTGGAATCTGATTGTTGCCACAAAGTGACAGAACAAGCTGCTCCTAATATTGTCAAGCTCCTGAAGACAGGGTTTGTGAGTGCCCAGACCATTCAACACTATTCTCTTATTAGGGCTCCAATGAACCCTCTCCTTTAAATAATGTTTTTATGCTAACTGAACCTTTCTCTGCAGATTCTAAAAAGGCAAGAAGGCCTGGCCTAGTGAGAGAATATTGTAGTGATGAGGTGAGTGGGCCTTGTCCTGCTGCCCAGCTAGCTTTACCAGAAATAATTACACAGAAACTATATTCATTTAAAACACTGCCTGGCCCATTATCTCTAGCCTCTTCTTGGCTAACTCTCACATCTTAATTAACCCATTTCTAATGAATCGTGTATCACCACATGACTGTGGCTTACCAGCAAGATTCTAGCCTATGTCCGTCTCGAGCCAGAGAGTCATGGCGTCTACCACACTGCCCTCTATCCAGCATCCTGTTCCGTCTACTCTGCCTACCTAATTTTCTGTCCTATCAAAAAGCCAATTCATTCTTTATTTAACCAATGAAATCAACACAAAACAGAAGACCCTCCTACATCATTTCTCCTTTTTCTATTTAAACAAAAAAGAAAGGCTTTCACTTTAACATAGTAAAATTACATATAACAAAAGAGTTATCAAGCAAGAAATACAGTCACAATATTTATATCTATTTTATCTTTTATCATAACTAAGGAAAACTATAACTATCCATTCTTCAACTCCATCAAAGACTCCAGAAGGATATAATATTACCTAAGTAAACAACTTCCAAAACTCTAGAAATCACAGAGACATCTCGCTGCCTGGACAGTCACCCGAAGTTCCTCTGTATGGTTGGGGCATCCATCGTCAGCCTACAGGCCCATAGTTTCCAGCAGACATTTTCATGAAGCAGGAAGTTTCAAAGACATTCAGTCACTTTCTTCTGTATCCTGCAGAATGTCTCGCAGACTCTTTCATGAATCAGGAACCCCGAAGAATCATCTCTCCTTTAGACAAGTTCAGCAGTCCTCTCTCTGCGGGTTCTCTGTGTCTAGTTTATGCAACAGTCCTAGCAAGAGCAGTTTCTTGCCCAAATGGCTATCAAATTTCATAAGGAGCCTCTTCAATGCCCATCTTCCTCTTGAAGTAGCTGGTGCTGCCAGGAGCAGACATGTCTCATTGTCATGAAAAGCCCTAAGTTATTAAAACATTCAAAATGCCATATTCTGTAGTCTTTGAAAGATATGAATGCCTATCTATATATCTAAAAAATCTAACATGACTACAAACTTGACTATTATTATTATCCATTAACAACCTATATTTCCTAATTATACCTTACATTTTTAAATGAACTACACAATCACAAAACCTTAATCAAGATCACAAATACATAAACATATAACAAAATTGACCTTAACTTTATATCAATAAAGCAAAATTTATACCAATGTAAATTATTCATATCTATATCAGAATACAAAGCTGGTGCCTGATGTTTTCCTTGACACTTCTGCTTAGGAGACTTTCCGATGGGGTTAAACTCAGAGGGAAAGAAGGTAGTATTTTCCAATTGCTAGCCTCAAGCTTGTGCGTGCACTGAACTGTTTCTACCCCCTGCCTGTCTTCCCTTAACTGTCTCTTCTAAAGGCATGACCATTGGTTAATTAGCTCCATCTTTCTCTATTTTTCTTGTTATTAAGTCAATTCATTTTAGCAGTGCATGGCCAACCATCTCTTCTTGCAATTTTGTTTCAAGAAATAGCTGAAGTTTCATGCTGATTTGTAAATGCTGAGGAAGATAACCAAAACCTCTCAAAGAGCAAGCATGAGAAATCTACTCAGTGTTTGGAAAGGACATAGACTATTCACCATCATTCGATTCATAAACACAAGAATCACTTCTATCCAGTGGCACATACCTTTAGTCACAGCACTTTGGAGGCAGAAGACCTCTGAGAGTTAGCAGCTAACCTGATCTATGTAGCCAGTTCTAGACCAGTTAGAGCTATACAGTGAGACTCTGTCTAAAAATAAACAACAAACAAACAAAGCACATTTTCCTATTTAGGAGAAAACAATTATAGATAGATGACAAACCATTAAGGATATAAAAAAATAGTCATGTTAAGTGTCTTAGTTTCTGTTCTGCTGCTGTGAGAAGACACCATGACCAAGGCAACTTATAAACAAAAATTTACTTGGGGGTCAACTTCTCATTGCATGTTGAGAAAGTCCCATGGTACCTTAGTAATTTTCTCACTTTGGGAGGGATCCAAATGAAACATACATATCTAAACATTCAACACTAATATCCATAGATGAAAGAAAATGTGTTTTTTTTTTTGGGGGGGGGAGTCTGGGTTACCTCACTCAGAATGACTGTTTCTCTTCTATCTATTTATCTGTATATTTCAGGTTTCTTAAAGGTTAGATGATATTCCATTGTATAAATATGCCACATTTCCATTACCCACTAATCAGTTGATGGATGTCTTGGCTGTTTCCATTTCTTGGTATTGTAGAAGGAACAGCAGTGAATATGGATGAGCAGATATCTCTAGACTAGCATACTTAGTTCTTTGGGTGTGTACCTAACAGGAGTATGGCTGGGTCATATGGTAGATCTATTTTTATCTTTTTTAGGAACCTTGATTTTTGTAGTGGCTGCACCAGTTTGTATTTGCACTACCAATGAATAAGTGTTCATTTTCCCTCACATCCATGCAGACATTTTCAACATTTTTTTAAACCTTAGCCATTCTGACTATGAATGAAATCTCAAAGAAGTTTTACTCTGAATTTTCTCTAGTAGCTAAAATATTGAACATTTTTCAGTATCTTTCAACCATTTGGATTTCATCATTGAGAATCTTGTTTAGTTGTAGTCCCCATCTTTTAACTGGGGTGTTTGTTCAACTTCTAAATTTTAAAATTATGTATATATTCTATACACTAATCCTCTTTCAGATGCACAGCTAATAGGAAGTTTTCCACTCTGTATACTGCCTCTTCACTGCTGTGATTGTGTGCTTTGCTACAGAGAAACCTTTTAGCTTCACGAGGTTCCATTTACAAACTTCAGCTTTAATGTATGCGCTCTTGGGGTTCTGGTCAGAAAGTTCTCTCCTGTGTTGATGAGTTCAAGGGTATTGCCTACTTTCTCTTCCACCAGAGTCTGAATATTGTGTCTTATATCAAGGTCCTTAACCTAGATTCCTCACACGACATGATACAGGATTCAGTCCCTGATTTTCATGGAGAGCAGAGTAGAAATCTCCCAGCACCATCTTCCACTGGGAAAGGCAGGCTATGGAAGCTGATGCTTGCACCTGCTTTGTGCTGTTTTTGTAATGTCCTGTAGAAATGGCTACCTGCTATCTTTAGAGGCAATAGAAACCTAATATATGCCAGTGTTCTAGCTTGCTTTCGGTTACAAAAATAGTCTAGCTACAAGCAGGAGTAAGGGATTTGTTTGGCTTTGTTATACAGCCAAATGTATCTGCTTATGAATGTCTCCTCTCTCCATGGACTGGGCTCTTCTTCATCAATTAACAATCAAAACCCTTCCCCCGCAAACATGCATATAGGCAATTCTTCAGTTGAGATTCCCACTTCAAAAGTAACTATAAATTGTGTCAAGTTGACAAAAATTAGCCAGCACAATCATTCTTTCACTGAGGCTTTTGCAAGAAGTCCAAACAAACAGGAAAAGTTCCCTTCACATGTATTGACACAGGCAATATCTTTATTCACCACAGTTCAGAGAATAAAGAAGTTCGTACCCATATGCAATGATGGATTACTAAGTAAGGCCTAATCATAAAGAATTTTATGTGTGTGTGTGCACATGTGTGTGTGCAATTATATGGTTTTGAACTTCATTTTAAAGACATTTCAAACCAGTAAAATATTAAGCAAGAAAATTAAAAAGTTATATTTGCATTATAACAAATATTGTAATCTCATGAGAAAGATGGATTGCATATGAGCAGCACTGGACCCAGGCAGGTAGAGATATATAACCTAGAGCTCAAAAGTTAATGAAGTCAACAGATGGGAAAAACATATTATAATCTGCAAATCCACAAACTTAATTGCACATCTGAGGCTGTAAACCTTCTTTGTTTGTGAGTCGTTTTTGTTGGGTAATGAGTAACTTGTAAGGGATAGGTTACTTCCCTTTTCCATCCTGTCTCCTCTCTTGACCATTGCAATCTCCGTCAGCCTAGTTCCAGATCTGCAAGCTTTATCTCTCTTGGTCAAAAGCCACTTTGACTGTTAAGTCTCTTCTTCCTTACCCATGATACCTTCGTCCTCCCTGACCACCTCCTAGCCTGTGGATTTATCCATACCCACAGGCCCAGGTCCCTCCCTCAACCATCCTCTCATCTGCACCCGCAGGATTAGCTTCAGACTCATCAGGAGCCATCTTTGCCTGGTGCAGACAAACAGCCCATTCATCAGTTTTACCTGGCCTAATTCACGTCATAGAGCTCCTGCATTGGCCTGACCTAAGGAAAGCCATATTATCACATTAGACACAACCAAAGAATTCCACATGCCCAGGGCAAATCACAACACTGATGACCAGGACACCATGTTTCCCATCCTTCAAACTACTTAGATAAATCCCAAGACACAGAATTTTTTAAAAAATAATTTTATCAAAAAATTCATAACATTAAAGAAAATATGAACAATCACATCACTGATCTTTAAGAGAATAACAATAAATGCTAGAGTTATACCCAGGAAAATACAAATCCAATGCTAAGTGAAATGACAAAGATAATACAAGATTTGAAAATTAAATTCAATAAAGAGAAAACTGAAAAACTAAAATGAAGATAGAGCTGAAAATCTCAACATCCCAATTAGAAAACTCAGAGATGTTTCAAAAAGTGTTCATCATTCTTAGCAATAGGGGAAATGCAAATTAAACCAACTTTTGAGATTTCTTCTTACTTCCATCAATTAGACTCAGATCATCAAAACAAATGACAACAAATGTTGCCAAGGTTGTAGAGCACTTGGACCCCTCATTCACTGTTGGTGGGAATGCAAATTGATGCAGCTATTCTGAGAAGCAATATGGAAGATACTGAAAATAAATGTAGCACATTACTCAGCTATATTACTCCTTGGCATCCTATTCCACAGATACTTGCTCAGTCATATTCATTGCCATATTCATATTCCCAATAACTAGGAAAGGAAAAAAGCTAAAAGTCCATTCCCCACATGAATGGCTTGTGAAAACATGGTGAGCCTATATTGGGGAATACTATTCATCTGGGAAGAAAAGTACAATCCTGAAATCTGCAGGAAAACGGATGGACCTAGAAAAGATTGTATCAAGTGAGGTATCTGAGTCCCAGAAGATGCTAAGTGTTCTCTTAATCTATGGTTCCTAGCTTCAACTCCTCAGATGTGAATATACAACATGGAGTAACTAGAGAAACCGGAAAGCTACAGGTACTTGGAATGCAGTGTGTAAGATAACAGAATACAGGTGATCTGATGCAGGAAACAGAAAAACAGGGAGGGAGCTCCGACTTGGGAGGAGTGGGGAAGTCAATACAAAAGGGGAAGAAGAATGAAGGGAAGGGTATAGAACACTGAAATTGTTTGTAAAGACCCAAGCAATTTCATACCTGTGAAAAATCATACAAAATGTGTGTGTGTGTGTGTGTGTGTGTGTGTGTGTGAAGAAAGTTATGCCATGTTGAAATAGGAGCGGCAGGGCTGCGTCCCTGGCACCCGGCCGCCCGCATGGCTAGCTTATGCCCGAAATAATTACACGGAAACTGTATTCTTTCAAACACTGCCTGGCCCGGTTAGGTCCAGTTTCTTATTGGCTAGCTCTTACATATTGTTCTAACCCATTTCTAATATTCTGTGTAGCCCATGAGCTGGCTTACCAGGGAGGATCTTAACCTGCATCTGTCTGGAGC
>NW_026067971.1:2622866-2854934 GCF_014885135.2 Alexandromys fortis | reverse complement strand
GTTCAGCTTTTCACCAACACCATTTAAGTGTTTTGTGGCAGGACCTCTTAATGAGCTGCAGGGTTTTGCAGCTGAAGCTGAGTCAGGAAGCCTCTCTTAGATGAGAGTGCTTGCTTGCTTCTAACAAGCAGAGGAGACCCGAGAAACTGCTGCTACCAAGAAAACATGCTTTACTCTTTCCCAAGCTTTCTCAGGCTTTTTGTGGATTCAGTTAGCCACACGTCTGGGCGCCATCTGTTGAAATAGGAAGCGGCGGGGCTGCGTCCCCAACACCCCGGGCGCTTGGCTAGCTCCTGCCTGAAATAACAACACACAAACTGTATTCATTTAAAGAACTGCTTGGCCCATGAACTCTAGCCCTTACAGGCTAATTCTCGCACCTGGACTAGCCCATTCCTAATAATGCGTGTAAGCACCCCAAGGTGCGCTTACCGGGAAGATTCTAGCCTTCGTCCATCCTGGGAGAGTGTAACATGGCAAGTGTGGCGTCTCTGCTCCATAGCAGAGCTGTCGGGTCTCTCTCCCCGGAAACAGAGCAGAGTCTGACCTCACTTCCTCTTCCGCCCAGAATTCTATTCTGTTTCCTCCTCCCATCTATGCTCTAAGCTAAGCCAAGCAGTTTCTTTATTGCTCAGCCAATGAAATCAACAGATTGATATATGACACTCCCACATCAATGCCAGGCAGACTAACAGTGCCCCCAACAAAAACCATTGACTAACCAAGATCCCAGTAGCAGCCATGAGAAACCTCCTTTCAAATCCTGACTAGTCACTGTAGTCCAAATGGCTCCCAAAACAATATAGATTGTGACTGCTGCCATGGGTTGCCTCTCAGAGGCTGAAGTCTCTGTTCCTGAAGGCACCACATACGTAGGACACACAGCTTGGATGACTCAAGCTGGATCGACTTGAAAGCCTCCTTCCTGAGGTCTAGCTTCTATGGTTCCGGAAAATACTATGTAAGCTGCTGAGGGAGCAAGAAGCAATTGAGCAGTCCTACCAGCTGCAACACCTAAGAACAGTAATCACCAGCATGGCACAATATGCAGAACAGTGCAGTAGTGGCACTCACATGCTAGGGGCAACCAACAACTCTCTAAATGGACATAAGGCCCTACAAGAGGGAAATCGTGCCTGGAATTAATCCATCTTTCCAGCTAGTGAGCTCCGGGACCTTTGAAGAGCCACTTGGTTAAAACAGCATAATTCCTAACTATATTCTGGATCTTTTCCTTACACCCACCAGTAAGTGTAACTACCACCCCTCATCAAAGAAACCTCTCTTTTCGAGACAGGGTTTTTCTGTGTAGCCCTGGCTGTCCTGGAACTTGCTCTGTAGACCAGGGTGGCCTTAAACTCAGAGTTCTACCTGCCTCTGCCTCCAGAATGCTGAGATTAAAGTCTTGACACCCCCCCCCCCAGCCAAAGAAGCCTCTTTGCTGCTGAAAACCACAACTGGACACAATGTAGTGATAGCAGATCATGGGAAGCCCAGCCCCAGTGGCTACATCTTGCATCCCTGCTCCTAAATCTATAACATTATGGATGAGATGGCTGAAAGATTTTAAAAGACAAAATACCAGCAAGTTTGCAATGAAACACTTTCTCACAGAAATGACTGCTTAAACAAGATCTGAATAATAGCAATAACAATAGACATACTAACACAGAAGGGAGGGGTCTCATGGGGTCTCACCCCTGTTAAGGAACTACAGGCAGATGCTAAGAGAGAGAGAGAGAGAGTTAGCCTCCTAGGGGAACAAGACCCCTAATTGGCTGTTCATTACAAGTAGTCAACCCTGAAACTATATAGACACAAACAGCAAAAAACAGACTCAGCAGGTTCTTAAAACTTATATGTGCATGCATATACATGCAAGAACAATAATCAGGAATGAAGTGACTGTCAATTTGAAAGTAATGGGGATATAGAAGGAGTTAGAAGCAGGGGGTATGAGAGGAGCCGGAGGAAGGAAAGGGGAGAATAAAGTGCTGTAATTATATTTTAACCAAAAATATATTAAGATTAAAAAGGAAAGACACATTCTAAGATGGTATGAGACTTCACATTTACATGTGGAAGAGGCAGTTGTGAGAAAGTCACAGGTAGTCTCCTCACTCATTTACATGGATGGGGGAATTCACCAGGACAGGAATCCTGGGGAAGGGACATCTGTGGCATGGAAGAACACAATACAAGGTAGACAATGACATGTGACAGAGCAGTGACACAGGCCACATGCCACGGGGTACAGAAGAAAGGTGAACTCTCAAGGGTCACATGTGGAGGAAATGTCCTTGGAAGGATCAGACCTTTGTCTGGATCTCTCAAATCAAGGAAGGGGTCATGGACAGAGAGGAAGGGACGGGGGCATGGAAGGGTGAGACTATGAAGGGCATAGTTAAGCCACAGAAGCTGAGGGTGGGGAGGAGGCTACAAGTCATGCTCTCCCAGAGTCTTAAGGATCTCGTGGGAACAGGCTTAGCCCTGAATTTCAACAAGTTTGTTTGAAATACACGAGACATTTCAGGAAAGCAATCAAAAGCTCCACGTATTTTCTCTTGGTTATTGCACTGGACATGATTGCCTGCTACACTTTATGTGTGTCCTTAAAATAAGAGCAGTCTCTCTTCAGTCAGGCTAAGGAGGTTGGGGGTGGGAGTGGGGAAGGAGACATTGGTGAACACTGAAATGGGCTGTGAGGACTTTTAGATGAGATATTCATGTTAAACTAACCTGTCATCACAGAAGGAACAGGAAGGCAGGTGAAAGGAAGAGGAGAAAGAGGGGGAAGAGAGATGGAATAAGAGAAGGTCATGAGTAGAAAATGGAAAAGAATGAACCTGTAGATTTCTTTGAATTACTTAGGAGTCAGCTTAACTTAATACAGACTGATCCCAGAGCTTATATTAGCGTGCATTTGGGCTAAAAGGACACATCGTCATGGAAACTGAAATAGCTCAATGGCTGGCAAAATGGACGTCCTCTTTGATGTGCTGGGGAGACTGGCACTCACTTGTTTAGTCTGGTCGCGATCTCCATGAACGAAATATTCTTTTGACACTGACCTGGAATCTCAGTTTTTTATTAGATTCCTCATTAAGACCAAGCGGCAACCCTTTGATGAAACAAATCAAACACTTCCATGGGAGTATAATTTGTAGAACTCATTTGTAAACTAGAGTTTCTGACCTGTAGACTCTCCAGTGTTTCCGTAGTGGAAGAACTTCACACCCGGGTCCACCTACGCTGACGTACAGCACACTGACATTTTCGAGGGCAGAAGGGCTTATTTCCATTCAGTTTCAGAGGTTTCACAGACAACTGGCTCCATTGTTCTTGGGCTGTGGGAGGGCAGGCAGCTTGTGGAAGAACGTTGCTGGTTGCCTCATGGAGTGAGAGAGGCAGGGTGAGGCAGAGGAGGGAGATGAGGACAAGAGATATCCTTTCCTATCCGAGGTCACATGGCTCCAAAGCCGGTAGGTTACCACCTGCCAACAGGACATCCGGTTGTGTCCTTCTCCCTTGATGAGGACAGCATAGTTACCAGGCAGTTACCACTCAATCACGTGACTAGCTGGGGACCGCAGCTTCAACGTGTGTGTGTGTGTGTGTGTGTGTGTGTGTGTAATTACACCATGAAGCATGTAAGTAATATGGGAGAGAAAATGCATGCACAGCACTGTACCGATGGATTGTTCCTTCTTCTCTTAAATTTCTCATTAATTTGGCTAATAGTAAAACAAAGCATGATCCTGTTATCCAACTCCCATGCCTTATGTTGATTTTACACAATGATCAACAAGGTTTCCAGTGGGAAATCAGATTATTCCATTAGAGCAGAACGAAGGGAGAGGCAGAGAGTGCCTGTGACATACAGTTGAAGAGAAAAAAAAAGCAAGTTTTGATATGATCCTGATAGAGTAACTCCAGGAAGCCCAATTACTAGAGACAATCAGTTTCTAAATGGGCTACTAGGTCCGGTTAGGACTGAGTTTGTTGACAATCTGAGATTTTAATGCTTTTGATGTAGAGATCCCTGCAGGCTAGTTCTGCTAATAGAGCTGGTGAAACACGCTAGGCGGTAATGGTGGCTGCATTCGGGCTGAGGCACTGCGTCAGCTCACAGCCTCCATTGTAACTCAGCTTAGTGCCAATGCAGCCGAAGATTCTTAATGCACTCATTTTCTTGCTGATGAAACATAATGATTTCACTGAAGCAGATTGGAAAATATAGTTACTTGATGGTGGCATATGAAGTTTCACAAGATTGAAAAGACCATGAACAACAATTCCAAAACAACTTGAGGAAACTTTTATCAGCATAGAATATTCCATTAGGAAGAGAGCTGGTGACTCACAATTGCTCATAAAGAACAGATCTGCTGTGGTCACTCAAAATATGTTCTCATCTAAATACAGCAACAAACAGTAAAGAATAGAAGTGGATACCACTGTAACTATTTCAGATACTGTACTGGATAGACTTGATATACTCTGTCATTCTTGCTTTTAACCCACAGAGGAAAGGTTCCCCAGTGCCACATTCAAGACTGGATATTGCTCAAATCAAAACTTTGACACTAAGCATATATGCCTGAAAAGTAAATATTTTCACCAATATATTTATAATAAACAAATTATAAATTTATACCATATTGGAAACATTAGTTTTTGAAATAATGTAACAAATACACTTCTGTAAATAATATAATCATGGTTGTATTATCAATACATGAGAATTTATGATTCAAGTTTACATTGAAAATATCACTGTGGACATTGGCATACTTGAATTCTTGTTTGAATATTAAAATTTCATATGAGTAGTATATGCCTTCTTGTTTGCTTATAAGCTTCTTTCACCCAATTCAGGAAACAATGCATTTGTTCATACTTCTTCTCAAGGAATACTGTGAGATAGCATAAAACTTTTTAAGTTTAAAAGTAGTCATAATTGTTAAATTCAAAAGTCCATCTTTCACTTAATCTTTGTCTTAGCTACTTTTAGCCCATAGAAATACTGTGGGGTCTTGCAGGTATTTGAGTAGAAAGTCCCAAGCCCTTGCTATCATCCTTCCACCTCTAATTCAGCAACAGTTGACAAATTCTCTTGAAAACTCAGAAGCATCTGAAAGACTCCTCTACTCTGGGCGAATGTGAAATCAAACTCGGCAGAGTCAACAGAATTTGTATGGAATCTCTACCTCCAGAACAATGTCCTATGGTCCAAAATAGGCCCTGTTCCTCCCACCTTCTCCTAAGAAAAGAAAGAGGTTGGTGTACATGTCAATTGCCCCATTTTTTTCTAAGAAGTCTCCCCAAAGGGTTGGACTCTCTCCGGGTAGCCTTGGACCTCTGACTGGACTGGTGCAGCCTGACCACACGAGGGAGAATGGACAGGGGTAAGGTACGACAGGATGTCTCTTTCTGTGTTCAGTACTAACTGAGAAGATATGGGAGGGGGACAGCCTCCCCTACTGTTGGTGAGAATGAATGGGTGGGTGTTGCATACCAAACAGACACAGCTTGCTTCCTTCAGGAAAGAGAAAGAGCTGGTAGAGCCATCAAGAAGAGAGCCTGCTCTAGAGGGTTGGCCAGACTGATTGATAAGGACCCTTTACTCTGTGACATCCATCAGTGAAAACTGGGAGAAATTTGTACATTGCTTGATAAACAAATTCAACACAAGTTGTGAGAAATGAAGAATTATGCAGACAAGTTCTGAGCAAGCAGGAAGTTGAACCTTTAGAGATGAATCCTAATGAAATGACAGTATGTCCTGAAAGGGAATTCAAAATAGCTTAAAGATGCTTACCAAAATCCAAAGAATAATGCGTGAGCAGCAAATTTTATCTAATTGAGAGAAAATGCTGAAATGTTCTAAACAACAGCAACAAAATCAAACTGGAGAAAAAAAATCAACTAAGCTTTTAAAAACCAATAGAAGGAGTTAGACGGATCCTAGATCAGGCAGAAGTAAACGTTCATGCACTTAGAGAAGTTGCCAAAAATAATTCAAAGAAGCAAAAGGAAGTTGAAAAAAAGAGAAGAAGCATAAGATGCTTAAGCTGAGGATGGCATCAAATAGAGTAATGCATGAAATGCAAGAGAACACAAAGAAAGGAAGAGAAAACAAATACCAGAGCTTAAGCAAAAAATAGCTAAACATCTATAAACTGTTGAAATATGGAGAAGAAAATGGTTATCTACAATCAAGAATACTAAAGGACAATAAATAAGTTTATACCCAAAGAAATTTACCCCAGATGTTTTTTGTTAAAATATACAAATCTCAAAATAAAATTTGAAAACTGAAAAAGTGAAACATATATTTCTCTTAACCTAATAAGTTCTATCTTTAACCATTTTTCCTTAATGGCTTTCATTTCATTTTCTTTTATGGCTGTATAATGTTCCGTTGTGTGTGTGTGCCACATCTTCACACACAGCCCATTGTCTCTAGACATCTCTGTGTTTCCTGGCTGTTGTAATCAGTCTAGCCATAAATATGTTATATGAAGTACTTCTGTGGGTGAGTGGCAGAGTCTGCCAGTTGTGACCAAGTGGTTCCCCATACCCATACTACGATTTGCTGTTGCAGATTTCTCCTGGGATTGCCATTCTGATTGGGGTAGATGGAATCTTTAAGCAGTTTTAATTTGCATTTCATGATAACTAAAGTTCCTTGATAATTTTTTCAAGTATTCTTTGGCTATTTTTTTCTTTCAAGAGTTATCTGATCAGTCTGTTATCCCACTTATTGATGAGCTAATTATTTTTGTGGTTAATTTTTACAATTCTTCATAGATCCTAAATATTAATTCCCTATCTGATATATAGTTGGCAAACAATATTTCCTGTTCTGTTGGCTCTCTGTACTATCTGCTGCACATATACTTCTTAATTTCATAATTGTACTTGCCAATTCTTAGGATTGTTTCCTGTGCTGTTGGAGGCCTGATAGAAAGTTTTTCTTATGCTTATATTTTGTTTCTTGTTTCTTTTTATATTTTTTTGACAACTTCATGCATGTAAAAAGCACAGTGAACTGCAGTGATGTTCGCCCCATTAGTTCTCTTATCTCTTTCCTTCTTCCACTGAAACCCTTCTTCTTCCCAATGTTTCTCCTTTCTAATATTATGTACTATGTGTGCGTCATGTGTGTGTGTGTGTTAACTGTCTGTGTTCATGTGCATGCTCTAGGTCACAAAAGCACTAAAGGAAGAACGAGAGGAGAGCAGGAGAGTCAGTGGAAGTGCAAATGGGGCGAGCTAAGGGATGCACACTATCAGAAAGCAGAGAGGACTAACTGGAGGAAGGAGGAATGGGGATCACAGAGGAAGGAAACACTTCAGGGAACAAATGCAAACAAGGCACAATGGAGCATGCCAATACGAAGATGTCATCTTGAAACCCTCTCTGTGTTCTAACCTAAAAACATTCACAGACATCTTGTCTACCATTGTTCCTCAGCATCTGAAGTATATGTTTGGATTGTTACTCACTAGAATGTTTGTCTTCTAAAAACTGTTATTTGCATTCCTGGCTTGAGTTTCATAAAAAAGAATGTTCAATGAATTATGGGTTGGAATTAGGACAGAATTACTAATGATTTATAAAATTATCTAAAACATGTGTCTGCCTATTTGATTTATGCAATGTGGCATTCTGAGCACGGATGATTATAAAGTCTAAACCTTGATAGACTCTAAAGCATGCTGAAGACGCTCTTCTTCCTACATTATAAAATATTCAGTCAGGATTCAATTCTCTATGTAAAATAAATATACATGTCTGTGTCATTAATGTGAATTTTTCTTTCATATTTAATGAGTGGTAAACTTGTATCTATATCAAAATATATCAATCGTGTTAAATATTTCTTTGTGATTTATTAGCAATAAGTGTTTGATATGTGTATGTATTTTATTTACCTATTCACTCATGGTGCACAAGAATTACCCAGGTATAAAGGTGTCAAAGTACAGGACATTTTAGAAGCCTAGAACTAAATTATAAAACATGGAGAAAATTCAATAAAGTAAAAGAAAGGAAAAAAATGAAAGAGTAAACATTCCATCTGAGATTATCACAAGGATCACATGATTGCCACAAGGATCATAAGAGATTACTGTGAATAGTCGCACACCAATGAACGACAAAGAGCAGGCAAATTCCTTTAAAAAATGCACAATCCACCTGTAATTCCTGGCATAATAATAGCAATAATCAATGTTTAAAACAAGCTAAAGAAGTAAGATGCTCTTTCTTCAAGGAAGATATACAAACAGCTGAGCAGCTGTGGGAAGCAGTGTTCAATATCACTAATCATCAGACACATGTGTGCCAAGCACTGGGGTATAACCTGTATCTTTCACTACAGCTATTATCAAAATAAATAAAGGAATGAATGAATAGGAACAGCTGGAGTAGGCGAGGATGTAGAAAACCGA
The DNA here is from genome assembly GCF_014885135.2 of Alexandromys fortis. NCBI lineage: Eukaryota > Metazoa > Chordata > Mammalia > Rodentia > Cricetidae > Alexandromys > Alexandromys fortis. The sequence continues at coordinate 2,846,475 of NW_026067971.1, read as the reverse complement.
ATCTATGCATACTATTGGTGAGAATGCAAAGGGGTACAGTCACTGTGAAAATAGCACAGATAGTCCTCAAAAAATCAACAGCAGAACTTTCACATAACCCACCATTCTGGTTCTGGATATCTAGCCCAAAACTGGAAACAGGAACATAAAGACACACCAGCATGCCATATGAAGTGCTATTCACAACACTAAATATATCCACAGCCTAAATGTCCATCAGTAGAAAAATAAAGAAAATGTCAAACATATAACAGAATACTGTCCAGTCTTACAAAGCACGGAAATTCTACAATGTAGTACAATATAGATCAACCTTGGGGACATTATGTAAGAAAGACATAGAAAGAAAAATGGTGTTGAATTCCACTTCTGTAAGTATTTAAGAGTCAAACTCATAGCATCAAAAAGTGGAGTGGTGGTTGCAAGTGGCTAGGACACTGTGAAATGGGGGATTACAAACCAACAGGCACAAAGGTCCAGGCAGCCCAGATGTAAGACCTGCTGTGCAGTACCCACAGTCGGCAATCACACAACCTACACTAAACAAACTGAGGAGGTGTCATGTTAATTATGCTTGCACAATAAAATAAAATATTGAAAGGTAGATAATCTCTCAGGGCAATATTTATAAGGGGGAAGAACATATCTCACCCAGGATTTAATAAGTTAACATAAGGTATGTAAAGGACACAGACACAACCTTCCCACAGAACTGTAAGAATAGTTTATTCCCTCTAATGCTGTAACCAGAAGTCCATACTACCTACACTTCACATCAATTCTGGTTAAAAGCAGCAATAAAATGTGTCTAACATGTGAGTTTTTAAGCACAAGAGGCCACATGTGTAAATGATTGAAATATGGGAACCACTAACTTGGAATCCATTTTCAAAATTGCAGTTTAAAAAAAGCATATGTACCACTTGTCCTTGTTAAAATAAGAGAAGGTTAAATAGGAAAATATATTTTAGATTCCAAAACTCTGGCAAACATTTCTGGTGAGTCATAATTGAGTGAGAATGTTGCCCGTGATTCATAAATGTTAAGTCTTGGGAGCCGACGCCAGATGGTACTCAAGGGGAAAGAAACAGACCTGGCAAGACCATACATGAGAACAGCTTCAGTGGTAACGCCGCGGGACAGAATCCTCCCCAGGATTGCGGGCTGCTACACAGCGTGTATTCCTTGAGATGTACCACGGGAGAAATGACCTTAAAGCTTAAGGTCATTCAAGGAGTATCATTAAAATACATAGTGGAGCCGCTGTCCGGCTGTTATCTGCTTTTCCGCAATGACATTGAAGCATCCTAACTGGAAATCGTCGAGTCGTGGGCTGGACACATCTCAGCTCACCACTAACTTCTGTGTAGCTCTTGTCTTGACTCTCATGGTCTGTAGAACGTGGCGCACGCTGACCCTGGACTGCATGACTCCGTCTGCGAAGGGCAAGTGGTGCTGCCGGAAGCTTTGACGTGATAGCGCTGCGCGCTGGGGAAGCTTGCACTGGAGAAATCCGTATCGGAAGAGGAAGCTCAGACCCTGCTGCAAACTGTGGGAAAAGCTCCCACCTGGCTGTCTCGCATTGGCCTTGGATTGAAGAGGATCACAAGGTGAGGGTGTTTCTCCTGGGAAACATCTGGGTGTCATTCCATCATAAAGACTTCTCCTTTGTCACGGCTCTCTGCCTGATACACCTAACCTCACACTGGACACCATGATAGCAGTGGCTGAGGTTTCAGGGTGCCTCTCACAGGAGTTTATTCCTTGTTCTTATAGCTCCATTTCAATTTTTTATTTCAAATAAAACACATTTGTTAAAGCATATGCACATTCAAAAGCAATAAAATATAAAAAGCAACTGAAACGTAACAAGAAAATCTTCATGAAAGAGAAATTAAGACCACTCTCAAGGAAGCATTTTTCTCTGATATGTCAAAGGTTTCCAAGGACTTTCATTGGAGCAATAAAAATGGCCTCCTGTTACCGCTGAGTTATATCAGTGTAACATAAACCCAAGAGAATCAGCTTGTTTCAATGGACTTCTTTCATGTACCTGGAAGCTGAACACAATAATTAGCGAGGAAATTCTGGAGTCCAAAGGCCCCAATCTCAGTGTGATGACCTGATGGTGTTCCAAGTAAAATTCAACAAAATTTAATGAAAGACCACAGCCAATACATAGTGCTTTCCAAAAGCAAAGCTCAAGACCATTTGTGATCTTGTGACAATCTAAGGAAAATGTTGACCTCTAGCTAGGCAATTAACTCAAAGTTTAATATATCAGAGACCAGGTAAGGAAATAGGTCACTGGGAGTTATGGAAGAATATATAAAGATTACCCTCCTAATCCTGGGGAATAAAAAATGAAATCATAGTGTAATAAATTTTATTCATATGTCATCAGGATCTGCTAGGATTTAGAGGGATTTTGCTATCAAATGTCCAATCTTTAAAAAAATAATATCATATAGCTCCTTTTTTATTGAACTAGGCATTCCCAAGCATGGGAATTAGTGCCTCCTCACAGAGTTCATACTGGACTGGAATTTGCTATGTGAGTTACTAAATCCTTTTTCATCAATTCTGAATCATAAAATGACAGACAAGTGATCACACGTGCTCAAATTCATTAGCCATTTTCAAAAACTTGGTTCAGTTTTCACACTGTCCATAATACCTATACACATGACATCGTATGGGTGCTACAACACCCCGTTTTCAAGTCTAATATGGGACATGACTTGTGTCTAGGCAGCCAGTAAGGCAGTGGTTCTCAACTGTGGGCCTCCTCCCTTTCAGTGTCACATATCCGATATTTACATTTTGGTTCATAGCAGTAGCAAAACTATGAGTAGCAAGGAAATAGTGTTATGATTGGGGTCACCACAAGACGAGGAACTGTATTAAAGGGTTGCAGTATCAGGAGAGAACCACTGTAGTATAGATGTATGTAGTATTGATCACTTCAGTAGTTCAGGAGGAGCAAATGAAGGCGTCGCACAGGAGAGAGCTCATGTTCTACTATGGCAGATAATACTGGCACAAAGAAAAGGGAAATAGGAACAGAAAGAGGGGATGAGGAGAGAGGCAGGGTCATCATGCCAAGTGGTCAGATGTGGTCACACCTTTCATTCTTGTAGTGACTCCAAGATAGATTATAATGATGAGCTGCTTGGCAGAAGGGTGGAGGGTTAAAGACACCTGTTACACACTCCTGCATTGCTGGTCGGAGTGCAAGCTGGTACAGAAAATTAGGAAACAACCTTCCTCAAGACCCAGCAATACCATACCACTTTTGGGTATAAACCCAAAGAATGCGCGATCATACCACAAGGACATGTGCTCAACTATGTTCACAGCAGCATTGTTTGTCATAGCCAGAACCTGGAAACAGCCTAAATCCCCTCGACTGAAGAACAGATGAAGAAAATGTGGTCCATTTATACAAAGGAGTACTACACAGCAGAAAAAAATAACGACATCTTGAAATTTGTAGGTAAATAGATGGGGCAAGAAAACATCATATTAAGTGAGGTCATCTAGATCCCGAAGGACAATTATCATGTGTACTCATTCATAAGTGGTTTTTAAACATAAAATAAAGAAAACCAGCCTACCACTCACAATCCCAGAGAACCTAGACAACAATGAGGACCCTACGAGGGACATACATGGATCTAATGTACATGGGAAGTAGAAAAAGACAAGATCTTCTGAATAAACTGGGAGCATGTGGACCATGGGAGAGGATTGAAGGGAAGGGGAGAGGAAAGGAGGGGAACAAGGAAAATTATATAGCTCAATAAAATCAATTTTAAAAAAATATCAAAGAAAGCAGTAAAAAAAAAGTTTTCTGTTCTAATCTCTCATTTCTTCACAAGTCTCATTTGTAAGTATGAAATCATGGTATTAGCCTACAAACCAGTTTCTTGGTTATTCTTTCAGTGTTTCCTCTTTTTGTTTGTTGGGTTAGATAATAACTATATTTTATTAGTTTTATTCTTGAATGAAAGTTAATCCAAAATCTAAAAAAATAAAAGACACCCATTACAGAGGCCAAATGCTTAACAACTGTGTTCCAGAGCTCTCCAACACCCACACAACTATAAACAGTGTTTGAAGAGTAGAAGAGTCATTGGCTACTTCAAAACATTAGTAATAAAGCCAACATGAGATAAGAAAGCTGTCTTGAGGAAGTGGCAATGTGCTTAGCCTTGAGAAGTGTTTCAGGTTTGCCATGGAGAAGAGAGAGGAGAGGGAGAAGATCTTGGTGCCTGCTATGACAGGCACCTGTCAGTAAATTCACAGGGATAAAGAAAGACAACACACCTTTGCCTTACCAATCATAAACTCCACAAGGACCAGTTTTCATCTGTGAGGTATAACCCAGTGAGCAATGCATGCATATCTTGTACTATGGAAAGTAAGGGAGAAATGTGCACTGTGGGAAGCAAATGTTGGTTTGGGATTGTTATTTGAAATACAAGTAGTTATGCAAGATAGTTCTAGTTACTTTAAAGAGTTAAATAATTAGGAAGACAAAATTATAAATATGGTATCTTGGAAGCATAGTTTATAAACTCAGGTTTCCCAGGCTTAGTTGACTCCCAATGGGAGGCCTTACCCACTCTGAAAAGTGGATGGAAAGGGGGGTGGGGTGGGAAGGGAGTGGAAGGGGAAAAGGAAATGGAACTGTAGTTGGTATGTAAAATGAATAAAAATAGAATTTAAAAAGCTCAGGCTTTTAAGCATTATATATACAAACATGTGTGCATGCATATGCATATAAATTATATATAAAAAGAATTAAAGAAAAATCAATTCAAATTTATAGTTTTAACCTTACTTTATAATTCATTTCCAAGGTTTAAAATTACACAAATAATGCTTTCCATGTTGACAATAGAAATTGGAAAACAGGAAACATAGCAGACATATAAAAATATTCAAATGTATATGTGTGTACCATGGAGCATGCAGATGCCAAAGAAGACACAGACTCCCCTGGAACTGGAGCCACAGATGGCTGGGAATCACCACTGAGTGCTAGAGATTGAAACCAGGTTCTCTGGAAGAGCACACAGTGCTGTTAGACCCTAATCCATTTCTCCTGCCCTAAATAATTAATCTTTTAAAAAGAAGTTTTAAAGTGCTTTGAACTGAATAATAGCAAAAATATACATTCTAAATGTTTCTGGAGTATGAGTTAGGCAATGCTTAGATGTTATGCTAAAGAAAGGGTATAGCGGGGAGGAGACGGTTCAGCTAGAAACGACTCACCTCACAAGCCTGAGCCTGGTTCCTGATCCTAGATCATTGAAAAAGTGCATACAATGACATACACATGTGTCAATCACCCCAGTGACGATGAAAGGGAAACAGGTGCAGTCAGACCCTGACTTCCTAGTGAAACCCAAAGCAGTATCATTGTTTCAATTTGAATTCCTTATTACAAATTGATTGAAACATGAAAGTTGATGGCCTTAGTTTTGATAACGCACCCATTTGTTTCAGTAGCCGTTTCTTAATAGATCCCTAAGACCTAGTAAATAATTACACTGTCTTTTTGTTGTTGTTCTGTCTTCATCCCCCTGCCCACGTTTCACAGCATTGGCTAGCACAATGGCGAATGAACATCAAGTGAAGACCTTTACCTTGTTCTCGTCATCTTAGCAGGCGACATGATCAGTACGTCATAGTATGTCAGCATTAAAAAGGATGTGACTTCTGGGCTTTTCTAGATCCTTTTGATCAATTGAGTTTCTGACAATTTGTGCCATGAGTCATAGCCGAATTTCTTAAACGATCTTTCTATATTTCTTGAGGTCATACACACATCCTCATTTATTTCTGTTAATGCCATAAGCCAATTTGATTAAAAAGTTAAATCAAACATGATTACGTTAAGCCACTCTGAGCCATAATGCTTGGATACAGTTCAATACATACAGGCAAACTTTTATAGTAAAATAAAAAACTAGATTAATGTAAAGATAATTATAGGATGTAAATGTGTGTTATATACATTTGTATACATTGTGTGTATCTGTATATGTTGTGCTTGGCTTGCTTGTTTTTATCAAGGATGTTTTGTATCTACGTTCACGAGGGATAATGGTTTGTACTATAATGTGTTTATCTAATTTTAGTGCTGGGAATTGTGCTCTGACTCCTTCATAAATTAGTAAGATTTCTTCCTCCATGCTCTTCTAAGACAGGATGGATATGACTAGAATTTCTTCTAGCCTGTGCGAAATATAATGAGTTGTGGCACCTGGACCTATAGTGTGTGTGTGTGTGTGTGTGTGTGTGTGTGTGTGTGTGTGTGTGCAAGAGAGTGTGCATATTGTCCAAATCTGTGTGCATATGTACGAGTGTGTGTGTGCATGTGACTGTGAGCAATTTTATTACTCTCAGAAGAGATAGCAATTTCAATTATTTTTCTCCATTCCAATCATGTGTGTCTTTAGATCTGAATCAAAAACCACAAAGACTGGTCATGTTGCTGTATGCCTTCAACACTATCCATCAGGAAACTGAGCTCCAAGGAATATGATGAATTCAAGGTCAGCCTTGACCCACATCCAGGTCCATTCCAGCCTCAGAACTTGATGATGTGTTGTCTCAGAAGAATAAAATAAAGTAAAACACAGAAGGCTCAAACCTTTAGAAGGACTGGATTCCTTCTCAGTTTTAAGAACTGAGAACTACATACCAAACTGATGTGGGATTCCCCTCTGTATGCTGTGAATACCATTGATTAATAAAGGACTGCTCTGAGCCCATAGCAGAGCAGGCAGAAAGAGCTAGGCAGGGAAAACTAAAGTCAATGCTGGGAGAAAGAAGGGCAGAGTCAGAGAGAAGCCATGGAGCCTCGCCAGAGCCAGATGGAACTTTAGCTGGTAAGCCACAGCCACATGGCGATACAAAGATTAATAGAAATGGGTTAAATTAATATGTAAGAGTTAGCCAATAAGAAGCTAGAGCTAATGGGTCAAGCAGTGATTTAATTAATACAGTTTCTGTGTGATGATTTCGAGGCTAAGCAGCTGGGAACCAACAAGCAGCCCTCCCCATGCAACACCAAACCCACAACTCAGCTTGGGGAGAGTTAAGACCTGAGGGCAGTAGCACCCAGTGTCTGCCTCATCACCATCTGATGATCTCCACTGAGGGCAGAATCACAGGTGACCTTCCTCCCAGTGAACTCTCACCCAACTCTTCTTTACAAACCTTCTATCTGGTTCATGTCTGGTGTTTTACCCCACTTACTCTTGGCCTCTTAGAAATAACCACACCTATTTGGTTTTACTAGTTTAAATCTCAGGAGATCATTTGAATTTTCAAAACCTTCATTAGGTATCCTAGCACCCAAAATCCCATGCTTTTTTATATTCTAAAAGTCTCTTATTTGTGCTTTGTGAGCAGCCATTAGACTACAAATTATACTAAAAAAAAATACAAGAACCCTTTTCAGAAATGAATCTACAGTTCAGTTACAGAAGCATGGGTACTCTGGAATAAGGGCTGCTTTCTGAATCTTTTATTTGAGAAAAGATGCAGTTGGAAGAGGAGGCTGTGGATCATGAAATCTGAAGCACTTTCCACGTTCAGGGGCTGATGGCATCCATGGAGGGGTTTGCAGCCTTCCCTTCTTGGATACGATTCCTTGGCGATGACTGGAAACTTCCAGGCACTGCTTGACAAATTGTGTCCATATGGGCAAGTGCTCACGGCGTGCAACCTTATCCCTGCTCCCTGGCTCGACGGCAGCCCAAGGTAGCACAGGAAATCACAGGTTGACTGCTCCACTTCTCACTGCCCTCCCAGCAAACACTACGCCAATCCTTCACTGCTCATTCAAAAGAGGGCTCTGGCTGCTTTGATGTGATTTCCTAAAGTCTCTCTGTTTTCCACACATCAGGACCACAGCCTCGAATTACCCCTTTGATGATAAGTGATCAGAACAACTTTGTAAAAATATGAAATAGTCTTTGAATTTAATTTGTTCCACTTTTGAGAACTTCGTATGTGACATCTATCTTCTCAGACCTGGGAAAGTCCTGGGTCTGAACCCTAAAGCTTAGGATTTTGCTTCAGGGTCATCTAACATTGTAGTCGCTCATCATGTTGGAGAAGTGTGAGCCATAAGTACTGAGTGCTGGTTTTTGCCAGACACACTCTGCGTCCTTGCCACTCACAGTGTGGGCTGTGTGGTCCCACACTGACCCCACACCCATCATCACCACTAGCAGTAGCAGCAGCCTTGAGAGCTTGTTAGAAATGTAGCATCTCAGGACATAATAAAAAGACTATCTGCAAATTTAAAAAGTTGAAATTGAAGTCATTCACAGAGCCACCACACCAATGACCGTTCCATAAAGCACCAATACTTGCCAAAGGATGATTGAAAACACTAGGGGATGTGGTACTCCATTGAATTACCATTTACAACTAGGAGTAAAGCAGGGCTATTTCCTGCATTGCCCCCTCCGTGGGCGGTGCACACATTTTGCAAATGGCTTCAGCATTTTCTGGGGCATAAACAGAACCAGCATTAACTCTAAATGATTATCCTGGAATGCCCTCTATACCAACAAGATCATTTTCCACTTGCCCTGGATTTGGGGAGGGGAATAGGTTATTCTAGTCCCAGTACTAAAATTACCTTCTAGGATTAGAGAGTTTTGTTAGATATTTACTCCATCATTAGATTACCTAAGTTTGGCTTTTTGATGAAAGGGATTTCTAGAGCTAAAACGGGAAAAAAAATCCTATAGTCTAAAAGATGTCAAAACATTAAATTTACAGTCAAATTATTCTTCATTTCTTCAAATTTTGTAATTACTAGGTAGTAGAAGGAATATCAGCCTCCTTTTGGTTTTTATTTAAACTTCTAGGACATCAAAAGAACTACCCAATACCAGCTGAAGACAAACCTTAAAGAGCTATAGAGGGCTTCTATCATATCATGTTATAGAGTTATTCTATCATATTATTCTGACCTATTTACATAAGCAGAAATAACCGTCTAGCAGAGCTGGCTCCCTCAAGGACAACATCTGATCCCATAAAGAATGAAATCAGTTTTCTCTAACAAACTCTGACATTACTGTTTAAAGCCAGACATGATCCTTTGTCTTTCCTTGCAAGTGTGGACACCAAAGGGAACAATCTAATGTCTAGTACAAAAATGATATGCAACTCCACTTAGTTATTGCACATAGTCCTATAGTAACTTAAAATTTGGTGAGGAGTTTGATTTCTGCATTTAATTTATGGGCTGAGACTGCTTAGAAGCCACAGTAATGTAATAAACCTTTATAAGGAAAAAAATAAGTAAATACCGAGCAGATGTGTTTTAGTTTACTGAAGAACAACAGTGCAGACACATGACTGTCACTTGGATTATGCTAGTTCAATTAAAAACAGTCATATATCCCATCCCATCAGATACAGGCAACAGCATGCTATGCAAGTGAGGCAGAACAGCACGCCCTGTAGGCTCTGCTCAGCGTGAGAACACCCTGTGGCTGATTACAGGTGATGGCAGATTCCCAAAATTTTAATTCCACTTTTCCTAAATTTGTTAGTTACTTTACTTCTCAGATTCAAACTTACGTTTGAATGGCTTAGCTCTCAATCTGATTAGCATTGCTTCCTATATTCCATTACTCACAAGTTGAATTATATAACTGGGCAGGAAGAGCAAGAAGCCCGAACCCTAAGCTGTGAAATACATGTGACTGTCCTGCTTTTCTCTCTGAGATTTGATTCTAAATTAAAGCCAGAATGTATATCACACTCTTCACTTAATTCATTAGATTGGCCCATCTCTCTTAAAATGGGAATGAATGGCTCTTAATTCCACAACAGAAAATTGTATTTTACTCATATATGGCATTTTCCTTTGTAACTATTCAAAAGTTTGAACATATGCAATTGGGAAACAAATTCATATCAATGTAAAATTGGATATGAAGTGCATGGTTGAGAGCCCACACTAAAAGAAATCTGAAGAGTGGAAGGTCAATTCTCTTTTCACTAGTGGTCCCTAACATGAAGCTCACATTAAGAAAGTATTTACATAGTGTTGCTGATAAGTTATATTATCATGATTTCATCTTAGTCAAAAGTACCTAAAAATACTTGCAGTCATTATGAAAAAAACTGTCAAAGCTGAAATTACTGTGCATTTAATCTAATAAATGTCATAGTTGATCATAAAACAGAACAAAGACAGTGGTATGTTAAGTGTGGGGTGTTTCATTGTGATAATGAATGGCCCATTGCCATTTTGCTTTTCAAATTCTGGGCTTTGTTATCTTGTTGCTTTCTTATCATAAGATATATACTAGAGACTATGCTGTAATACTGAAGGAAGGCACTTGACACGTTCTTTTAGCCCAAGAGGAGTTGCTCAGTTTTCAAGATGTTGAGAAATCATTAGATCTAGGATCAACATTATAAGGAGGTTCTGAATCTCTACAAGTAGGACAGTTATAACCAAAAATTTAAAAGCCACCAAAATTAACTAGTAATTGTGTATACGGCGTAATAACCAGGCTAGCTTAGTATGAAACAGCAAATTTTAATGAAGGGATAGCTTACAACACCAGGGATCCAGCGATGAGCAGGATATACAAAAAAAGGACCCACGGGGCTCATGCCCGCCAGATTTATACATAAACATTAGCCCGAGGCGAACACGCCCCTCCCCATTGGGCTGGGCTTATCCTACATAATTGAGAGAATGTGTAGAAATTGAAGGCTTTAGAGGCATTGTTGGAAGCAATGCACACTGAGCAGGAAGTGTGCAAAATAACAAGGTCAATTTTTAAAAATGAAAAATGCAACCACCACACAATCCAGAAACTTCAGTTTTAGAATCAAGACACCAAAAGGATTTGAAGCAAGGACTTGAACAAGTGTTATGCAAACCATGTTTATAATCAAATTAGTCACAATAGCCTAGAGAAAGAAGCAGAGGAGTGGACAGGCAAGATGTGCCATACAGACAGGTGTACCATCTAACCTGAAGGCAGGAAGGGAATTCTGATACACTCAGAGAACAAACATGTATGATTTCACACACATGCAGGGTCTATGGCTCTGATTAATAGAGAAGAATGTAGAATAGTAGTGTTTGTGGGCCACAGGACAGGGGCATGGCAAGTGAGTGTAGAGAGTATCAGGTGAGAAAAAGATACAGTATAATGCCGGAAATGAATGGGATGATGGTCACATATGCAAAAATGCTTAACTCCATGGAACTGTGCACTTCAACATGGCAAAGAGATAAGTTTTACACTATGCTTCCCCATGATAAAATAATGAAAAGGAGATTTTAATAGAATTGTTTAACACCAGAAACATAGTTGCAACACTCTTAGGATTTAAGTCATGGATGTTCGAAAAATGATAACACCAAGGAGATGGCAATGAACTATCTTCTGTCTCCTATACATACACACTCGGCTATAAAATAACTCAGAGAGCTGGGGGCAGAGCCATCTGGGGCAGTGCTGGCCTCACACGCCAGGACCCCAGGCTTGATTCTCAGCATTCCACAATATCAAGCTTGGTGATACCCAACTATAGTCCCATCATTGCTTCCAGAGGTGGAGGCAAGAGGGTGAGAAGTCCACAGTCATTCTCTGCTACACATCCAGTCCAAGGTCAAAGGCCAACCTGAGATACACAAGACTCCTTGTCACCAGGATCACGAGGATGATCTGAAAAGCCATTTAAAATAAAGGAGCAGGCTGCCTCACGGTGATGTGGGAATAGGCCCTTCAATGCTTTCACATCTGGCGTACAATTTGCCCTTCATCATATACATTCTGCTAGCATCCTTTCCCGAAGTGGACCAATTTCATCTTTGCTGAAGGAAGAGCTCTCCTTCTAAAAAGTCACAGTGTCAGTGCTCACAGCTTCTCTTTTTACTTTGATCCTGTGGTGATGCAAATAGACCCAGAATCTATAGAAGGGGCTGTAACAGGCAACCTTAATCTCATCCGACTCACTTTTACCATGCTCAGCTTGTAAATTCTGCAATGGTCTTCTAGCTGTCTTCTGAAAGAACACTGAGCTGATGAACTTTCAGCTTTGGTGTTGACCCTCTAGCCTAACAATCAGAAGTTATCTGTGTCATCAACCTCCTTGTCATCAATTGCAGGCCCAGCATTTCCTATAAGCAACAGATACTAATCTTTGTATTCTTTACAATTGTTTCTGTGATGTGTTTCTGTCCTGAGTTAGGTGTTTTTGTGGTGTCTACATGTTTATGTCATTTTTTTTTATCGTTACTACTTAGCCCTTTCTTGGGAGTCCTTAGATAGTGCAGGGTCTGTAGCTCAACTACACAAAGTCTTTAGGGTAGATGCCGAGAGACTAAAGACAGCAGTTAGGGGCAGCACATAAAATATAAGGCCTATTGAAACTCACTAACCGAGAAGCTCCCAGGAGACATGAGCAAGCTAACGGGGAAGGGCCACAAAGAGTGTGCACAAGTCCAACACCATGGCTCAGGAGACCACAGAACCAGTAACAGCCAGACTAGCAGGCTTAGTCTGCACGTGCAAGACCCTTTGGAGGTCCATCCACATAGAGCTTACACACCAGCAGCTGGGACCACAGAACCAGCGGCAACCACTAGACAAGAGTACGCTCCCCTCCCAGACGCTGCTCTACTCCCCAAGGCTCACAGAAGTGACAACCATGTTGTATGTAGATGACTCAAGCCCTGGCATCGGGAGATTGCATGCTCAGCACTTTAAGGAAGAGTTGACAGCCTGTGGCAGGAAGGCAGCAGGTTCCCTTTCAGAGAACACTAACTAGATACTCCCTGCACTCTCGTGACAGAAGTGGGGGAGGGGGGATTTTATCTGGATATTCCAGTCTTCTCCTGTCCTCGCGGACAAGAGCTTTGTGGATGGAAAGTGTACATTTATCTGGATATTTGCATTACAGGCTAGTCAGAATTTTAATCAGAGAAGAAACCAAACACAACTCCCTTAAGGCCATGGAACACACTCGGAGATGTATAGACAGCATCATATGGAAAGCCAAGAATCTGTGTACTTCCATTGTAAACCATCATTAAACCCAAGTTCTTCCCAATGCTATGGGTTAAGACAACAGAATCTACTCTCTAAATGTGGGCTGTAATTAAAACTCGTTAAAAGCTACACTGCGGTCAACAAACACTCCAGGCTGTCTCATTAATCATGTGAAACCACTGCCTTGATATCAGAGCTTTATGGGGCTTTCCAGCGCACAGTTAAATGCAAATTTGCCATCTGCCACACAGTGTTGCTGAGCAATAGATGAACAAGCTGAGAAAACATTTTTATAAGGTCCGCAAGGTGAGGCTGTGAATGGAGAGGTGGGGGCTGCAGAGCAGAGCAGAGCGGCTGTGAGAGGAGCAGCTTGGGAGTGGGCGCCTGGAAAGAGGAAGCCTATGCGCTCGAAACTAAACCGTGCTGATGTTTCTGCAGTCTGGTGTGTTACGTGCGCGTGTGCATGTGTGGGTGTGCACGTGGGTGTGTACATGTGGGGGGGTGTATGTGCGCACACACGCGAACACACTCCTTCCATTTCTTCTTTCATTTAAATAAGATATGGTTAGGTAAAATTTGTCTAATGACCAGCTAATAAATAACTTAAGATTCTCGGTTATTTCTTTCAATTCATGAAAATTCTGTGTTGTCTATCACTAACTCAGAGCATGTAGAAAAATAAGGATCTGTGGACCAGCTTTGACCTTATAAATGTTCAACCATCTATGAATGTGCAGACATAACTACTGGGCAACTCCGTTTTTTAAATTCTTCCATTTTAAATATGTTTCTATGATTCTAATTGTGTGTGTGCACATGTACACATGCATATGCACAAAGTACAGGTGCTTGCAGAGTCGGAGGCATCTGGAACCTTAAAGCAGAAGTCACTACAGTTGTGTGCTTCCCACCGTGGGTTCTGGAAACCAAATCTGGTTCCTTTCCAAGACCGGTAAGAGCTCTTAAGACTTGAGTCATCTCTCCATCATCATGGCTTCATTTTCAAAAGTTGCCAGCACATAGTGGATATTCCACCTAGCTAAGCATCCAGTGACAAAGCCTACTAGTGTGGAGGGTGTAGCTCAGTGGAAGAGCACGGGCCTGCCATGTACGAGGCCCTGAGTTAAATCACCTGCATCATCCCAAAATGGCACAAAGCATGGTCTACTAGAGATGCATGTCAGTTCACGGTCTACCCCACACACATTAGAGCTGCAAACACAGGCTGAATGGATCACATCACAGAGTGAAGAGCTCTACGCTCTTATGTGAAGAATTGCACTCTTGACTTTGAAGTCAAAATAAAATGAGATGAACACATGTATTTCTCTTACATAGACTAAACTCTATGAAAATGGTACTGGCATTTAGGCACACAAATATGCCAGGTAAGAAAGCCATATGAAGTTATCATTGTCTGCATCTTCTACTACACCTCAAATTCCGATGTGCACTCGGGGCTTTGAATTTAGATTTAGTCCTTGGAGGTAACTTGAAAAAAATATGTATACTGTAGACATAAATACTGCAGGATAAAGATTAGTCTCATGTCTTACCCTCATCATAGTGGGCAGCTTCTACTTTGGACAGGAGGGAAAGCATCCAAGTGGGATGGGACATGGTACTTTTGATGGTGGCACATGCACTCAGGACTTGAAAAGAGCGAATTCTTAGGCAAATCAGGTGACCAAGAGACAACAGCGAAAGGCTAGACTGTGACAAAGCCAAAACACTCACCTTCATCTCTCTTGATATGTTATCAAAGGGAAAACGCTATGTGTCACGGACAGCTCTGCATCAAGGTATGCTATCTTAACTCAAGGAAGGTTTATTACTATCATTAAGGATCCGGTATGTAAGGTTAAAATAAGTAGTCACGTTGATTCATGCATGTTATAGCATTAAAAAAAATCAAACACCTTCAGTGAAGCTCAAAGTAACCATGGAACTCATAGTGTTAATATAATTACAACTGAATGAGATCCATCTTTTAAAATGCAGGATTCTCTCTTCTTTGTATTAAAGTGTTTCCACACTCTGAAATGATAACTCACACACATACAACAGGCATCTTTCCTTACTACATAACTAAAACATATCTAAACACTAACTTGGAGAACATGGGGCAGCAGCCATCTGTTCAGTGGGGTAATTGATGCTTCCACCCACATGGCTGTCAGACAAGTGGCTCAGTGACATTGTTGACAGATTTGTAAGAGGCATCCCCATACTCTGAGTTACTGTCTCTTAGCCAGTGGCTATATTTCCAATGCCAGCCAAGTTGCTGAAGAGTCGGAGACATCCTGTGATTAGGCAGCCTGAAGATGTAATTGATACTATGTGATTTCTTGCTTTATGGCAGTACTTACAGAAGCTGTGACTATTTGGGTGACCCTCACAAAATACAATAGCGAAACAGATAATGCTGACATCTACCAGAGATGAACAGCACTGAGGAGTGGATGATCTGAAACTTAGCCAAGATGGGCTCATGAATTAGTAATGACCCGGGAAGGATGATGCTGTGTTTATCTCAAAAGATCCTTTTAACCCAAGTGTGTTATTTTCCATTCAAAACCACGAAACAAATTGCAATGTTAGATGTGTTCCTCTTTAAACACAGCAGCACTCGTGGTTATGGTTTTTGTCAAGATAACAAGCAAAAGAAACACAGGCACAAATGACAGCGCCATGTATCAGACAGCGGGAGAAAGAGGGGGAAATGATGGAGAAGGCAGGGGAAGGGGGACATGGTTTCTCTCTCTGTGTACATCAGTTCCCAAAAGGGAAAGATCGGAGAGCTCTCTGACCACAGTCTACAAGGCACTAGAAAACACTGAAAATCAGAGCTTGCAATCCCTTGTCCGAAGAACTCATCAACTCATTGGTAGACGCCAAAGATAATTATTAATTCCTAGGGAATGTTTATAATATTGTTTATCAATCTAGTCCAAATATGTTTTCTGACTTGCTTATTTACAGAATATTTTATCTCATCTTTAAAAAAAATACATTTAAAATAAATCACTTGGCAACAATTTTTTTTCATTAGGAACTCAAAGAAGAAAAAGGAGTCATTCTTTAAGAGTGGGAGGTGGAGCCCCCAGGTTGAAGATGGAGCTTCAAGATGCCTTCACAGGCACCATGCTGTTCTTCCACATCCCTTGCTAAGCATGTTACTGGTCTGCGCTCTAGAAGGAGGTTAGGGAAAGCTGAGCTGTCGCTAACATTCCTGCTTTTCCCTAGAGGTGATGAGGATTAGGTGTTCCTGCCCCAGGGGTCTCTCTAGGAAGAAAAGTGAGATCCAATGTCCAGTAGCCAACTCAGATATCATATTGTGCATCCACCAAAGCACGCAGGCTTCCTCATCTCTTTCTAGACCCCTGTTACAGGGCTTGGTAAGAAGAACAGTAGAGAGATCACAGACATCAAATTACCCATCTCTTCCAAGAGTAGATATTACAGCATCTGTGATCCGCTATAAACACTGCGATCTGAGGGATTAATTTGAGTCCAGATGTCATCAGGAAAACAACGAGAGGAGGACAGAAAGTCAAAGCTCAGAGATCAACGTGCACAGTGTGCCCAGCTGGGTTCTACCAACAGACATGAAGGGTGCAATGGCGGCATTAGGGTGTTTACCAAATGATGCTGCAGTGCCTAAATACACATAGAAAAAAATATTGATAAACTGAACTTGACACAAGTGAAACGCACTTCCCCATGACAGTCCACACAAAGACAATAAGAAGCCTAACTCCAGACAGGCAGAAAGTATTGCAAAGCACATATTTGCTAAAAAATAAAACAAAAAACACTAGTGTCTAAAATATGTAAGGATATTTCTGGGTAAGATGGCTGGCTGGCTCTGTGGAAGACAGCGAGGAGAGTCAGAATAAGAAAAACTGAATTAAATCACAGAGAGAAAGAGAAAGGCAATGGAAGGGAGAACTCAAAAAATACATGGAGGGAGTAAAAGAATGCTGGAAAGGGCTGGAACAGAAATGTGGGAGACCAGGAGGCAGCCTCACCTCAGCCTCAGCCATGCAGTTCACTGGCAAGAGAAAGAGACAGTGCAGGTTTTTCCAAGAGGAAAGCAGAGAAAATCTGGGAACCTACAGAAGGATAAGCCCACACCCTTCAGGAGCCCCGTGCAGCTGCAGGACAAACCCACACCCCTCAGGAGCTCCATGCAGCTGCAGGACAATCCCACAACCCTTGGAAACGACATGCAGCTGCAGGGCTTTGAGTTTAATCCCCCTGGCAGGTGCACCAGAGTCAGAGAAAAACCCACACTGTATGATTCAAAGGGCTGTGACTCCAGCCATCTTGATGGAAGCTATTGAGATCACGGAACAATCGCTGGTTGTGAACAACCTCCAGTCTATGAAGGCAGGCAAGCATAGGAGTAGCTTAGAACTAAAGCTCCTACGTGGCCCAAGCTACACATGCACCCCTTTCCTAGCAAATCACTCAGCATTCTGGGACCTCCACCCACGTGGAACTGCAAGCACACAGCTCTCCCAAGCAAATGGGTCAGGCAGGCTTTCACCTCCCTAGTAACTCTTAGTAAATTCCCATTCTATGGCCAAAACCTTTCAGAAGTGTGATGTAGAACTAGGGGCCGTGGGCCGATCAGCCTGGTTTGGTTCCGGGCGCATGCGTTAAAAAGCAAACTGAGAGAACTGCCATGGAAATTCTCTAATTTACTATCTTGTGCCTATGCATGACTGGGCGTGCAAACGATTAAAATCAGACGGAAATCTGGAGAGGGAAATGCGCATGACCCAAGCCTATTAGTCAAAAGAAAAAAAACGTTCTCAGTGTGTCTGCCCCCAAGCAACTGACTCCTCCTCCAGGTCCTACAAAAGGGATCCCTGGGGTTTCAGCAGTTAGATGGAGAAATGAATGTGATCTTCCATCCCTAAGCAAGATGCTTTCTCCAACTGACAACTACCCACAAAAGGAAAACCAGTTTTCTGCAATGGAGTCCCATTGGGTATACAAACTGTACTGAAGAGGAGACCACGTGCCCAGCAATAGATTGCCAACTCAAAACAAACCTAATGGTATTTTTGGAGTACTTTGTCTCATAATGTTTGGTCTGGGCACCTTTCACCTTATTGGTCTTTTGATTATATATTATGGTTTCTGATTTTGTGTTATATGGGTTGCCTCTGTGTGTGCCTGTCTCTGTGTATGTGTTCCTTGGGCTTTTGTTTTGCTTGTTTTTTTTATTTTTATTTTCTTTTTAGGATTAATGACATGCACTACCATGTCTGGCAAGAATCAGAATTTTATAAATATAGTATCCTAAGACAGAGAATGCAAAGTACTTAGGTGGAGATAGTTACATTTCTGAAATATGTAAGTCATGAACTTGAGTCATTCACAAGTTTCTGGGGCTTTAGTTTACCCTGACCATAAAATAAAAAGTTATGGTGACATGGTGTGGTACCAATGACATAACGCGCTGGAAAACGTTTTGTGAGCTGTGAAACTTCAACGAATGATGTTCTGCAGGTCGCTGTTAAATGTCACCTAGCTGGGTCTTCCTCGCTTGGCTCCCAGAAGGCAAGTGAATTAACACTTGCCAAACATTTTGCCCCGTGCAGATTGAACAAAACCCCCTGTGTGGAAAGCTGAGCACAGCATTCACCGTGGCTGCAAGCCTCGAAGTCCTGCATACCCATGTCCCCCCTACAACGTCCCAGAGACTGTTCTCAAGGGTGGTTTTATTATCAATTAGAAATGAGGAAAGAGAGATCGAGAGCTGACTTCCCTGGAAAGGGTCACTTAAGTTCTAATGAGTGAAAAGCCCTGTCTGTGGGGTCCCCAGAAAGAAGCAAAGGAAGTCAGGGTATTTTGGTTGGGTATGAAATGTCCCAGAAGGCTTCTGAGTCAAGGGTGTGAGTCTCAGCAGCTAGGTCCTGCTGATCTATGGATGAACTGTGAGTAGAAGGTAAGGGGAGACTGAACTCATCAACGAGGAGTTCATAGCTACATGGTACACGAGGAGAGGAAGCCTAGCTGGAAGTGGCAAGACACTGAGATTGTATCTTTGGCTGGTATATTCATAGCTCGCCCACCCACCATCCATCCCTCCCCTTTGCCAAGGGTGAGTCTTGGCTCCTCCATATGTTCCATGCAGAGGTGCCCTGATTCATCCTGCGTGGTTCCAGAGGGGGTCATCAGCCAAGATCAGCCTTTTCCCTCTGTGCATTCTCTGGGATACTTTGTCATGGCAACGAGAAATGACAGACACATGGGACTACAGAAATCACTGTAGTCTCTCAGTACTCTCCCACATCTCTGGCTGCATCAGAGGACGCCCACTACAGGCCATCTTTCTCCTGTTGGGTCCTAATATTCATGATTTGTGACACTGTTCTTGTCGGTCTCATTAGACATCCATCAGTGCTATTGAACCTGTTGCATTGATTTTTTTCTGCTGACTTTCTGCTTTGCCCATTTGTTTCTTCTTTCTGCTTGGTCTTATTTTCTTGTTTTTCTAAATTCTTAAGGTGAGACCTTAAATTAGTGACTTGAGACTTTACCTTTCTCTCTAGTGTACGTATTTGGAGCTGTAAAGGTCTTCTTCAGCCGTGTGCCATGTCCCACAAATGCCACTATGTTGTACTTCCATCCTTTGATTAGAATTGCAATTTCCTCCTATAGAGTGACAATACAGTCGGAAATCTTGCCTGGCGTGTTGGTATAGTTGGGAGAGATGTTTTTAATTCTTCCTAACTGTTGAAGCACTAGTAAGAAACATTTGGAAATTTACTGTGTGTGTGTGTGTGTGTGTGTGTGTGTGTGTGTGTGTGTGTGTGAGAGAGAGAGAGAGAGAGAGAGAGAGAGAGAGAGAGAGAGAGAGGAGCATGTGGCTGTGAATATTCTTCCGCTTGTCTCCAGGAGTGTGTATAATTTATCTAAGGCCTAGATATTAACATATAATTATTTTACTTAAAATAGGGTGATATTTCTTCGGTCTTATAAAAACGAGTAAACTCCTTTCTAAACTATGTGAATGATTTGTTCTCTCAGCAGCAGTATGTAAAGACTGCACTTTGTTACTGGCTCCCACTTTCACTTATCCAGTCTCCAGCTCCTTCCAAACGGAATTATCATTCAAGGTTTAAACCAATCTTCAAGAAAGTACATAACATGAAATTTGAAATAAACACAGTCAGATTGTTGTGAAAATTTAGCTAATAAAATGTGCATAGACAGGCACTTTGCATTTAACATTTAGGAAATAATTATTAAATGCTGTTGTTACTGATATCAAACTGAATTATTTCCAGAACTCTGTTTGCTTGATTTGATTTGATTTGTTCTGATTTTTGAGACAGGCTTTCTCTGTCTTGCTTTGGAACCTGTCCTGGCACTCACTCTGTAGGCCAGATTGGCCTCGAACTCACAGAGATACACCTGCCTCTGCCTCCCAAGTGCTGGGATTAAAGATGCCACCACTGCCAAGCTATTTCCAGAACTCTGAAAACACTTTCTTTTCTTTTTTCATTTTTCCTGTGTATGTCCGTTTTTATGAGTTTGATCATTTGTGGTCACAAGTGCGTGCGTTCAAATGTCCATACATGTGAGGAAGTGCAAGGTTGGTGGAATTCTTTCTCAATTGCTCTCTTTGAAGTAGGGTCTCTCAATAAAACCCAAAACTCACAGATATGAGGGATAGGTGTCAAGTCAACCAATTTGCTCCAGGAAGCACCTGCCCCTGCTTTTGAATGTTACTGTTGCAGGCAAGATGCCACGCCCACTAGGTATTTATGAGTGTCTGGGGATTGGAACTGTGGACCTCTTGTTTGTACAGCAAATGAGTTAAACATTGAGCCACCTCCCCAGCCCCACACCAGCGTGGATTTTATTCTGTGCCTTTGTAAACATTAGTCCCTTATGGCCTCCCCTCCATCTGAATCCCATTGTTCAGGTTTAACTGCACAAGTCACCTTCAGGCCCACACAGAGTGGATCATCTTTAATGAGGGCTACCTCCATCTCCAATGCATTCTGTGATTCAAGCATTTGCTCATCCTTGATGAGGGCCACCTCCATCTCCACCTCCACCTCCACCTCCAATGCATTCTGTGATCCAGTCATTTGTCCACCTCTTCTTTTGCTATAATTTCAGCTATTTTTCAGGTATAGCTTTTTATTTTTATCCTCAAATTCCTAGTTTTAGTAGCTTCTTAACCAATATTTTACAAATAAGTAGATAAACAGACGGATTCATACAAATCGTTGCCAAAGCCCACTCATAAATATTTATTTAGCTTTTCAAATGCAACTGGACTGCAAAGAGTTATAATATACCAAGTTTGCTCCTAACTGATGGCTGTTAAAGTTAAAAGTGTTATTTTTTTTTACAGCTTAGGATACAATAATCTTTAAATGTGACTGTTTTGTCTGTATGCAATCATAGTAATCTTTTATCTAACTAACTTTGTAAATTAATGTTCTTTTCCTCCCCTGTGAGAATGTCACCCACAGCATAACTGAGAAAATCTGCCTAGAGCACAGGAGCCTGGAACACTGCTCACTCAATGGATCTCCTTCCCCCCTCTTGCCTTTCAGTGGACAAGTGGAGCCCCATTCTTTACCGCTGCCTTTACACCTGGTGTGAAGGGACTCACTGCGAGAATGCTCACACCTACAGACCTACATAAACCGCACCTCTGCCAACAACAAAGCATATTTTCAGTCATGCAAAAATTCTAGATTTAAGATAGAAAACTTGAAAACATACGGGTGACTACTTAGGAAAAGGAAACAACCGAGGACAATGGAAGGTCTGAACATGATTAAAGCATGCATTAGATGCATGAATGAAAACAACACAACAAACCCCATTCTTTTATACAATTAACACATCCTAGAACAGGAAAAATAAGAAGGGAGGAACCCTCTACACCTTCTGTTCCTCCAGCCTTTGTGGAAACAGCACTCGTTCACACGGAATCACTTTAATTATTAGAGAGTGGTACATTAAAACGAGTCAAGTAGTATTCCCTACTATTTGTCACAATGGCATTGACATTGGAAAGTCAAGCTAAACACACAGAAGCAAGTTTTCTCCTGAATCTCAGTAGGTCCTTTACAGTTAGTTCCTTTATGATGTAGCCAGCTCATTGAGCTGCCTATACTAGCAACAATGTGGCCCCCACATCACCCTGCTGTGAGAGAAGGGCTCCCAAGGAGTACCATTTGTGTATTTATTTATTTGATGAATGACTTCTACAGCCTATGTATTTTGATACATCTTAAGACTATGTTTGATTTGGCATTGGGGAGGGAATACTGGAATTCCCTCAAAATACTACATTTTTAAATACAAACTTATTTTATTGAGTTTCATCTCTGTACCAGGGTTACCTATCCAATAATGAGTTTTAGCACATATTATTTAATCCAACAAAAAGTCATTATTCCTCTTGCGTGTGAGTCATCCAAAATAACCGGATGGCGTCAATCCTTTAAAAAGATGTCCAGCGCTGGCACTCAGAGCTTACCATGAGACCTGTAAACAGCAGGCGCTCACTGTAAGTGGAAGGAACCCCTCCCGTGTGGACGACGGGTTCCTTTGCTGTTGAAGTCAGTCACTCTTCTTAGCTCAAATCTGTCCCTTACACACCTCTCATTTTCTCCTACTCCATGTCTCATAAAACACCACAAGTACCCTTTCATTTTCAAATTGCAGACTTCAGAGCCACTGGGATTTCAGGATTTTCTCTGTCCCAGAACGCCTGGGTTCTTCAGTAAGTCCCCCGCCACAGTGATAAGGGCATCACACCTGACCTTTCTAATCTAAAGAGAGATGCCATTTCAGTCCTTAAACGAGAGAGGTGACACAGATAGCTTTTATTGCTAATGAGGCACTTTCTCGTGATATTACAGAGTTCCCTTTAGGAATCAGGCTCTGAATTACTGGAAGTGGAAGTGTGCTATTTACAGAACAGCCCCCTTCCCCTTGGCCTACCACAGTGGTGAGTGTATTTGCTCAAACAGCTGCTCCCAGCAGCAGGGAGCATGAGCTGCATCTGATAGTATCCAGCCGTCCACCGACAGCACTTCCATGAGGATGAGATCAAGGGAACTGTGTGTACATTCACAAAATGCTTATTTGTATTTATCTTTGCATATACCAACCATAAGATATTTTCTTCCTGCATTAACTGCCAGCTAGAACAGGCAATAGACTGTTTGCACATAGATAAAAGATATAATTCTTACCTTTAAATTGACAGATTTTGAAGAAAGCTTTGGGGCGAGGAATCCAAAATGAAGCACCTATGGTGATGCTAACAGGAGCGAGCATAGGAAAGGCTGCCAAGAACTAGGAATTTGGTGATGTCTTCTTAGCAAAGATACAAGCATTCATCTCATCCTGTCTTGTCAGGCTCTCCAATAAGGATAATATAAAATACAAATAACTAATTCTGCAAACCCTGAGGTGGGTATCAAAATCATGCTGATGTTTTAGACAGCAACACAATCACAAAAGTGGAATCTGTGTCAATAAGACGCAGGAAGAAAGACCCCTCCTGCTTCAAATGTGATGCAGTGGCAGCTAAAATAAGGCCCAAAGACAGCGCTGCAAGCCGGTGAACGGCTCTGTTTTAACCTGGACTCCCAACCCAGGAGAAGGACACTGGCTTTTGGGGGGACCAAAGTCCAAGGAGAGGAACTAAACAAAAAGGGGAAGGCAGCAGAGATGGAGGGAAGCCAGCTGATGGTATCAGACATGCCTGATCGGGATTGTCTTCTGAGATGCTACAGGAATTACTTCCCAGTCTTAGCAGAAGGGAGGCTCTCAACGCCGCTGGCTAACCTTTTCAGGAATACATTTTCTCTTACCTATATACACTTCTGGTCTGTGAATATTTGAGACCATGCTACCACATGCTTCCTGAGCTTCAGGAAGAGAGAATTGGTGAGCACTACCTGGGTCGTCCCTCAGTCCTGCCACCTTGGCATCTTTGCAATGGAGAAAGGCAACAAAGAAACCTTTCTGCATTAAAGTTGTTTCTGTCAGGATACTTTATCTCAGCAACAGAAACAGAAGCAGGACAGGACAGAGTCTGACCCGGGGCTGGGAGATGAGATGGCTCAGTCAGAAAGAGCACTTGCTGCACAAGCCTGAGGACTTGAGTTCAGATCCCTGGCAGTCACATGAAAAGCTGTAACTCCAATGCTGTGGGGGTGACCATGACAGGACTTGTAGGCTAACAACATAGTTCCCTGGGAGACACTGTCTTGAGGGGATGGAGCAGAGACTGGTAGACCAGGGCACCCATAATCCTCTCTGGCCTCTGCTCATGCATACCCATACCCACACCACATTGTATACACATACACCACACACACACACACACACACACACCCCACAGTGCACATACACTACACTTACATACCACAGTGCACATATACCACACACCACAGTGCACATACACACACAACATTATACACACATTTACAATCATTTTAAAAATATTAATTCATTCCATTGAAAATATGCTATACATATTTGAGGACTGAAGCCTTTGTTTTATTTTATAATGGTCTCTTTTTAGTTTATTTTTGTGGGAAATTATTTCATTGGAAATATTTCCAATAAAAACACAGATGAAGAGCCAGGTGGTAGTGGCACACAGCTTTAATCCCAGCACATGGGAAGTAGAGGCAGGTGAATCTCTGTGAGTTCAAGATCAACCTGGTCTACAGAGTGAGTTTAAGGACTATCTCCAAAACTGCACAGAGAAACCCTGTCTTGAAAAAAAAAATCTGAAAAACAAAAATACAAAAAGAAAAGCACAGATGAAAATGAGATATTCTGTTTGATATCTAACCCAAGCAAATGACCTAAGACACTAATACACAAAGTTTACAGGGTGGGTTACATCTACTTTACCTTTACCTAGATGCTGTATGGTTTTATTGATCCATGCCATTGCTTAGTAATGACATGAGGTGTGAAGTCAGAGCACCAATTTTGGCTCTGCATTGATTCATGCTTTCTGTCTTCTCATCCTACAAGGTGACAGATGTCACTCTGTTTGGTGGCAGCCACACACGTGTAGAGCGACTCCTCCAGTCTACACTCCCCTTTCAAGCCTTCATCTCCTGACCCTAAAGAGACCCATTTTCCCTTTCACCTTCAACTGTGCGCCCTCAAATGGAAGGTGTCTACCTCGCTTTCTAATGAAAGGGCAATTAAGTGAGCATTTCTCCTGGAAAGAACTCGTGGAATACAGTGACCATTTAATCCGACCAGTCTCCTGTTGACAGCCCAGATCAGATTACCTACCTCCTTAGAATGCGAACCACACTGTCTGTAGCAGTAAGCAAATCAGTCTCGCTGATTTCTTCAGGCTTTCCCAGATAATCCTCGTCCAGGTCAACGGCAGGATTACTGTAAGCCTCTTTGACAACATAAGAAAGCCAGGACTGTAAATATAATTAGTGATCCCTTTCTATGCGCCCTGATAGACATTTTCTGCCCGAGAATTGAGAGTTGCTGTGAGCAAAGGTGATGGGGGCTTGTGGGGAGAGGTGGGAACCAGCACAATGCCGGGCAAGCAGGAGGTCCTTTGGAGAGTGGCATGCTGGGATTATTCTGCACCAGAGCAGACAACTATTCAGCAGGACCCTACGCTCCGCAGCGAAATTCTTTTTAGCAATAATTGTAAAATGGTGTGAGTAATCACTTTAAAAGACGGAAAGACTGAAATTTTTCTTTTATAAGATGGTGCATTACAGATTCTCAAGGCTTTTTACTTGTTAGACAGTTTCAAACATTTATATGATAGATCTGGGACATCTTCTCCCGTATTAACTCTTAGCCCCTCCCTGTCCCACTGAAATACATCTTCCCAATGAGTCTCTCTTCTATGTCCTGTCTCCCATTTGTGTGGAAGTCAGTGAGTTTATTGGAGGTTTTTTTTTCCTGAACATGGCTTGTAGATCACTTACTAGAGCAAAGACAATGGACCAGTGACCACACCACCAACGAAAATGACTCTGTCCTTACAACTAGTAACTGTCTCTAGTCCCTCAGGGACTGTATGCAACCCCTCCCAAACATAAGCCTCCTAAAGAATAATGATAAGATGCATTATTTCTTTGATTAGTTCTGGATAATTTCATTCATCTATTTGGATGGATTTTTTTTAACTGATTGAGACAAGATCTCCATACGAAGCCAAAGCCTTGGTCCTACTGCCTCTGTGGAGATACCACATGTAACACTGCACCCTTGAAGACAGCACACCCTTGAGGAGTTCTTCAAAGAAAGTATGTATTCACTCATAAGTGGTTTTTAAACATAAAGCAAAGAAAACCAGCCTACAATTCACAATCCCAGAGAACCTAGACAATAATTGGGACCCTAAGAGAGGCATACATAGATCTAATCTACATGGGAAATAGAAAAAGACAAGTTCTCCTTAGTAAATTGGGAGCATGGGGATCATGGGAGAGGATTGAAGCAGAGGGAAGATAAAGGGAGGGGAGCAGAGAAAAATGTAGAGTTCAATAAATATCAATAAAAATTTTAAAAACATAAGAAAAAATAGAAACATTCTTTGTCTTTGAGTTTGAAACGTTTTTCATGCAAGAACAAAGGTTTGTGCTTAGGAGATAGGAATGCTCTCCCTCCCTGTATGTGAGAGTCTGTTGGCTCTGCAGTGAGAGCTGAACCCCAGGTCTGCAGATAGAACGGCGAGGTTGGAAGAACGCCCTCTCAGGTTTGCCCCTACACTTACTGAGCTACTGCTGTTTCGTTTGCTTTCATTTTCATTTCTTTTGAGTATTTTATATTTATTTTATATTTATAGTCATAGAACAGTTCCTCTGTTTTACTCTGCAATGATTTAGAATAACTGAGGGATAACTTTTCATTCCCAATACTGTGTTTTAAGAAACATCCTGATAAATTCATAGAACTAGACCAGTACAAATATCCCAATATTTACTTTGTTCAATTCACCATTGTATTTTCTTCTTTTTATTTTAGCTTTAAGTTTATATATATATATATATATATATATATATATATATGAATGTCTCTGTGACATTTTCATACATACCAAGTTTTCATCAGCCCCATTACCTTCCCCACCTCCTGACCCCACACTTGCTGACCCCTGTTTTTTCCCCTCTGACAACTCTGTGAGGAAAAAAGATTCCACACTTCATAATAATGAGCACTGGAGGCAGTTTTCTTTACAACCCTGCAAAGCTGGGTGTCACTGACTCAGTAACAAGAAAGGGGGAAGACAATCTTACATCTGCTACTTGCAATTGTCTTTTTCTCGACAAAGATCCTGTTCATTTTACATCCTAAGCCTCCTAAAGCATGAGCTAGCTCAATGGTTCTCAACCTGTGGGCCGCAAGCATTGGAAAACACTTATTTCCAGTGGTCTTAGGAACCTCCAACCTATATTTATTTTTGTTGCTAGCTCAAAACTGTTATTTTGCTACCAAATAATCTCTCAGTTCTTAAGAAGGTTGGAAATATGTGGTGTATTCTGATGGTCGCGGCCCATAGGTTGAGAACCTCTGAGCTAGATAAACTTTTCTCTTTGTAAGTCAGCTGTCCTGAGTCTTTTATGGCAGTAGCATATGGCTGCCTAAAGCAGCTACAACTCTCTGAGGGTTCTTTCATTTGCAAATTCTGGGGCCACTGACAGTAGCTAAGTCTTTCTCAGAACTGTAAGTAGTTTCATATTCTTCTGTGTGGCCCCTTCTTTCTCTTCCTGTCTCCCACATCATGATCTAAAGAGGTTTCTGTCCCTTCCTGCAGATCTTCCATGGGCTTTGCCATCAATAAACCAATGACAAGTCTCATCTCACGTCGTGTTCCTTTCTTAGGGAACACAGAAACTATATTATTTAAATCACTGATTGGCCAATCACTTAAGCATATTGCTTGCTATCTCTTATATCTTAAATTAAGCCATTTCTATTATTTTATATTTTACCACGAGGCTCGTGGCTTATCAGCAAAGTTCCAGCTGACATCTGTCTCTGGCTGGGCTACATGGCTTCTTGACTCTATCTTCTTTCTCCCAACATTCAGTTTAGTTTTCCCACCTAGCTTTATTCTGCCCTATCACAGGCTAAAACGGCTTCTTTATTCATTATCCAGTAAAAGCAACACATATGCAGAAGGACCTCCCACACCACTGGGGTTCCATTCCCAGCACCTGCATGACCGCTCACTCTATTTCTGGGGGATCTGATACTATCTTCTGGCTACTGTGAGCACTGCACAAAAATGGGACACAGACAAAGAAACAGGCAAAACACCCATAAACGTAAAATAGTAAGATAACTATTTAATGACTCAAGAAGTTGTTACTTGATCTTCTAGATAAGTGGTGGGCACTTAGTGTAAGTGGAAGGGTTTTGAAAAAACTGAATCTTTCTACAAGATTTTCTCATATCCTTTTTGAATTAAATAATATCAATCAACTAATTTCCTAACATTATAGATAAAACAAAACAATTAATTCTTCCTTGGTTCTAAAATATATATCTTTCCCTTTCTTTCTCTATATTTAAAGTTGATGGTGGGACATTTTCTACAATCATGTTTTTATCTTGGCCTGTGCCTAATGCTCCAGCAACTTTCATTTACCTCTATTTAGCCCCCCCCTTTCAGGGGCTGTTCACAGAGAGACCCAACCTCAGCTCTGGTCCTTCTTGGACACTGCTTAGGCTGAGGGATGTGGACTCTACTCTTACAGCACCCATTTACTCCTTCAATGCCTCAATGTCATTCAAAGAGGATAGAAATAGACTATAAATTTCCTACTAAAGTGCCTGAGAAAGGAAACCATGGACTCCAAACTTATCTGGGCCACTTGCAGGGCTAAACCAGACTTTCGTATGGTATTTACACAATCACCCAGTTTTCCACAGCCACCCCCATTTAACTGAACGAATTTGCACCCCCATAACGTACTGCAAATCATTTCCCTATCCACCCAGGATTTCCCCCATCCATGCCATTTGACAACTTTCCAGTGCACTTTAAAAAATAACACTTAACCAAGCATTTCCAGAAGAGCCCAGAGAGATCAGTTACTAACGCATGTAACCTGGGGAAGCAGAACTAAAGTCGAGCCACGCGACTGCTGAGCATCTCAGTTACAGACCATCTAAGGCCCTTGGGTGTATTTATTAGTTTCATCTGGCTTTCTTTCACTCTAGAGGGAAAAAAATGGTTTCAGGAACAGGCCAGCAAAGGGGCCGAATGTCTAATCATGTCATCTTGAGGTGGGCTAGATTTGTGCCCTCTGCTTCCTGAGTAGACACCCATTCTAAAGACCCCCAGTTCTTGGCACAGAGATGGTGGGAATTACCTGGCTGGTACACTTCAAGAAAGAGCGGTCATGGACAGAACTTCAGCTCTGCCTGTTGGCTCATCCTTGAATCTGGCTGCACAGCATAGACACTGAGCTCTTACTACTCAAGTCCTTAGAACAGACGCCGATCCACACTCAAAGTGGAGATTCTACTCAAAGGAGTTTAAGAATATGATACCTTGATCTGGGGGTGTTAAGAAACACATGAAATGCAATCTGGGTGGCAAACAAAACCCTGAGTCTTAAGGGCCTGGATGGGGATGTTGACTTTGTGGCTTTTGTGGCAAGGTTGCAGCTGGGCACACAGCTGTGTGTTTGTACCTCTAACCAGTGCAGCTTACACAGCAGCCTTAGACCTTGAATTTTAAACAGATGAGATACTCCAGGACTTCACGGTGGGAGGCCAGTTTACAGTGACTTGATCACATACACACAAGTGTTTTATATAGTAACAGGCTAATTTTCCCAACCAAGGCTTCCTGGGCCTTAAATAAAGCCACACAGGCCACCGAGACTTTTGGCCTGACAGTAGTAACTTAACCTTAATCTGCCCACTGTAGGTAAACAGTACATGGCTTGTCTGTTGTTGCTGTTCTTACAGTTTCTAAACTATGTACACAGTTGATACTCTTAAAGGATACAGGCACGTTCTTACGATGAGTACTTTAGAGAACATACATTGAAGTCTTGGCTACGTTTGGGCCAGATATAATGTCTTCAATAAGAGAAAAATGCCTGTTCTTCCTGAACCATCTTAAGGATTCCAGCTTCCAAACATTTCAAAGACAGCGTCAATTCAGAATCTGTTAAGGGTGTTTCTTCTGCTAGACTGAGGCCAAGTTAGTGTCAGAGGTCTTGTAGCTTTGATTTCATGACAGAAGCAAAGGATCAACCATGGGAGACATGACGGACGCATGACTAAGAATAATCCACATGAGATTATCATCACAATTCCTGGAAAGTAGAGCTGGGTGCTTCTGCAAAGAGCCAAGAAGTCCCTGCAAGCCACTGAGAGCAATACAACCCCACTGGCCCTTCACAGAAGGGAGACCATGTTCTTTTCAAGAGATGATCCTCCTGCTAAATCCTGAATCTGGTAGGTAACTGGTCCCTATGAAACCCATTTCTCAGGTCGTAGATCCTGAAAACTGCCAGGAATGGTGAGGCATCTCAGACTAAAGTCAACATTCCCTCCCTATCCTCAGATCTTATCCAGTGACTTCTAGAATCTCTGGCACTGCCAAATGATAAGTTTCACCTAAAAAAAAAATCTTTTCTAGGATCCAGGGATGGTTTCTGCAAATTTGGTAGGAGAGGAACCCACACCACAATAAGCAAATTTGGTAGGAGAGGAACCCACCCATAAGAAGCTTTCCTTAAAAACTCCAGGTACATCAGGAACCTGACTTTGACTCCGTGCACTATCTGAAGTTGTGGAGGAGCCACACACAGGCCCCTGAGACTTGGCAAAGCTAGCGCTGCTGAGAGTTGCTTGTTTCTACAGCTGTCAGTCACGCTGTGCTGCCCCAAATGAGAAGTTGAAGGGAGGTTTTTTTTTTAACTAATTTCTTTGAAATCCTAGAAGTGAAATGGTGTGAGGTTGGGTTTCTAGTCAAGAGTTTAAGTTTGCCCTTTAATTTTTGTAGAAGGATGTATAAGTGGACAGAGATTTTTATTTAAATTTAGAAAAATCTAGTTTAGGCACGCTGTTATGGGAATAACTTCATATGATTATCTAATATTCCAAACCCTCTGATAAGCTTAGACGATGAATCTGGATATAATTTGGGCTGAATATGGAAAGAGAAGGATCCGACTTTCAGATATATTATACAATGCCTCTTTTAGACATGTGGGATTGGGAGCGATGTCTATCATGAACAATTCCAGACAGAGCCCAGAAAGGTCAGACATGAGTGGCTGGACCATTGTCTCCTGACACCGGAGCAAGGCTGCCTTCATATCCAGACACTCCATTAAAACAGCAGCAGGCACAGCAGCCTGCTTTCCGTAGACAGAGTGTTGCCTGGGGAAAGTGGGGTAGGGGTTTTAAGTCTTTACCTCCCCTCAGTTTTCTTTAATGAGAATTTCTCAAGGTTTCATACTCTAGAAATTGAGTCAGTTCCCCTACTCAGTAGTTTGGGAGGAACTGGGGGACAGGGGCAAAGCTCAGCCCTGTTGTCCCAACATTCTCAAAGACACCATCTGCCCTGGGAAGACATTTCTGGTAAACAGGGGAACTTCCCAAGCAAGAATATTCATATTCTGAGTTTATACCATCTGAGCCTGCTGTTTAGAATTAGGATATGCTCACTATTGCTACACCCTTAAGCTCATTTAAAATATGAATATGATTGATACATGTGTGCCCACTTAGGCAAAGAAACCCAAGCCGTCATTTATCAGGCTTGCTTAAGGATGTACAAGATGAAGGAAGCAGGCATCCTCACTAC
Source organism: Alexandromys fortis (assembly GCF_014885135.2). Taxonomy (NCBI): domain Eukaryota; kingdom Metazoa; phylum Chordata; class Mammalia; order Rodentia; family Cricetidae; genus Alexandromys; species Alexandromys fortis. The sequence continues at coordinate 2,814,576 of NW_026067971.1, read as the reverse complement.
GTTCATTTGGCTGAGAATTGACTCCAAAGCAAGACACAAAAGGGTGGTGCTTCCCTCAAGTTAACAAGTGAGATAACAGACAGGAAGAGATGCACCTTGCGAGTGTTAAAGACACACCGTGAGTGTGTTAAGAGACGCACTTGAGTGTTGGATGCTTTCAAACGGTGGGAAAATGAATAGACAGTGTTGTCTCAGTGAAAACCCAAACCAGACTTCAGTCGTCCCCTTCAGATCAATTGTGTGAGCTGTTTACCCAGCTGCTTGGCTGCTGCTTTCCTGCTTGTTAGCTTGAGAAACGGTCTCTCTGGGTCATCCTGGCTGGCCTGGTACTCATATCACAGCTCAGGATGGCGTGAAGCTTGGGACATTCCTCCTGCCTCAGCCTCCCAGATGCTGGGATTAAAGGCACGTACAAACCCAACTGTTCTATGTCAGAGAAGGCGAACCTGACTTGGTTTCCTCACACTGACCAGGAGAAAACTCTTTGAACTTTGTTTCCATCTACACGGGGCTTTGGGGCACAGCGAGGAATGGTTTACATGAATGGAAAAGATTTAAAAAGAAAAAGTATCTTTAGGTTTTAGGTTTTAGCACTGTCCAGATGTTGCCAGTCTCAGAATTTGAGGTGTAGAGTGGGAAGACACCACAGCAGTGAAAAATAAGCAGAATATCCTGACCCTGCACCTGCTCCAGCCGCCAACAGTGATCTGACTAAGGCTCTGATTGACACGCATGCAAACACGCTAGAGAAGGTTGACGGATGCCGAGTACTCGGAGTTAGACCAGAGTGGAAAATGCCACCTGACTGTCATGAACCCTCAGGGTTGTAATCAAAAACACTTGATTCCATGTTATGCACACACATACATGTACACACAATCATGTACATGCAAACACACACACACACAATGAGCGAGTTTCAGAGCCATATTCTGGCTCAATCATATTGTTGACTTGTTGACTCTGTAAAATTCAAGGGACTTATGGAGCTAGACTTCCACATAATTTTGTCTGTAACTTTTTAGTAGTTACCGTCACTCATGTAAAACAATGAGAATCACATTCTCCCATCTCTGAGAGTCTGGAAGTAACATGCAGCAGGAAAAATTCCCTGAAGGATCCAACTCCTCTCTCGGGATCATCACAGATCCCCAGGTGAGCACAATACACTGGTGTCGGAGAACACAAATTGTTGTCTGTCTCCCTTGGGTGTCCTCCTGTCATTGAGCTGCCAACAATTTTTCTCCATCAGCATGGTCCGTTGAGAAAGCATTAGTTACTCTGCAGAAATCTCCTGACAAAATCCATGCCTGCCGACTGTGTTTCAGTCTTAGGTAACTGGCTCCACCACGATGCACTTGCCACCGAACAGGAGCTTCACGCCAGCTCCTATTCATAATTGATGCTGACACTTAATGCAACCTTTTACTGGCATAATATCCACTTTACACCCAGGGGAACAGAAGCGGCGGGTTTCAGGCTTAGTCTGTGTGCACCTCACCCACCTGAATACATCTGTGACCCTGGACCTCTGAAATATTCTTCTCAGAGGACAAAAATCATACAGAATCTCCATTGTCACCAACCTTTAGAATGAAAACTACCAAAGACAGAATAAAGCCATTGCATCAAACTTAATACAGCAGCTACCTAGCAAAAACACAGCATGCACGTGAACGCCAGCGTTTGTATCCTCAGGAAATCACAGAGCCTCGCAATTCTGATAAAAATAACGCCCCTTACAGTATTGACATAAACCTTTTCTTCAAGGCAGGGATTTTGAGTTGGACTTTTGTGGCTTACCTAAACCATTACTATTTACTTTCGACACAAACAACAAATGAATAAATTGTATCTGGGTACTCACAGCAGAGGTCTCAGCTCTAGCCTCTAACATGAGATGCGGCGGCTGCAGACTGAACGCGACTATGGTCGGGAGGTTCTCTAGTTTCCTTACAAGACAGCACCCTCTGGTGGCTGCTCGGAAATGATCAAGGCGTGCGCGCCCAGCACGTGATAGGATTTGTTTACTATCAAATTATGCAATGTCAAAACACTGGTGAGAACATGGTGAGAACAAAAGCTGACCCTGGCGATGCAGGGCGCCAGTTCTACACTCTTTGTCCCGTTCTCTGGGGTTTGTAAAACGAAAGATGTTTACACGTCATTCCCATATCAGCTCTGGAAGGTGATGAAGGTGCAAGCTTCCCCGGTCGTGTTTTATTTCTCTATGATTAGTATTGGGCTGTTGCAATTGTCTTCACTAATATTAACAGAAAAGTTATCATTTACTAGAAAACAAAGCCGTAGCTTTACAGTCTACCCCACCTAAAACTCATCATGAAGGTGGGAATGTAGCTCAATTGGTAGGACTGCTTTCCTAACTTTCACAAAGCCAGGGACTCGCTCCCCAACATCTAATCAAACTGAGCATGGTCATACACACCTGTGATCCCAGCACTTGGGTTGTGGAGGCAGGAGCGTCAGAAACCTAAATCGTCCTCAGCTGCATAGTAAGTCAAGGCCAGCCTGAGACCCTGTCTCCAAAACAAAGCAAACAAGCAAAACCACTGTGACTTTATGACCTAGACTCAATCCACCTTGTGTTTTGTGGATCAATAGCAGAGGTCTTTCCATAAAACATAAGATACCCAGATCTAACTAAGAAGATAGAGAGGGGAAACTCTCATAATCCTGACGTTGTCTGGGAATATTATTTTAAGGTGTGTGACTTTTGTTTATATTGTGGTTGTTTAATCTGTGAAGCTGTGATTCATTGCCTATTTAAAACACCTGATAAAGCACTGAATGCCCAATAGTGAGTCAGGAAAAGAAAAGGTGGGGCTGACAGGCAGAGAGGATAAATAGGAAAACTCTGGGCAGAAAAGAGGAGCAATGAGAGAAGAGGAGGAAGGTAGGGGCCAGTCACCCCGCCACCCAGCCACCTGCCCACAAGCCAGCCATGGAATAAGACTGAAAATAAGATATACAGAAGTAAGAGAAAGGTAAAAGCCCAAAGGCAAAAAGTAGATGGGTTACTTTAGGTTTAAAAAAAAACTGGCAAGAAACAAGCCAAGCTAAGGCTGCACATTTATAACTAAGAATAAGTCTCCGTGTGTGATTTATTTGGGAGCTGGGTAGTGCCCCCCCCAAAGCCAAAAGAGTAAAACATCACACTGCATGATGTTGACAAAGCAGAAAATGTGGCTAGTTTTTGCCCAAATCTAGTCTCACCAGACTGTAAAATCCAGTGGCGTTAGTAAATGACAAACAAATTTAGTTAGCACTTCAATTTGTATATAGCAAGAATTTTAGCTCTAAGTTTAGGTTAGATATACACTCACTTCTCTAGCTGGGCGGCAGTGGCACACGCCTTTAATCCTAGAACTTGGGAGGCAGAGGCAGGCCTGGTCTACAAGAGCTAGTTCCAAGACAGGCCCCAAAGCTACAGAGAAACCCTGTTTTGAACCTCCCCCCCCCCCAAAAAAAAGAAATACAATCACTTTTCATCTTTAATAAAAGCCAAATGACAGTGGATAATGGAGGTGGGGAAGAGTCTAGGAAACCAGTTACTCTCCTTGAATTTTACTGTGTGCCTTACTGAAGGGCATAGCACTGGCTCAGATGTTATATTTTATTAGAATAGAGACATATATATTTATCCAGCTAGGATTCAACACATTATCCATTGCCATCAGCATCACCTTGGTTCTAATTGTCAGTGAGCCAATCCTTTAGTACCATACCAGTTGCAGGATGAATATCAAGAATTACCAGAAAAAAAAAAGACCCCTGAGCTGAAAGAATTTTTCATGTTTTCAAAATGTGTATGGTCCATTTTAAATGTCACACCTGATCCCCAGAAAATAAAATCCTTTTTAATGTTTATTGTAAGATTTGCCAAGGACCAAACAGAAAAGAATATTTACTAAACTAACTAGCTATCTGTATCCGTATCTTACTGTGACCTCAGCAGCATAAACCCCTTTGGTTTGCTTCTTAAGAGCGTGATTAGAACACGTCTCCAGCCCACAGTGGACTTGGTTTGACTACGTAACTGGTCCGTGTGACCTGAGCAGAGGGAATGTATATCAGCTCCATATCCAGACCCACAGAAGACCTCCCTTCTGGTTCTGTGCTCCTTTGCCCTGTCTGGACAGCCCAGACAGGCTGAGAAGGTCTGTTCCGCAGAGAGCAGAGTTCCCAAACTAGACAGTGGTGACTTTTGCATCCATTCTCAGAGGACAAACACGGAAATCAAGAGCACCCATGTTTTAGTGTAGAAAAGGGGATTATTTCTCCGCATTTTCATTCTATACAGTCTTGCATTTCATCCTTGGCCACAGCAGAAGGATCACTTCAACATCGTTGTCTCACTGTTCCTCAAAGAACATTTCACGATTTAACCCATTTCCCAGGTCAAAGCATGAGACTCTGATAGTTAAATATCCCACATCCTCACAGGAAACAAAACCCAAACCTAAATCATCAAACCCAGCCTCTGACCCCGAACTACAAGCTCCTTGCTCTCTGTTACATAGTGGTTCCACCTCCTCCTCCCTGTGCGCCTTCACAACAATAAAAGTAGCACAGGATGCCCCTTTGAGCTTGCCAGCTGTGTCAGGCTGCAGCAAGTGACACTCCAAGTCTGAATTTTTAAGTACTTATTTTGCAGTATATATAAACCACCCTCGATGTACACGGAATGCCCCTATCCTACACCCAGCTGAAGGAACTGCATTTATTCTGACCTCACAGCAAAGATAAAAACTAAGCTTGGAACTTCCCAGTGCTTAGAGAAGCTGCTATCATGGAGTTCAGCTGCTTTACTGACCCGGGAAACCATTTAACTATATCGATATCAATGGGAACAAAAAAGCATAACCCTCTTACAGAAAAGTGGGTTGGGGGACGACTGAGGAAGAGAACACATTGAGCTGTGCCCACACTGCTTCTACTCACCAAAAAAAAAAAATGTACAGAATTGTGTCACATGGTCAAAGACAACGTTGTACAGTACGGGCTGAAAAGGCATTCATGCTGTGTGCTGAGAGGAGATCTCTGAGTAGACGAAATGGGATCGGGTACAGCTAGCAGCCTGGGACGCAGTGACAAGCGTAGATGGCTTAGATGGCACACTAGAATCTGGCAGATTCTCAGTAAATATCTTTCTCTTTTGCTCCTTTCTGTATCCCTCCAATTTTCTCATAAACATAGAAAGTTTTGTCTGCTAGGGATCAAAAACGACATTTGGGAAATGAAGCAGGAGAAATGTTATGAGAATGTCATGACACAATTAAGAGAAAATAATTGCAACTGAATTGAAAAGAAAGACATCGGAGAGAATATGTTCACCTTGGTCGCCAGTGGGAAGGGGATGTCATAAGTCGATGAATTTAAAGACACAGTGCAACTTGAACAGAAATTAGATGTCTGAAACACTCAGATGGTTGTCTTAACATGCATGCAAACACACACATACATACACACAGAGATGTTTTTTAACTACTGTGTATGGGATAGCTCAATGTCCGCTCATAGGATATATTAACGAATGCAAAGAACAAGCAAAAAAAAAAGATGTGTTGGGAAATTAAGAATCAGGGTGGAAAAAAAAGAATAGGATTGATTGCTTTTTACCACTGAGTAGTACTCTATTGGGTAAATGTACCACATTTTCTTTATCCATTCTTCAGTTGAGAGAGTTGTTTCCAGGTTATAGTTATTACAAATAATGCTGCTATGAACAGGGTCAAGCAAGTGTCCTTGTGATATGATTGAGCATCCTTTGGGTATATGATGAAGAGTGGTACTGGGTCTTGTAGACTGAGTCCCAATTTTCTGAAAAACCACCATACTAATTTCCAAAGTGGCTGTATAAGTTTATGCTCCCATCAATAAAGAAAATGTGGTACTTGATATACCAGGCTTTGTTGATTCCCCATGGGAGGCCCTTACCCTCTCTGAGAAGTGGATGGGGAGTAGGGGGAAGAAGAGGGAACAGAGGGAGGAACTGTGGTTGATACGTAAAATGAATTTAAAAAAAATAAAACAAAAAGAATCAGGGAGAGGGTGTAAACAAAGACTGGGACTTTCAGAGCTGGTGGGTGACATTTGCTGTTCATTCCTTGTCCTTTAGTCCTGCTTATGTTTTAGAATAAATTTCTTATTAAAAGTGTGACCATTTTTTTCTTACGTTGTTAATAGCTTTACTAAATTGGGTTTGTTGAGCCAAAGCTTTCATTTTAGTACACCAGATTGTTCCAATTTGTAAACAGCATCCAAAGAGATAATGTCTAACACTGACCACAAGTTTCTGTTGTCTTATGAAAACACATTGGTTTGAGAGTCTGATTTCCCTGAACTCAAGTTACATCATCTGTTCACCTTGAACATTTGATAAATGGATGAATGAATAGAAACTTCTCTGCTTCCTATTCTTTTACTTATTTTGATACTTTGGATAGTCCACAGTTTGGCTCTCAGCATCATACTTTCCTTGGATAACCAAGATATTGTGTGCATCATGAAACCACAGAACATTCGGAGAACTAAAGACCCTCTTCTAACGAGGAGTGACGCTCCCATCAGCAGTCATGTGTGCAGCACCATGGCTGCACACGGCTGTGTTTTCAGTGTTGGTCTCACTACCAGACAGAAGCTTTGGTGTGGAGTGTCCTCGGGACTAAGCAGAGACACACTCCCCAAACAGTGCTCCCTGGAGAATTATTAGGATACAAACAGTGAGAAACACGCACATGGCAGCCCTTTTACTTCTTAAGTCACATGTTTTTCATTTATTTCCTTTGGGGGAGGTTGAGGGTGCTCAAGCCGTGGCATGCACGCAGAGGTCAGAGGACAACTTGGGGGATCAGTTATTCCCTTCTCCCAGGTGGACCCCAAGGATTGGTAGCAGCTGCCCTTACCCACTGAGCCATCTTATCAGCCTGTAAGTCCATTTTAAAACGTAAAAGTAATTTTTAAAAAATAAAGTTTTTGTTTGTTTGTTTGCTTAGAACTCAGTAGGCTGAGGAATGTGAAATGGCTGTGACCTCACGTGAGTTATCTGTGCTAATATTCAGAGCTCTCCTGGAGTTATCTTTATCTCAACTTTGCTAATTAAGAAAGTGGGCTAGAGGGACTGGAGAGATGGCTCAGTGGTTAAGAGCATTGCCTGCTCTTCCAAAGGTCCTGAGTTCAATTCCCAGCAACCACATGGTGGCTCACAACCATCTGTAATGAGGTCTGGTGCCCTCTTCTGGCCTGCAAGCATACATGTAGACAGACTATTGTATACNATAATAAATAAATAAATAAATATTTAAAAAAAAAAAAGAAAGTGGGCTAGAGGTGCCTAAGTTTTCATCACTAAAAAGAGGCAGAAGCAAAAGGAAAAAAAGAACAGTAGATATATGTATTTACTCCTCCAGTGACAAGATCTTAACAATTCAATAAAACAGTTTTACTAGGTCAATTTAGTTGGAGGACAAAATAAAGTGTACAACAAATTCTCTCACATGAAAGGGAGCGAGATATTCAGTAAGTTTTGCATGAAGGGCAGCAAAAGCTGAAAGCAAATGCAATAAGTAGTGAGCGAGAACAAAGGCTCTGCAGGTGGCCAAAGGCAGCAGGGGTGCTGATAATGCCCGGGATGGAGGGATGAGAAAATCCAACCTGTGTCTGTGTAGGCACAACTCATCATAATCAAGTATGTCACCTCAGCCTGCAGAGGAAGAATCTGCATCACAAATGTCACATGAACAATCAGCTGCAATGCACCTTGCAATAGCAAGATGGGGTCCCTGGTTCTCATGGATCTCAGCCTACAGTTTTCTCACAGAGTTCTGTCTTGCCCCTCACCTGGGCATGTGATACAGGAGAGAAATGGCACAGTGATGTCTTCGTCATGATAATAAAGGAAAGGAAAGGAGAAGGCAAACAATTGTCCTCCTTTGCTCGTCTACTTCCAGATTATCAGAGTCATGAAGGAAGCCCTCCATGGATAAGTTCTGGGTGTGATCAGGACAGAATAACAAACCTAGAGTAGCACTGTGGCCTCTGTCTAAACAACAGTCCTTACAAGACCACACAAGCCCTGGGCGGAGGGCTGGGCTAAGACTGTGATAAAAGTAGTGGACCAGTTGATCCTAGTCCTCAGACAACCCAATGCTATGAACTTTCTCTCTCTCTCTCTCTCTCTCTCTCTCTCTCGCTCTCGCTCTCGCTCTCGCTCTCGCTCTCGCTCTCACTCTCGCTCTCTGTGTGTGTGTGTGTGTGTGTCACTCTCTCTCTCTCTCTCTCTCTCTCTCTCTCTCTCACACACACACACACACACACACACATGCACACACTGGCAAGTATAGCTAAAAAGATGTTCTTGGTAAAGCAAAAACAAAACTAAAAAGCGTGAGTCTAATCAACTGAGGTTTTGAGATTCCTTATTGTTTTAGGTAAAGAACACAAGAGAGGAACACGCTAAATGCCAGCTGGTGGACACCTAAAATCAGGTCAGCAAGTGACCCGTCTTCTACAAGGAAATGAAAAGGAGAAGAACGTACAAGAATGAAGAGCTGCTAGTGAGAATGTCAGTGTGTCCTTGAGAATGTCAGTGTGTCCTTGAGCATGTCGGTGTGTCCTTGAGCATGCAAAGAATAATACTAAGCCACACGCACTTTGCTCAGGATCTCATTCAGAAGCTAGCCTCAAACAGACACTTAGAAGCTAATCGGGGTAATTTGGGTGCCAAGCAGATACTTATTGATTGAGAAATGGCAGTTGATTTGGGCTATAATGACATTAAAAGCAGTCTTAATTTTTAAAATACATTCTGAGTTTTACAGGCATATGACAGGCGGCTTGAATTTTGTTTCCACACCTGATTTTAAAGAGCACAGTCTCAAAGCAAGCGACCGTTCATTTGCTGGTATGTTGAGCTAGGCAGTTACTCATACTGTTTTCATAGCCTTGTTTTAAAGTCCCCATAATGAATGAGGGAGATGAAGGAGGAGAACGAAGAGGGAACAAAAAGAGAGAAGACAACTTGCAGGTGCTGGTTTTCTCCTTCCTCCATGTGGGTCCGAACTCAGATCAACAAGCTTGGCAGGTCTAGCCATCTCAGCTGCCCTCCCCATGTTTTATAAGCACGTTTATGTACTATGACTGACAATGTGGATCAGCGGAAGCCCCCGTCCCTCTAGGGAAAGGCAAATAAAAGTACCTGCTCTTCTCCTTCAGCTGCAGGGGGAGATGATGCAGGGCTTCAGTGGGGGAGATGATGCAGGGCTTCTTCCACAGACGCAAGTACGCCAGCATCCTCTGTAGGATTCTCTGTGCTGAATTGCTTTCTTATTTTGAAAACATAGAAAAAAATTGTTCTATTACTGCCAACATCCTTTGGAAAACTAGAATCTCGCATCTCCTGGAGTAGCTAACATGGTGTGGCTGACCATTTAAAAAGAAATCACACTTCCAGTTCCACAGGAAATTGATTGAATCTATTGTTTTACAGATCTGAAACTTAGCTGCCAGATTCAAAATTTCTTGAGAGTCAGACATGGTATGAAAGAGAAAATGCCATAGACAAGCGGAAACGTCTACGTGTTTGTTGGAGGAAAGAGCCACTTGTGTGTACCCTGGTGAGTTGTTTCTGGAGAGTGCCCGGTATCCCGTTATCCTCGGGCTTCAAGGTTATTGGGAACGGCTCCCTTCATTATAGGCAGCAGCTTTTATAATGAAGAGTTGAAACCATAGAACTCTAATCACGGGTCAAAAGAGCAGGTCTATTCTCTGACCTTAGAGGGGCCTGGACTGTCAATAGCAGATAACTATCTAAACCTTATATAAAGGATTACTATCTAATGAAAGGCTTTCTGCTGAAGAACAAGGGCATGCCACTGTCCAGTCCCTTAAAAGCATTCATCTAAATGAATCTGTCAGTCACCATGCGATGCTGCCCCCAAGATTTTAGAACAACATAAAACCTGTCTAACATGCAGACAGGTGTGGGGGCCTCTTCGGCCATTGCTGTGTCAGCTCTTGGGACCACTTCCCCTGGAATAGATCCTACCCATCTTTACACTCGGTTCTCTGTGCCCTATATGAATCTTTTGACATAGATCACAAGAACCAAGGAGCTAAGGAAAAGCCAGAGAGATGTCCCAATGACAGCTAGTGTAAGATACGACTGGGATGTGAATTTTAATTGCCAGTTGAACACTATCTAGAAATAGCCTCCTTGGGAAGGGAGTTCCAGTGAGGGCTTGTTCCCATCAGTCTGGCCCGAGGACTTGCTTGCAGGGATTATCCTCAGCTGATCTGGAGAGATCCAGGCCGCTGTGAATGACACCATCCCCAGGGTTTGTATGAGATGCAGAAAGGGTTTGTATGCTGCATTCTCTCCTGCTTTTGACCGTGGATGCAATGAACTGCTCCACATTCCTGCCTTGACTTCCCCTTCCTTCCAAGGGTGGGCCGTAACCGGGGCTCATAAACAAAGCTTTTCTCCCCTAAATTGCCTTCTGCATGAATATTTCACCATTACAACAGAAATAAATCTAGGACAAGACTATTGAAATATTTGGAAAAGCTGTACCACATTCTGTATCATTTACACACACACGCACGCGAGCACACACACAATTAAATCACACTTAGGATTAAAATTTAAGGCCACCAGTATGGTTCAAGGGCATTGCAAAGTCACAAAAATATCTTTAGATATTTTTACCTATACCTAATATTTAGCTTTTCAAAAGCATTAAGCTATGAAAAGGAATTACCTATAAAAATGAATTTTCTTGAAAGACTGATCACTTTGAGATTGATATTTTCTGGGAAACCTTCGAGCTGGCAATTTGCCTGTGCATGATGAAATAATATCTCATGAAAATCCAACAAGAAAGTTAGATGTAGGTAGCAGGTGTTCCACACTGACAATCAGAATGAGTGTCCTGGCCATGGCTCAATTGATACATTGTCATAAACCATAGCATCTAAGTAATATTTCTGAGCCTCAGTTCACTGGATACAAAATGACAGATTTGTCCTTTCCCTTTTCAAAATTACTTCCATGACTTTATAAATCAAAAACTTTGTAAAAAGAAAGAATTCGGGGTTTGTCTGTTTTAAGTTAAACAAAAGAATAGCCACCCCCACTCCCACCCCCCCCAAAAAGAAAATAGCATTAGATTTTAAAGATTTGTTGAAGAAGAAAACTGCCACACTGGGACTCAGTAGCTGTGTTCAGGTTTTCCTAGAAGAATTAAACTTTTGAAAGAAGAATGAATTCAAAATCAAGGTTGACCTATGTCCAAAAGCATTCAGCTGTCAATGAAGCATTCAGCTGTCATTGAAGCATCTGGACCCACCTGCCTGACTCCCCAAGATGCAGGAAACATCACACATAAGGAGGAAAGACTGTAATCACTGAGAATTGTAGGCAGATTTTTCTTTGGTCCACCAGCTCACAAAAAATGACATGGAGACTTATTATTAATTATGAAAGCTGGGCCTATAGCTTAGGTTTGTCCCTAACAAGTTCTTATAACTTAAATTAACCCATATTTTTCAACCTACATTCTTTTTCATGACTCCGTTACCTTTGCTCTGTACAGCCCATCCTGCTTCCTGCGCATCTGACTAGCAACTCCTCCTTTCTTCCTCTCTAAGCTCTTCCTGTCCCCATAAATCCTGCCTAACCTCTTCCTGCCTAGATATGGCCACTCAGTTCTTTATTAAATCCATCACAGCACTGTATCTTCACACAGTGTAAAGGGATATTCTGAAACAGAGGATGAAGAGGAGTAATTGAAACATATATATGAACTCAGAGAAGCTGCAGTTGCCTGTCTGCGCAAGATCAAGGCCAAGTAATATATAAAGGCAGACCTATCAGAATTACACCTGACTTCTTAATGGAAGCAATGAAAACTAGAAGGTCCTGGTTCAAGCATAATGCAGACATTGGGAGACCACGGATGCCAGCCCAGACTACTATACCCAGCAAAACTTTCAATCACCATAGATGAACAAAACAAGATATTCCATGACAGAACCAGATTTGACCAATACCTAGCCATAAGTCCAGCCTTATACAAAGTAGTAGAAGGAAAACTTTAACCCAAGGAAGTTAGCTACATCAACAAAAACACAGACAATAGATGATCTCACAGCAGCAAATCCCAAAGTAAGGAAAATCACACACAATAACTCACCAACAATGAACCTAAAATAACAGGAATGAGCAATCACTGGTCGTTAATTTCCCTTAATATAAATGGACTCAACTCACCTATAAAAAGACACAGGCTAACAGATTGCATACAAAGACAGAATTCATCCTTCTGCTGCATACAAGAAACACACCTCAATCTCAAAGAGAGACATTGCCTTATTGGACCCTGGAGTCCAATCACCGAGGAGGAGTTGCCCCATGAAACCACCCTCACACCACAGTTGATGTAAAAGCATGAGGATTTTTATTAATTCTGTTGTGACAGAATCTTTCAGCATTCGAGAAGCCAGAAAGACCCCCGAATAGCTGATACAGGCTACTTTTAAAGCAAAAAGCCACAGAAACAAGGGGGGAGGGTCTGGGACTTGTTCTTTAACTATTATGACTGGCTTATTCAAAGGGCTATTACCAATAATTGGCTGGAGAGTGGTTGCCAGATCAGGTGAGGTAAGAGGAAACATGTGAGGGTCACTTTGCCCCTTTCCCAGGGACTGAGTCAAAACATCAGGAACTGAGTCAACATCTTAAGGGTTATCTTGCCCCAATTTCAACAACTGAATTCTATCTGGAGAACATTCACAAGGACTCAGGGAGATGGAAAGTTCCCAACATTTCAGTGCATGTGTGGCTAATTGTTAGATTAATGCTGAGAGGCCTCAGCTTAAAGTTCTACAGTCTCAGAGTAAAGGGTTGAGAAAAAATGTTCCAATCAAATGGACCTAAGAAACAGTTGGTATAGCTATCCTAATATCTAACAAAATAGACTTCAAACTAAAATCAATCAAAAGAGACAAAGAAGGACATTTCATATTAGTCACAAAAAAAAATCCATCAAGAGTGAATCTCAATACTGAACATCTATGCCCCAAATACAAGGGTAAACTCATATGTAAAAGAAACACTAATAAAGCTTAAATCACACATTAAACCCCACACAGTAATAGTGGGAAACTTCAACAGCCCACTCTCACCACTGGGCAGGTCAGACAGAAAATCAACAGGGAAATAAGGGAAATAACAGATGTTGTGACTCAAATGGACTTAAGAGACATTTATAGGGCATTACATTCAAAGATAAAAGGATATACTTTCTTCTCAGCACCTCATGGAACCTTCTTAAAAACTGACCACATACTAGGTAGCAAAGCAAACTTCAACAGATACAAAAGAAAAATGAAATAACCCCATGTATCGTATCAGATCACAATGGCTTAAAATTAGATTTCAACAGCAACAGTAATTCCAGAAAGCCCACAAACACATGGAAATTAAACAATACTCACCTGAATCATCAATGCATCATGTAAGAAATAAAGGAAGAAGTTAAAGATTTCCTAAAATTCAATGAAACCACAAAACATACCCAAATTTATGAGACACAATGAAAACATGTTAAGAGGAGAGTTCATAGCACTAAATGCCTTCATAAATAAGCTGGAGAAGTCCCAAACTAGTGAGCTAACAGAACATTTGAAAGCTCAAGAACAAAAAGAAGTGAACTCATTCATTGGGACTAGATGACAGAAAATAATCAAATTGAAAGCTGAAATCAACAAAATAAAATACAAAGAATCAGAGAGGAAGAGTTGATTCTTTGAGAAAATCAACAAAATAAACAAACTTTGATCCAAGCTAGCCAAAAAGCAGATACAAAATATGAAAGTTAACAAAATCAGAAATGAAAAGAGGGACATAACAACAGACACGAAAAAAATCCAGAAAATCATTAGGTCATCTTTCAAAACCTGTACTTCACAAAAGTTGAAAATTTAAAAGAAATGGACAATTTTCTGGATATCTATTTACCAAAATTAAATCAAGACCAGATAAGCAAATTAAATAGACCTATAACTGCCAAAGAATTAGAAACAGTTATCAAAAGTCTCCCAACCAAAAAAGCTCAGGGTCAGATGGTTTCAGTTCAGAATTCTACAAATTTTTCAAAGAACTAATACCAATACTCCTCAAATTGTTCCACACAATAGAAACAGAAGGAACATTGTCAAACTCTTTTTATAACGCAACAATTTCCCTGATACCCAAACTACACAAAGGCATTACTAAGAAAGAATTACAGACCAATGCACTCATGAACATTGATGTAAAAATACTCAATAAAATACTGGCAAACCGAATCCAAGAACACATCAGAAAAATTATCCACCATGATCAAGTTAGCTTTATCCTAGAGATGAAGGGATGGTTCAACATATTAAAATCTGTCAATGTAATCCACCATATAAACAAATTTAAAACTAAAAAAAAAACACACATCATCATCTCATTAGATGCTGAAAAAGCCTTTGACAAAATGCAACATCTCTTCAAGATAAAGGTCTTGGAGAGAGCATGAATACAAGGAACGTACCTAAACATAATAAAGGCAATACACAGCAAGCCAACAGCCATCATCAAACCAAAAGAAAAGAAACTCACAGCAATACCACTAAAATCAGGAAAAAGACAAAGTTGTCCACTTTCTCCATATCTATTCAATATAGTTCTTGAGGTTCTAGAGAGAGCAATAAGACAACAAAAGGAGATCAAGGGGATACAAATCAGAAAAGACTCATTATTTGCTGATGATATGATACTTTACATAAGCGACCCCAAAAATTCTACCAACAAACTCCTACAATTCATAAACACCTTTAGTAATGTAGCAGGATACAAGATTAACTCAAAAAATCAGTAGCCCTCCTTTATATAGATGATACATGGACTGAGATAGAAATCAGGCAAACATCACCCTTCACAATAGCCACAAATAACATCAAATATCTTGGAGTAACTCTAACCAAACAAATGGAAGACCTGCATGAGAAGAACTTTACGTTTTTGAAGAAAGAAATTAAAGAAGACACCAGAAAATGGAAAGATTTCCCATGCTCTTGGGCAAGTAGAATTAACATAGCAAAAATATCAATCTTACCAAAAAGCAATCTACAGATTCAATGCAATGCTCATCAAAACCCAAGCAAAATTCTTCACAGAACCTCAAAAGAACAATACTCAACTTCATATGGAAAAGCAAAAAACCCAGGTTAGCCAAAAAAAAATTCTGTACAATAAAGGAACTTCTGGAAGCATCACAATCCCTTACTTCAAACTCTACTACAGAGCTACAATACTGAAAACAGCCTGGTATTGGCATAAAGACAACAGGAGGACCAATGGAACCAAATTAAAGACCCAGATATCAATCCACACACCTACGAATACCTGTTTATGACAAAGAAGCAATAATATAAAATGGGAAAAAAAACATCTTCAACAAATGGTGCTGGCATAACTGGATATCACCATGTAGAAGAATGAAAATAGATCCATATCTATCCCCATGCACAAAACTCAAGTCCAAATGGATCAAAGATCTCAACATAAAGCCAACCACACTGAACCTCAGAGAACAGAAAGTGAGAAGTATACAATTGAACACACTGGCACAGGAAATCACTTCCTAAATATAACCCCAGTAGCACAGACCCACATTTCTCAACATATAAATACAGCCTACACAGTCAGAGCCCCACCCCTCACTTTCATGTTAGCATTCCTGTTGGTGTTGCCGTGTTCAGGACTGGATTGGGCAGCCATGTTGATGAGATGTCATGGCTGTGGCTTCTCTGACATTACTAGGAGATGCATCCTCACAGATAACACCTTGTTCCTCTGGTTCTTACACTCTTCCCACCTCCTCTTTCACATAATCGCTGCTCCTTAGGTGCAGAGGTGTGCTGTGGCTGGGTCAGTTGCGACTGGATGCCATGCTCCATCACATGTGCTCTGAATTTTGGGCAGCTGCAGTGTTTTGTAATGGCCTCCATCTTATCCTGAGAAGTTTTTGAATGAAGGGTGATATTCGTAATTAAGAAAATATTTCCATATGTTTTTCTTTGGGTTCACCTTCTTATTTAGCTTCTCTAGGATCGTGAATTATAGGCTCAATGTCCTTTATTTATGGCTAGAAACCAAATATGAGTGAGTACATCCCATGTTCCTCTTTTTGGGTCTGGCTTACCTCACTCAGGATAGTGTTTTCTATTTCAATCCATTTGTATGCAAACCTCAAGAAGTCATTGTTTTTTACTGCTGAACCCAAAGAAAAACATATAGGCATCCTCCTGAATATTAACCTTCATCAGGGGATGAAAGGAGACAGAGACAGAGACCCACATTGGAGCACCAGACTGAAATCTCAAGGTCCAAATCNGATGTTCTATCGGGAACTCACCAAGGCCAGCTGGCCTGGGTCTGAAAAAGCATGGGATAAAACCGGACTTGCTGAACATAGTGGACAATGAGGACTACTGAGAACTCAAGAACAATGGCAATGGGTTTTTGATCCTACTGCACGTACTGGCTTTGTGGGAGCCTAGGCAGTTTAGATGCTCACCTTACTAGACCTGGCTAGAGGTGGGTGGTCCTTGGACTTCCCACAGGTCAGGGAACCCTGATTGCTCTATGGACTGATGAGGGAGGGGGACTTGATCGGGGGGAGGGGGAGGGAAATGGGAGGCAGTGGCGGGGAGGAGGCAGAAATCTTTAATAAATAAATAAATTTAAAAAAAAAGAAAGAAAATATTTCCACTCTCTAAAAGAGTGGTTTTCCCCGTTAGAATTTCTAAGGAACTCAGTGCTCTCAAAGTTTCCATTCTTACCTACATTGTGACTGCTTCTCTAGCAAATACTTTTGTGATACAGAATAAGTCAAGTAATTTTTATTCTTTATTCATCCCTCCTGCACATGAATAAAGATGCCATGGCAGATGAAGTGCAAAAGAGAATGCTAACCCATCCCAGCCTACATCATGGAAATGATAATGATTCTTCACTTCGGTTAAAAATGGTAAATTAGGTTGCTAGCAGGCCATGGAGCATAAAGTGAACAGTCAGGCAGCCCAGGATACACAGTCACCCACCTGTGGTGTGATGTCTACTAATGCTGCCTCAGAGTTTCCATTTTTAAGGAGAGTAAAAAGTTAAGTACTCACTAAGATCAAGTTTGCCAGTGTTATAGTTTTTCTTCTTCTTCCAATCTTTAGCTCATTTCAATGCATGCAGACTACATTTGCCAGGTTTTTTCTCAATAATAAATTCTGTCTTCACAGGCTTCCATGATGTATAAGTAAAATATGTGATTTAAAAATTGGGCCTGGCAAGCAGAAACAGGTTTAGGAACAAATGGGATCTCTCTTGGTTCATTGTGGAATCAGAGTAGCAGGAGCCTGAGAGAGAAAAAACATAAAATTCAGACAAGTAAGCTTCCTTTTGAAAAGAAAGGTAACTTTAATGAGGATTGTGAAGCAAGCACTGGCTTTATTCTTTTTCCTGGAATAATCAGGCAAATTGCTCTCCTTCATAACGTGCACCATAACTTGTGATGTACAAAATTATGAACCAGCCTTGTTTAGCTAAATCTAAAGATTCTGATTTGGATCATTAGACCATATTCAGCTCTCAGTATGCTCTGATGCCACATATTTAAGGAAAGAAGGCCCCTCAGATATGTGCGCTTTAAGCTGGACCTCTTAACTCCGACTCTTGTATACAGTTGCGAGTTCTCAGAAATGTAAGCATTTCACAAACACATCATCAGGTCTAGCAGACAAAAGAGGGTATTCTTCTGAGTTTGTGCTCACTACCCCTTACAGAGAGAATAAACTTGCAAATACTTCCTGTAGACCTGATCATTCATAGGCATAGATGCAGATATAGAGAATATAGATATAGATGATGTGGATATAGATATGGATAATCTCCACAAGTTCATACTCTTAAAAACCAATGAGTTAATAAACAAATTATAGAGAATAAACAAATCTATGGTAAAAATGAATGAGTCAGACTTTCTGTCCTCAGAGGGAAGAAAACAATTCCCACAAAAACTCTGAAGCCTCATGTCCAGTCCAGTGTCTTATCTAAATTAGACAAGGGTAAGGCACAAAAGTTTGTCTCACCCGAGGCAAATTGCTCTTATCTGTGAACCAGTGAGAGCAAGCACACTTACAATATGCAATGATGGGATATAAACTGGACACTATCAAGGGAAGGGGAAATATGAATAAGAAGAAAGGGATTGGCAGGTCACAAGTCTAAACCAAATGAGTTGAATACTATCAAATATTTATTTTATTTTTTTTAGTTTTCATACATATTGTACATTTAGCATATTCCCACCTATAACCCTCTACCTCCATTTCCCACCCCAACCCCTTCTGATGATAGTCATTGCTGTCTTTATAAACAACTTTTATTCTATTTTCACATTAAATCAAGGTAGAGAATAATTTGTGAATGCATGTGATGACTTCCAGATGATGCTGCGATGAGGCTTCATTTCCTAAGACAGAGAGAATCCTGCCTCCATGTCTTCTGGACAAAGTCAAAACCACAGATCACATGGATTGGAGTCAGTTGCCTGTCATGTTTCCTGATTAGTACTGCATAGCATGACTCTACAGTTGTAGGGTCTCAGGAGCATCCTGCCCCCATGACTTTACTAGGCATCACCCTTACAGGGTCCCTGTTGGAAGAGATGCTCTGTGACAGCTAGATGTAGGAGTCCATGCCACTATAGCTCTTTCTTTCAGAGCCTTAGCCTTGTTAACACCATGTGGACACTGCTCCGATTTATGGTTCACATCCTAAGGAACAAGGATCCAAGTTGCACTTGGATTCGCTAGTCAGTGACACATTGTTTTGTAAAGCTCTTCTATTAACTTGTTTTTGCTGTTGTTGTTGTTGTTGTTTGCTATATTCTTGCGTTCCCCACCCTCACAATTGATTCTGCTTACAGGCCCTAACTAACAAATGCCCTCCCTGCCTTCTGTCAGCCAGGAATCAGGGACACCGTTACAAGCATGTTCGACAGATGACTTGCCAATCGTATGCTGTAGAACATCTCTCTTCTCTTTTGTTCAGCTCCTTGCTCTGTCTTATGAGCCTACTCTTCCCTATGATCCCTGCTATGTTGCTGTCTGTCTGTCAATGTCATTACTAACTTTTGTAGTAAAGTAAATTTCTTATTCAAATAGTAATCTGTCTCAGTGTTCTCTTTAAAGCCAAAACCCAAAACCTTTTGGAGCTCCCCTGAGCAATATGGCAGTTGTTACGTAGAGATGAGGGAGGGAGAGGTTTAAAGAACAAGAAATCCAGTCCCCAGATGCCCTGGGCCTTCCTGTGGAATCATTAGGCCTTCAAGGCTCCAGCAGCCGAGGCCTGTGATAGGTGCAGCCGGTGAGAATACCTCTAAAATGCCTCTCTGACCCTTACCATACTCTTAATGTCCAGGATGTGACTCTCCCTTATCTGATCTCTTTATCAAAAATGAAGACCCCTTTTTCTTTCTAAACGTTTTTCATCTTTTATTTTCCAAACTTGGGATTTTCTACATCTTTAGAGTCTGTTTCCCTATAAATTGAAAATTCTATCCTCAAATGACTGCTCTCCTGGCATTAAACTGTTAGCCATGAAGAGAAGTCGACCATCTCCCTGAATGAATTGTCTAGCAGCTTCTCCTACCCAATATCTTAGTTCACTGGTCTTGAGTAGCGCCTAAGGCATAATTCAGCCATGCTCTTTGCCACTTCTTAACAAGGGTTGTTGTTCCTCCTGTTTTTAATCATAAAACCTTCATTCCGGCTAAGGCTGCATCAGAATGCTCTTTTCTGGACAGATTTCTATCAGCATTTTGGCTGCAAGCACTGAGGTGATCTCTAGGAATAAAGGGCTTCGTCTGCAGCTCTTCTCTTCTCTCCAGGATCCCCTTCCTGCTCCGCTCATAGCAGCAGAGGCTTTTCCCACCATTCTCATCAGAACTATCCCAGCCTCTACCGGCACCCAGTTCCAGAGCTGCAGTCACACGGTAAGGTATCTGTTAACGTCACAGCCTACTTGTCTCTGCATTACTGCATTGTGTTACTATAGCAAAATGCTACAGCCTGGAGAATTTATTTTAAAAAACATAAATTTATCTTTTACAGTTCAGAAGCTGAGTCTAAGATGAGGGAATAGCAGGCACATTTGACTTAAGGACTGCTTTCTACTTCCAAGAGGGCATCTTGAATACTGGGTCCGTACACGGTAGAAAATATAAGGGCAAATCAAGCCCTTCTGGCTTTGATGACCTAAACACCACCCACAAAGCCCCGGTGCCCAGCTGCCCAGTGCAGCTGCACTGGGGATTAAGTTTGCAACATATGAATTTTAAGGAGACATTTAGATGCCACTAAGTGGGATGGCTGTCAGCACCCTAAGGCCGTGTGGATAATGAGGCCAGGAAAAGAACTAGCAGTATTGCAATTGTTGTGCCATGGTTCTGTTGGTAAGATTGTGGTGATTTAACAGCCCCAATGAAAATAATCCTCCTCATGATAAAAAGAGTACATCTGTTAAAGAGTTTCTTCCTCCACCCTCTCTGGCAGTAAAAAATGACTGAGCATGGATACCCTGCTCCAGCTCAGGGAACTCTCTGTAGATAATCTTTATATTGTGTTCTATCTTTATATTGATTTTCTGAGAGGTACGTAGGATAGTAAAAGAAAATGCTATTGTCAAGAAGAATCTACTGTGTGCAAAGGAATTCTCCCTGCCTTGCTGGATGCTCTGGATAGCCCTGAGAGTTGCATATCTTTCCAGTCATTTTCAGAGAAAAATTAAAACCTAGACCATAAGTATCTTGTTCTGAGACACACATCTCAGAAAGCTGAGATGGTCTTTGACTGTCCTACAATGTCAATAATATTCTTGTAGACAGAGTACATTCCAGAAGGGCAGAGAATCAGAGGACAAAGATACAGACAGTATCTGACAGATCTCATAAGGTAGCCAGGTAGGTTGGCCACAAGCATCTTTACTGATAAAGTTAAAGCAAAGGTTTTAGCATATTGAACACAAGGATCTATCTTTACCGTTCATAGTTCTTCAGTACAGACCCTGTGTTTCACCAGCCAGGGACTTCGTGGGGTTTAATCTTCAAGGCCAGTTTGATCTTCATTGCCAGTTTGATGGGATTTGAACTCATCATGAGAAGAAACCTCTGAACCTGGATGTGTCTATGAGAGATTTTCTAGATTAGGATAATTGCAGTAGATGGCCCACCATGAGTGTAAGGGGTACCACTTCCAGAGGTCCAAGACCGGATAAAAAGGAGAAAGAGGTCTGAGCAGCAACATCCCACACTCTGCTTCCTGTCCCGGGTACTGTGTGACCGGTTGCCTCACGCCCTGCTGTCTGGACCCTACTATAGTGGACTCAAACTCTAGCCAAAATAAACCTATGTTGCTTTTGTTTGGTAATTTTGGCCTGGATTTTGTTGCAGCAACAGGACAAAGTAACCGCTACAGACTTGAAATTCACCTTGTCATCACAAATAAAAACACAGCAATGTGGTTGAGAAGGGGTTCTGGAAAATCTCAGAATCTCTAGAACATGAAACTGTGAAGACAACCCAAGAAGACCCTCAGGAGAAGGGCACGGAAACAACTCCCCAGCTGTGCCCATTCCTCTGCTTCTCTGTCAGCTGGAAGAGTATCAGAAAACGCACACATAGTACCTCACACTGTGAATGTATTCAAGGACCACAACACCCCCTTTCTGCTGACCTTAGCACATGCCGCTCTCCTGAAACACCCACGGGAAGCGCTTGGCTCCAGACTGTCCATGCAGCAGCAGGAGGTGTAGGATCTTGGAGGTCGATTTCTATCATAGCCTCCACATTTTCTGCAGTCACTGGATAGTGGACAAGGGTTGTATTAAAGCACAACTTGAATAGAATATGGATGCTTAAGAGATGAGGAGACTAAAAATCAGCCAATTATTATCTGCACATCTTTAAGTCTCTCCCTAAGCTGCAAATATGCAATAAAACTTTGTCTTTTCTGTGTTCTATGCATTGGCAGCATATGTGAATTTCATTACAATTATGAGATGAATCACTGTGTTGTGAATAAGTTATTTAACTGCAGGGCTTAGAAACGCCTTTAGTAGTAATGGCACTGTCTAGTGTTTATTTAAAAAAGCATATGTTCACAGCTTGAAACATTATCAAAATATGAATAACCGTTGATATCAGTGGATGTGTGTATGCACATGAGAATGCATGTGTACTGCCAACTCTGTATACAATTACATGAAACTTTATTTTTACAAAAACAAGAACATACCCTAAGTGATCTTCACAACTCAAAAGAAAATAGGCTTCCCTATTTTTCAAACATTATAACAAGTTATAAAGTGAAGAGAAAAACTTTTAAAGGCTCCTTTTACTAACAGGGCAATGTGTAAAGTGAAGAAGCATCTCTGGCTTGCTATCTTCATGTCTCCAAAGAAAAACTAAGATAATATCACAGTTTACAGCTCTGGTGAGAACTGGACCAATCCGAGGCTTTCTCAGAGGCCCTGAGGCAAAGACAAAAGGAACCTAGTTCTGTGACCATGTTCAGGCCTTCCTCCCTGAAGAGATTGGAGTTCTCAGTCCCAAGACTGCTGCATGCTCAGCTTGAAATGCTCTTGAGGTACCCTGTGTCCCCCTTGAACACGCTGCTTGATCAGCATCCTGATTATTTTGTCCCATTGTGCAATAGTTTCTGCTGACTTCATCCAATTTCTCCCCTGTAACCAGCACAAGGTGCTGGACTTCTTCATAAACTTGGCATTGCACAAAGTTTGTGACAGACCTCCCAAGCTCAGATGCTACTTTCTCTNCTCTCTCTCTCTCTCTCTCTCTCTCTCTCTCTCTCTCTCTCTCTCTCTTTCTCTCTCTCTCTCTCATGTTCACTGTTTATCGAGAACCTCGAGAACCTGTCCCTGAAGAACAGTATGCTGATCCATGTCACAATTCTTTACCAATACAATACAGAAGGGGATTTTATTATTCTGTAAAGTTTGCAGGAGAACAGAGGGATCTGTAAATTGTTGTGGTCAGCAAGATAGTCTAGGCTCAGGAAGACAAGGGCCACTTGCTCAGAGCTTCTAATGTTTGTGTGTGCCATTATGTGGGGGAGGGTGTGGGTAGAGGGAAGGAAACCAGAGGGATCCATGAGAGGAGAAAAGGACATTTTAAGGAAAAGAGTTGGAGAGGGTGACGGAACATGGCATGCAGATGAGGCAGTGGAAACGGAACTCTGGGACAGAAGGGGACAAACAGATAGACTGAGGAGACAAGAAAGAGGAGGAAGAAGGGTCGGCCAAATCAATCTATGAAAGTTACAAGAAGAAATCTGTTACTTCATATGCTAATTTAAAGTATCATATGCCAAGAGTCTCTGACTTACAATTTACAACTTTTCAATTTATTATTTTTGATACAACTATTGATTTTCCACTTCACTGAAAGTCATTTACATTAAGCAGAAACCAAAGCTCACCTTCTAGAGTTTGATGTTTTCCTAGTGGCATGTCACAAACTCCTGACTCAGGATTAGGCTGGAGCTGTGAACCTCAGGGTCGCAGTTGTGACAGGAGAGCTCCAACACTGCATAACGTCGTCTGTTGCTAAGTTACCATTTGGAAGGCCAAGCATCTCTACTTCCAGGGGGTTGGTTGGGACATAACCCGTCATATGTGGAGGAGCATCTTCACAGGCAGAGGCTAAATTGTTTCCCCTGGAATTAAAATCTCATTAGTGGTTTAGACTGGGATGAGTCCCTCCTACGCTTCTACATTACAGAGTTCCTGACCTATGCCTTCACCTTTCAGCTCGGCTCCTCTTCCAATCACCAGCTGTGACCTTAAAATGAACCTATTTGAATCTCATCTTGCTCATTCTAGCACATGGTCTAAACTCTAACTTTCCATTAGTCTCTGGAACACTGATTCTGCCACACAACTATTCTGTCTCTCCCTAAGTTTTGTAGCTATAGGTGGACTATGCAGATATGGCCTATTACATTTTATTTACACAAGAGAAAAAACTCATCAATGCCAAGAAACTTTCCAAGTGTGACTCTCAAGTAATGCACAGCATTTAGGTAATTTAAGTAGACGACCTCTCAGGATTGGTGCTGCATTTTCCTGTGGGTGTAAGGATGAGTATGTTAGCCTGCCGCTAAAAACGATGCTGATTTCATCAAGTGGCCACTGTAGGTCCTGCTCTGAGATCCATGACTTCACTAGCCCTGGACAGTTGGTTAGGTTTCCCGTGCCAGGCATGATTTCCCTCTTGTTGCCTGGGCTTTAATTCTAGTTAGAAAGCTGTTAGTAACCACCAAGACACTGGTGTGTCACTGTAGACAGATGCCCCATGTGAACATGTACAAAATCCAGCAAGCCTCCTTTCCCTGGCAATTGTTTGAAAAATGAAACTAATTACATCACTAAGTCTTAGATTATCCTTAATCGGCATACGAACCAAGTCCCAGTCGAGAGTGACATAATTGTTTCCTCTCTTTCTGCTCCTTTCTGTGGCAACTTGCACAGCATGACTTTGTGGATCTTTGGGCTTTTATTTTGATTTCTGAGACAGGGTCCACTATGTAGCCTACACTTGCTTGAACTCATGTTCCTCATGCCTCAGTCTCCCCTGCTCGGGATTACACGTATGTGCTAGCATATCAGATGCCTTTCTTGTCCCTGTGACCAAATATCTGACAAAGCAACCTAAGGAGGGAAGATTTACTTTGGATCTGGTCTGACAGTATGTAGTACATGGTGGAAAGAAAAACAGTGTGGACCTCACGTCTGTGAGAGTATGTGTGACACGGCTCACACGCGTGTGGACTTCACGTCTGTGAGAGTATGTGGCTGACACGGCTCACACGCGTGTGGACTTCACGTCTGTGAGAGTATGTGGCTGACACGGCTCACACGCGTGTGGACTTCACGTCTGTGAGAGTATGTGGCTGACACGGCTCACACGTGTGTGGACTTCATGTCTGTGAATGTGGCTGGCACTGCTCACACCGTGATGCCCAGGAAGTATCTGGCTTTCTTGCTTTTCCTATGTGTTCCTTCTAACACCCTAGCCCATATGATCGTAGGCCTTCATTCAGGGTAAATTCGCCCTTTCAGCTATATGTCTGTGGAAATACCCTCACAAGGTACCAGAAAGAAGTCTCTGTGTTGATTTTAACTTATGACGAAGATTAATAATCACTTGTTCACCCTATGTCCACTTAACACCAAAACATGTTATTTTTAAACAATGGCATTTCAATTCTAGCCTCTAAAGTTAATCGCACATCAAAGTGTTTCTAGTTCATCTGACATTTTGCCCGCTCTTGAGACTCTTTCCCTCCTATTGGGTTGTTTTGGTCAGTCTCAATATTCGCCTCCTCTTGGATCACATTTTGTCTCGTTTGGCCGACGTCTCTTGGGGACCTGCTCTTTTTCAAAGAGGAAATGGAAGGGGAGTTGATGTGTGGGAGAAGGGAGGTCAGAGGAGCTAGGAGGAACGGAGGAAAGAAGAACTGTGGTTGGGGTATATTGTTTAAGTGATTATACTTTCAATTTTTAAAGAAGTTCATAATCTAACAGATACCATTTTGGAAGCCATTAAGTCTATAGCAGGCACTTGAAACCCTGAGACTAGTCAGAATCCCCACCACAGGGAAAGTAACCATAGATTTGAGGCACGGAAAACGTAAACTCTGGGGCACTTCAGCTCTTAGGGATGAGCTAAAGAAATGGAGAGGCCAAACAGAAGAGTAAGTTCAGAAACTAAACTGAGACTCAAGCAGAGAGCAATGCAGGAGGAAAGGCAGAGTCTGTGCTAAAGATAAAAGCAGGTAGTAGAAAATGGAGCACTTCCTGTGGATTGCAGCTCTGGCCTCTGAAACATAAGACAAAGCCATCAACTAAGGTAGGAATGAGTGAGCAGTGCCTGAGGATGAGGAGAGGGGAAGTGGTGTGAAGTGTCCAGGAGTGAGCAGAGCCTGGGGCTGGGGATGAGAAGAGGGCTGTGAAGTCATCAGGAGTGAGCAGTTCCTGTGTCTGGAGGAGAGGGAAAGTGGTGTGAAGTGATCAGGAATGAGCAGTGCCCGGGGCTTCAGAAGAGAGCAAGGTATGGAGTGATCGGGAGTGAAAATGATACTGAAAACGGGAATTAGGATTTTCTCAGTGTTGGCAGCTATGGAGGCATGGGGTCACAGACACTGAGAACATGTGATTGTTGAGGGGGATAACGTGTGGCTAGCATCTCCTCTAGGGCTCAAGAAACACCATGGAAGAGGCAGAAAACGTCTAAGAGACAAAGAGCTGGGGAATGTCACTACACTCACAAACACACAACAGTTAGCTATGGTTTCCTTGCACTGAGCCTGCACAGGTCCAACCCTGTCTACAATCAGTCAGCTCATGAGCTCCACCCTTGCTGAACTATTGGCTTCTAATAGATTTTGGGAGAGAGGGAATGTCGTGGCATATCTGTGCACTGTGAAGACTTATTGCTGTGATTGGTTTAATAAAAAGTTGAAAAGCCAATACCTAGGCAGGAGAGATAAGGTGGAGCTTCCAGGCAGTGAGAGAATGGAGGAAAGAAAGCAGAGTTGCCAGTCAGACACTGAGGAAGCAGAATGGACAGAGCAAAGTAGACTGAGCCACATAAAAGAACATAGATTAAAAGCTATGGGATAGTTTAAGATAAAAGAACTTGTTAGGAACAAGCCTAAGTTAAGGCCGAGCTTTCATAATTAATAATAAGTCTCTATGTTGTTGTTTTTGTGTGTGTGTGAGTTGGCAGCCCAAAGAAAAGCCATGTACAGGGCAACTGCTGTCTCAGAAAGAGGGAGGCGTTGTCTTCAGTCGTATACCTACTGGTTAGCTTATGAGGCTCCAATTGCTAGTTCTAAACACATGGTCATGAAAACACCTCTGTTTAGACTAAGTGATCACAAGACAACATAAAAGGACATGAAGGTGAGAGTGAGATTTGTAAAGAGGGAATGGTGGGACATAAGGAGGAAAGGAAGGGACATAAAGAATGGCGTGGGTTGAAAATAAACAGAATGTGTTACATGTGCATATGAAATTCCCAAATAAAAAATTAGTTAATAAACAGTTATATTGGGTTGTTAATTTCCAATTCCGTCTTTTTCATTTCTAAAATGCTTGTTCTGTACCCCCTTTAATTGTGCTCTTGCTGTTGATTTCATCTTTGGATTCTATTAGCTCATCTATTTGGAATATTGTAATTTTCTTCTTTACTTTATTGTTTATGATAATGATACTTCCATTTCAGCTTTCTTATTTTATTTTCAGTGTATGGATTTATGTCTGTGCACCACCTGTGTGCCTGGCACCTCAAAAACCAAAAAAGGGCATCAGATCCTTTTTAATTGAAGTTACATGTGATTGTGAGCTGCCATGTGGTTGCTGGGATTCAAACCCAGGTCCTCTGAAAGAGCAGCAAGTACTCCTAACCAAAGCCCATCTCCCCATCTTTGCTTATGATACTCTTTATGTCTACTCACTTGATCTGGCTTGTACTTTCACACATGCCCATCGACCTTGGGTTGAAATCTGTTCTCTTGAAGAGTGAGGGCATATGCCAAAGGACTCTGCATCCTTCTACCATATACAAAGACATTTGCTCATCCATGTTCATTGCTACTCTGTTTGTAATAACCAGAAACTAGAAACAACCTACATGTCCATCAACAGATGAACAGATAAGGAAAATGTGGCACATTTATGTAATGGAATATTATTCATCTGTCAGGAAAAATGAAATTTGCAGAAAAATGGATGGAACTAGAAAAAAATATCATCATGAGTGAGGCAACCCCGACCCTTAAAGACAAATACAATATATATTCTCTTATACGCGAATGTCAGCTTTCAAGTCTTCTACAGACTTCTACAATCTAGACAACCACAGATATTAAGTGTAGAGTAAAGGACTAGTAGGGAGGGGAGTATCTCCCAAGGAAGGGAAATGGAATAGTTATGGAGAGATAAGGGACTGACTGGAAGAAGAGGATTAAACATGGAGCTGGCGTGAAGAGGAGAGTCTCACTGGGTATATAAACCATAATTAAGTGTAAGTCCCATGCCAAGTGAGCACAAAACAAACTCAATAGTATTTTTGTTCATTTTTTTTGTCTTGCATTGTTTTATCTGGGTATTTTTTTAAATCCTACAGGTGTTTTGCTTATATAATATGGTTTCTGATGTTGTGTTTTTAAGATGTGTGTGTGTTTCTTGTGTTATTTCACTGGTTTATTTTTCTTGCCTGTTTGTTTTCTAAAGAGATGGAGTAGAAGACATGGAATTGTATGGATGGAGATGAGGAGAATCTAAGAGGAGATGTGTGAGGGATCAGAGTGTATAACATACTTGCCTTCATTTAAAAAGAAACAAACAAAGAAAATCTTTCAATAAAGGCAGAAACATGGGAAAGGGACTATAGGGAGGTGGATGGGAGAGAGGATAGAAGGGAGATAAACGAAGATGGCCTTGAGAATAAACATCATGTGCTATATTCATATATGAAAATTGTCAAGGAACAAAACTAATAAAAAGAAAATCTGTTGGCTCTGCAAAAAAAAAAAAAAAAAAAGTGAGGCTCCGGAAGAAACCCTGAGCAGAAATTCTGTGAATAGATGGGACTTTTTTTTTTTTTTGACTTATTCACTAATGTTAGATTTGGGGTGCTAGATTACTGGACATCCTAGCTACCAACAGATGTTTTCTCTTGTGTTGGAAAGTCTTACCATGGAGCAGCTATCTAGTTCTTATTGAGGGTTTCCTTATATCATCAGACTTGACTTAGGAAATGAGAGAAAAGAGGAACAACCATAATACTTAGGTTATGTATGTTACAGCTTTGTTTTGCATATCCCTGCTTTCAGCTGTGCCCAAGGTCACAGTCTGTCATTAAACCCCCCTGGAAACAACCTCCAGCATCCATCACTATGATCACAGAGCCTACAACAAAGTGAAGGATGACAGTTTACTACACACTCCTGTGCTCAGCCCACCTGCAGCTCCCCATTCTCAGAAGCAAGAGAAATCCTGTTCTGGCTTGGGGACATGATTTAGCCCCTCCACATGTTCCTCTTTTTTATCTCGGGGTTCTGTTTCTTCAGGTCTTCTTAGCTTGATATTATTCCCCTACCTGAGTAACGACCGCAGGGTATTTGCTTCGCTCCCTTTGCAGAGACACTTGCACATCAATATTGAGTGCAGCCCGACTCAAAGTAGCTAAGCTATAGAGCCAGGCTATGTGACTGTCTACTGAGAAAGAGATAAAGAAAATATCTTGTACATATGGACTCGATTTCAGCTATAAACAATAAAATTGTGTTGTTTCCAAGAGGGTAGATGCAACTGGAGAGAATCATATTATGCAGAGTAAGCCAATCTCAGAAAGATAAATATTGCACATTTTTACCCATTAGTGTATCCTGGATTGGAGGTATGTACTTAAAATGGTAAGTGTAGAGATGGCATGAAAGGAGAATCGAACTGCCCTAGGAGACAAAGGGGACTGGCTGGAGGGATGACTGAAGGTGGTCAGACACCACAGTCTGAATATGCTCAAAGTACATTACACTCTTGCATTAAAATTTACTTCTGGATTTTAATACCATGCAGATCTATTTAAATATATTATGAATAAAACAAAAATATTGTGAGACATGATGTAATAGTTGTGTAAATACACTATCTTTGGGGATATGGTTGCACAAGTTCCCCCCAAAAAGCATCTGTTTCCCACTCTCAAATTCCAAATTACATTGTGTTTCCACCTCTCTTAGTCTTCTTCCATTTGGGATGTAACAGTTTTTATTAAATCTGCATTGCCATTTTCTGGAGTATTCAATGACAGTGAAAGTTAATTCATATATGCTGTCCATCTTACTTAATAAGAACTTGCC
The DNA here is from genome assembly GCF_014885135.2 of Alexandromys fortis. Classification (NCBI taxonomy): domain Eukaryota; kingdom Metazoa; phylum Chordata; class Mammalia; order Rodentia; family Cricetidae; genus Alexandromys; species Alexandromys fortis. The sequence goes on along the minus strand of NW_026067971.1, from coordinate 2,784,525 downwards.
TCATTCATCTTTAATCTGTATTACAGTATGAGCCATGAGTCACTTTGGGTACATTTTATTATTAGGTCTTGTTATATTTTCAAAGACTAAATGAAAATTTTTGGTAGCATAAGCTCTCTCATTCATTACTTATCTGTCCATGCACTGAACTCATTCTAACACAACAATTACATTCCTTCTGGTCTACCAACACATCTGTGATATTAAGATTGAGTTATAGTTCTAATAAAGTTTGGTATTCATTGTTCTTCTGAGAAGAGCCTCAAATAGATAATGGCAGCAAATTTAATATCACATGTCGTCTTTTTTACAGAATTGAAGATGCTGTCCTTTTTAAAAATCTAGTTACAGGAATATCTAATCTCATCTTTTCCTCTAGTTCATGACAGGAACCATCAGTAACCAGTAAACGTGGATCATATTAATGCTTTCTAACATGCAGCAGCCGTCAATAAGATCATTCGTTACTAGGTGAAGTACATGGAGCACTATGGACAGATGGGGGTACCACACGCATGTGCCATCTCAATGACATGCACGTGACTGCAATCTCCCTGGCAGCCAAGCCCGACATATGGCTAAATATCAATTACAGGGACTGAGAGGCTTCTATGGCTCTGTAACTCCCATTACTGACAGTTTGATTGTAACGGTATCTGAACAAAGAGGTTGAAGAATAACACTGGGTTTTTGTTTCTTTCTCTCTTTGTTCTTTCTTTCTGTTTTTGAAACAGGGTCCTAATATGTAGTCTTGGCTGACCTAGAATGCCTGTATAGACCAACTTGCCCTTGAACTCACAGATATCCATATGTTTTTGACTCCTGAGTGCTGGTGTTAAAGATGTATGTCATCATACCTGGCATGTCCTTTTTTAATTTTTTAATTAATTCTTTTATATTTTATGCTTTGATCATATTCATCTTTGCCCTGTCTCCTCCCAGAGACACCTGTCTTCTCTACTGTCTTAGCTAGGGTCTATTGCTGTGAAGAAACCTGTCTTCCCTAATGTCTTAGGGTTTCAATTGCTGTGAAGAGACACCTGTCTTCCCTACTGTCCTAGCTAGGGTTTCTATTGTTGTGAAGAGACACCATACCATGGAAACTCTTATTAGGAAAACATTTAATCTTATAAGGAAAACATTCAACTGTGGTGTCTCACTTACAGTTCAGAGGTTTGGTCCATCATCGCCATAGTGGGAAGCAAGACAGCACTCAGGCAGACATGGTGCTGAAGCGAGAGCCCTTACATCCTGACTCACAGGCAAGAGAAAGTGGTCTAAGACACTGGGTGTGTCTTGAGCATATATGAGATCTCAAAGCCTGCCTCTACAGTGACACACTTCCTCAAACAAAGTCACACCTCCTAATAGTGCCACTCCCTTTGGAGCCCACAAATTATCACACCTACCCATCCAACTTTTTGTCCTCTTTTTTTTTTAACACCAATGGTGTTCAATTTCTGCTACCCATATATTCTTGGATATGTGAGCTTCCACTGAAGCGTGGTTGACTTACAGGCTACACTCCTAAAGAACACAAACTCCTCCTTTCCCAGTAGCTAACATCTCCAGTTATGGGTGGGACATTGTGCTCGCCTCTCTCTGCATGCTTCACTTTGGTTTTGCTTGAACTTGTACAGGATTTTGGGTATGCTGTCAGGACTGCTACAAGTGCAGGTGCAGCTGTACTTTTGTGGCCAGAAGACACCATTTTCTTGTAGTCATCCTCAACCTTACCACTCTTTCCTTCCCAAAATGATCCATAAGCCTTGACAGGAGAATGGCAGATGACAGATGTCCCATTCAGGCAGTCTCTTAATCTCTTTACCTTGATCAGTTGTGGATCTCTGTATTAATTGCCATCTACTGCAAGAAGCTTCTCTAATGAGGGGAGAGAGAGAGAGAGAGAGAGAGAGATCCCTATAAAGATAAGTCATTCAGAGTTCCTTGACCCCTTGTGGGCTGATCTATTGAACACCATTCTTGGAAGCCAGTTTGGAAGAAGGAGAGAATGATCTGGGGTTCAGGAGCACAGTGCACATGAATCAGCTTCCGCCTGTTCTGATTCATTAGATCAGTGGCCTATGTTTTGCATTTTTAACAAGATCTCAGTAGTGCTCAGACTGTTGACCACAAGAATTCACTTGGAGAAGTAAAATATAATCAGCTGCTTATATCTCTTTTCTCTCATTAAATTAAGAACTAATCCACGCTCCCTGCCAGCACTGTGCTATAAGCAGATTCTCCATTAAGTTCTTGGATGGAATTTAGAGGAGCAGTACCCATGAAGAGAGAAAGAAACTGTCTGCAGTCATCTATCTCCTTGAGTAAATGATAAATATTTGAAATTCTTTTTATTGTACCTATATGATTGAAACAACTTAATAAAATCTTCATTGGGAACATTCAGAGCTTTGTGCAACCCAAAAGGACACCGTAGTCCTTTTCATCTGAAGGAATGTAACTCGTCAGGAAGATAGGACATTAGCTGTGCAGTAGAAAATGTAAATATCAAATTTTAAGTGACGGTCGACAAGATCAATACCCAAATGATTGCTGTAGATGGCAGAGTACACTTAAATAAGGAAGTAGGAGGTTGTGGCTGGAGAAATCTGGAAAAGATTGAAAAGATAGAGAATGAGAAAGTGGAAAGATGGCTGACTGAATTGAAAGATGGTTAGATGGATGGATGGAGGGAAGGAGGGAGAGAGAGATGGAAGGAAGGAGAGATAGAGGAATGGAGGAGAGGATGGATGGATAGATGGGTGACATATGGATGGACAAAGGGAGGAAGGGAATGAAGGAAGGAAGGAGGGGGAGATAGAGGGATGGAGGAATGGATGGGTGGATAGATGGATGATTGAAGGAGGGAGGAAGGGAGGGAGGGGGTAAATGGAGATCTGAATGGATAGAGGGAGGAAGAGAGGGAGGGAAGGAAGGAAGGAAGGAAGGAAGGAAGGAAGGAAGGAAGGAAGGAAGGAAGGAAGGAAGGAAGGACAGATGATGGATGGATGGGTGAATGGAGAGACGGATGGATGTGCCTCACTATGCCTTGGTACTGTGCAATGGACGGACAGATTAGCAGACTGATAGGTGGGTAGAATGGGTAGATAATCGAGCCTTCTCTCCAAGAGATGTACACGATATGTGCACATCCTTCTGATGTGCTTCTGCATATAAGTAGAACGTACTCATTTGGTTTCATTAGTTTGACCCGTGGTATAATAGCCCCATTTATCCTACAGCACACATCTCAGCGCAGCCTATACCTCAGTAAAAATAAGATGCTCTAACATTGTACTCTGACTCTTATGTTTCCATTTTATGTTTAAAATTCTCTTGGTAGCAAGAAAGCAGGCAGGATTATCTATCCCATGGGGCCTGTAAATTCAGTAGATAGCAACTAGTATTGCCCTTAAAATCAATCACATCCCAGAGTGCTTCAAAATGAACTTTAGCAAATAACACAACTGTGATAAAATTTGCATATCACATTTAAGATATATTTGAGGCTTGTTCTCCCCAGCTCAGCACTTGTCTCCTAAATGAGATTACCCGTACCTGGTAGAAGCAGAGGTGAAGGGCCCTCCACTGAAAAGCCAGCCTGACTGAAACAGGAACAGATAGTGACTCTTTGTCCCATGTGACCCTGGGGACAGAATTTATGCAGATAGCAAAGCTGAAGCTGGATTTTGCAGTTTGAGTTTGGAGCAGGACACACAAGATATCAAGTAGGATTAGTTCTTCTCTTCCTGGTGATTTTATAGTCAGAATATGCAGCCATTTAAGATTATAGAGCGGGAAGCTGTGGCTCATATTCTTTAAAGCCACAACAGTACAGTCGGGAGAGAAAAAAACTCGAAGGAATTCTCACGCTAACTTCTTCACATTCACTCCTTGGACGGATGCTTAGCTCCTACCCCAGCGCACATGTGCCTCACTGCTCTTTGCACTCTCAAAACCTCCTCCTTCTGTGCCTTTGTGCCTTGCTTCTCAAGACAGACCCGGAAGCAACTCTTAACATCTATGCACCAAACGCAAGGGCCCCAAGTTCATAAAAGAAACACTGCTCTGGCTAAAATCACACACTGACCCCCACACACTGATCATGGGAAACTTCAGTCCCCCATTTTTGCCAACAGACAGGTCATCCAAACAACAACTAAACAGAGAAATTCTGGAGCTAACTCTTGTTATAAACCAAAGGGACTTAACAGGTATTTAGAAAACATTTCACCCACACACAAGAGAATATACCTTCTTCTCAGCACCTCATAGAATTTTCTACAAAGTTGTCCACATATTCAGGGCCAGATTGAGTGAGCGCTTAATTCTACTAGACCATCAAAGAAGATGTAACATCAATACTCCTCAAATTATTCCAAAAAAGAAGCCGAAGAAACATTTCCAAATTCATTTTATAAGGCCCCAGTTACCCTGACACCTAAATGACATAAAGACCCAACAAAAAAAGAAAATTATAGACCAGTGTCTCTTATGAACATATATGCAACATTCTCAATAAAATACTTGCAAACCTTATGCAAAACTCATTAAAAAGATCATCCATTATAATCAAGTAGGCTTTATCCCAGAGATGCAGAGATTGTTCAACATATATAAACAGATAAATGTAATTCACCATATAAACAAACTAAAAGATAAAAACTACATGACATAGAAAGGTCTTTGACAGTATTCAGTGTCCTTTCATGATAAAAATCCCAGAGAGATTAGGAATATAAGGGGCATCTTCAACATAATAAAGTTAACTTACAGCAAACCTACAGCCAACATCAAACTAAATGTAAATAAACTCCAAGAATTTCCACTAAATCTGAAACAAGATTGTCCACTCTCTCCATACCTATTCAATATAGTACTTGAAGGCTTAGCTAGAGCAGTAAGACAATTGTAGGATATCAAAGAGATGCAAATAAGAAGGGGAGATGGTATGATCACCTATATAAGTGACTTTAGAATTTCATCTGAGAAACTCCCCCAGCCAATTAACACTTGAAGCGAAGTAGCTGGATTAAAAAATAACTCACAAAATCAGTAGTTTTCCTATAAACAAATGACAGAAAAAGAAACCAGGGAAACAACAACATTTACAATAGCCTCAAAAAAAATGTTAAGTATCTTGAGATAACTCTAACCAAGCAAATGAAAGACTTGTATGACTAAAAAATGTTAAGACATTGAAGGCAGAAATTGAAGATATCAAGTGGAAATATCTTCCATGCTAATGGGTCAGTAGGATTAAAAAGTGAAACTGTCCATCCCACCAAAGCAATCTGCAGATTCAGTACAATTCCCATCAAACCTACAGTACAGATCTTGAAAGGATAACTTTCAACTTCATATGGAAACATAAAATCCCAGAAAAACTAAAACAATCCTGAAAAGTAAAAGAAGTGCTAGGAATATCACCATATTCCATCTCAAGTTGTACTACAGAGGTATAGTAATAAAGACAGCAAGGTATTGGCATAAAAACAGACACGTTGATCAATTGAATTGAATTAAACACCTAGACATAAATCTACATACCTATAGACACCTGATATTTTGATAAAGAAGCTAGAAATGTACCCTGGAAAAAGCACAACTGATTTATGAGTGTCAAAATGTACACAGTCCTACTTAAATATACCAAAATAACTTTTAAGGTAAGTCTGTTTTTATAATCACATCTTGCTTTGAGGCCAAGTGAGTCACTATAATAACGGTATAAGTTTGCTAGTACATGTACAATAAAAACCATAAGAAAGTATGCAAGTGCTCGAGAAATGGCTCAAGGCTTCTAAGTGCTTGCAGCTCTCTGAGCATCAGCGTTCAGTTCTCAGCACCTACATCTGGTAGGCACAGTTTCCTAACATTCATTTCTTAGTACCTACATCTGGTAGATCACAGTTTCCTAGCGTTCAGTTCTTAGTACCTACATCTGGTAGATCACAGTTTCCTAGCGTTCAGTTCTCAGTACCTACATCTGGTAGATCACAGGTTCCTAGTGTTCAGTTCTCAGTACCTACATCTGGTAGATTACAGTTTCTAGAACTAGCACTCCAGAGGATCTGATGTCCTCTTCCAGCCTTCCTGGGTGCACACACACACAGACATGAGTAAATAATAAAATATAAACAGTTGTAAAAGACAATTTCTGAAAAGACATATGTAATCTCCTGTAGTAGATTGGTAGATCCAAATTCCCCTCCTAAATGGGCCCATTTTACATCTTTATTAAAAGTTTGGCTTGTGTTCTTTGGTCTAAGACTGGACAGAAAATCAGCAGCCATCAGTAACTGAAACGAGATCTTCAAGGACTGAGGAGGAGGAGTGAAGAAAAGGACACCAGCACAATGTCAACAAGTTCAAACCCTGAGACACATGCTTGACCTCAGGGTCAACTATAGCCATGTGCATATTCCCCGTCAGATCTCAAAGGCCTACAGCTGTCGTGGTTAGCAGAGAGACGGAGAAGGGACATGGGGAGATGAGGGATGACTCAGTCCTAACAATCACATTGTAACTTCACAATCCTTCTATGCTTAATTTCCAAAACCCAAGTTTATAGACAGAAGCCGCCCAGCTAGCCCGTAAGTATAACCCATGTGCAAAGTTGTTAGTAAGCCGCTGGGCTGGCGAAACCACATGTGACTCATTTGGCTCTGATTTTAAGAAAATTCATTCCTTTCCTGGGTGTGCAGGTGAGTGGTGGAGAGCCTAACGCAGCTGCTATACCAGCAGGGGCTGGGTTTCAATGCTTTAGGGAGTGTGGACTAGAGAACGGCACTAAGCTCAGCGGGGCTCTCCTACCAACTAAGACGCCCCATTTAGGTCCCTGTTGAACTCTGCTCTTCAATCTTACATTGTACAGATTTGTGTTTCAGTTGAGAGTACTCTTCAAAAGTTTCTTGAGTTGCTCTGTGGACGCTGTCTTTCTATTGTGTTGCCATGAGTGATCCTTGAATCCATAGCTGTGTTTAGTCCAAGGATTCTTTTCTTTTGTAGAAGTATTTGTAAAGCTGCAGCTCTCAACGATCGGATTGTGTTCTTTGTAAACAACATCCTTGACTGTAAGGGGTTTGCTTCTCAGTTCCTGTTGCAGAGTCCTAGAGAGGCTGCTAGCCAGAGTCGGGGTCTCAGTGGGAGGGGCTAAAGTCGTAAAAAGAGGTGAAGGTATATAGCATCTAGGGATATTAAACCACAAAAGCAGGTTTGTGCTGGTTTGCCTCTGAGCATTCTGTTCCCCTGGCAACTGGAATCCAGATCACATTCTTCTCAGCATGTCTCAGTCTGACTCTCACAGCTTAACGCTTCCTGAAGAGTTTTCACAAACCAACTTCTGAGCTGTTCCAGAGCAAAACAGTCAAAAACGTTATCAGGCCCTTTGTTCGTCTGAATAAAAAAAACATGATAAACTTTTTGCTTCCAGTGATCTTTAGCTTGTAAACATTTTTCTTCCATGAGGCTGACAGAGAATAAATATAAATCAAGAAAATTTACCAATGGCGCCTAAGAGGGCAGGTTCAGGAGCTGTGTCCACTTCTCCTTGGTAGAATCAAATCCTCAAGCAGAGGTCCCTTTCTCTTCTAGTGCCCTATGATCTCAGAGAAAAAACTCCAGGCTGTTAGGTTTGTCATTCATTCCTGGGGAATTTTCGAGATGGACTAGTAAACCGGTCGGCAGCTTCACTCATCCTGTTGGCACAGCCCACATTGCTCTCCCTGACTCCTTGTATCTGTCCCCACTGAGGCAATTTCAGATTCCTCTTTTGGGAATATAATCTTTGGTCACACTTTTTAAGGTTCTCCTTCTTATTGACCTAAATTCTGAGACGATTCTGATCATCCTAGCAACAGGACGAGGGACGTTCCCTGTACTCCTGCCCCCGATCGTTGGATCTTCTTCCTCTTTGTGAAAATGTCCTTCATTTCACATGATTGCCTGTGTCTCCTGCAATACTAAAATATGGGCTTTTATTGTAGCCCCCAAGCTCTGCACCTTCCTCATCCCACATAGAAACCTCATCTAAGCAGAAGTGGTTCATTATCATTGCAGAAAACCTGTTCATGTTGGCTTACCCGCATTATGCTTAAAGTGTGCTTTGATCTCAAGGTCCAGACACCTTCTCCAGCCCGGGCTTATGTCCTACCATACAGAATAGAAGATGAATGTGCCCAGAGGGAGGAAGGACCAAGCTACTTTTGCTTTATACCTTGCTCTCTCTTCCCTTTTCCAGTGAAAAACAGCCTTCTGACTTTACCTTCTGACAAGTTTATCAGTTCCTGATAGAAAGAAACAGTCTACGTGAAACATGTGCACTAAAAGTGTCCACCATTTAGTAGATCTCCCTTTCTTCACTGGGAAATAAAGGAGAAGTATAAATATCTAAAAACATCAGACCTTGATGTGACCTTTTTAAATTAAATATCATCCTTTAACATGTGGAAATCTTACGTGGTAAGTTGTTTTCAGGTTGGCTACAGTTAAGGCACACAACCCCAAACAGGATATACTTGTGTGACTTTAGCAGAATTAGGAATGCCAGACTGATATTCTAAAACACAGAGAGGGGCACTGAGGTCTCCTTTCTCAACTGGTATTTAAATTCCCCTCTTGTGTATATGAATTTGTGTACTTCTCTTTTTCTTTCTTTCTTCTGTATTCCTTCCTTTTTCTCTTTCTTGCATACTTTCCTGATAGACACAATTATATTGCTGTTTTCTCTGCCACCACAGTGTACATGACCTTGAACCATTCCCAGCCCATCATTATGGCCAGTCTACCGAGACCAATGTTCCATCCTCACCTGGCCCTTTAGCAGCCTTTTCCTCTTAAGATTATGAGCAGCCAAATATGAATTTTTTCCTGAAATACGGGTTTAGATTCCCTTGCTGGTTTGTCATGGCGACTGCCTAGCCAACTTCCCACTTGAATCCTACTCCGGCCTCTCTTCTAACCCAGTTTCTCCAGCTTCGACAAATCCTTTGTAAAACTGTCAATGGTAGATCTATTACTCCATCTGGAGCCAATGTCCCACTTTCTGCTTCAAGGTCTGCACAGAGAACCCTGCCTCCTCCAGAGGCTTGTAACACCTGCCAAGTCTGTGTGCCACATGAGGTAACTCTCACCATGCCACAGAGAACAGCACAGAACCATAACCAGCCTCCTGCAATTAGTAATATACCATAAAAGGAGGAATAAAATACAGAATAATATGTAATCATGCTGTGTATGAATCTAGCCATGAAAATGAAGGGAAACTACACTAGCGGTATGGAAAGGCACTCCTATGATAAAACAAGTATAAAAACAACATTCAAACATCATTTTAAAGCAATAGGTTCCAAAGGACGAGTGTGGGCTCTCACACTGGCGTTCTTTAAAAGCTCTGTGAGCTCTCCGTGGGTCACTCCAGAACATACAAGCAAAGCAGATGGATTGGGAAAAAAAAATACTTTTCGGTTTTTCACTATTTAATAAGTCTGACCTCACTTACGAAAAGATTAATACAATATTTCTATGTACATAGGGTGTAAAACCATGAAGAAATAACACTAAGTAAATATATGCTCTCTGGAATCCTAAAGAAAATAATCTGTTTCTATTGTGTTTTATTATAATTAATATAAAATAAAGTGTGTGCTATCAAAGTAAAGGTTATCAAATAAAAAGAAGAAACTTCTTTCAAGATCACTCAAAGACGTCTAGTTGATGTCACTAAACCATCTGTGGAAACAGTCTGCTTAATGAGGTTAAAATGGCAAGTTATACCCCATGGGGGAAGTTATGCCATGAAAAATTACATATTAAAGATGCAGGCAACCACCAACATAAACATTGTAACCCAAAGCTGGGTGGAAAGAAACCCAGAAAGGACTACAAATGATTTCTTTCTTCCTCAGTAAAAATGCTCCATTTTCAAAGAAACAATCTCCTGAGAAAATTAGGAGCATGGATATCACGGGGGAGGATAGAAGGAGAGAGGGGAGGAAGGGAGGAAGCAGAGAAAAGTATATAAAAACGATTTTTTAAAGTTTCATTTTCATCACTGTCCTAGAAATAGAAAGAAATTTCATTTGCTAACCACAGACACTGAGAGTAACAATTAATAAATGGGACCTCCTGAAACGGAAAAGCTTCTGTAAAGCAAAGGACACGGTCAACAAGACAAAATGACAACCAACAGAATGGGAAAAGATCGTCACCAACCCCACATCAGACAGAGGTTTGATCTCCAAAATATACAAAGAACTCAAGAAATTGGTCATCAAAAGAACTCATAATCCAATAAAAAAAAATGGAGTACAGACCTAAACAGAGAACTCTCAACAGAGGAATCTAAAACAGCTAAAAGACACTTAAGGAAATGTTCAACATCCTTAGTCATCAGAGAAATGCAAATCAAAACAACTCTGAGATTCCATCTTACACCTGTAAGAATGGCCAAGATCAAAAACACTGATGAAAATTTACGCTGGAGAGGTTGTGGGGAAAAGGAAACACTTCTGCATTGCTGGTGGAAATGCAAGCTGGTACAACCCCTTTGGTTGTCAGTGTGGTGATTTCTCAGAAAATTAGAAAACAACCTTCCTCAAGACCCAGTAATACCACTTTTGGGTATATATCCCAAGGATGCTCAATCATGCCACAAGGACATGTGTTCAACTATGTTTATAGTAGCATTGTTTGTCATAGCCAGAATTTGGAAACAACCTAAATGCCACTTGACTGATGGATAAGGAAAATGTGGTAATTTACACAATGGAGTACTACACAGCAGAAAAAAATAACGACATCTTAAATTTTGCAGGAAAATGGATGGAGCTAGAAAACATTATTTTGAGTGAGGTATTCCAGACACAGAAAGACAATTATCACATGTACTCACTCATAGGTGGTTTTTAAACATAAAGCAAAGAAAGCCAGCCCACAAACCACAATCCCAGAGAACTTAGACAACAATGAGGACACTAAAAGAGACTTACGTATATCTAATCTACATGAGAAGTATAAAAAGACAAGATCTCCTGAGTAAATTGGGAGCATGAGGACCTTGGGGGAGGGTTGAAGGGAAGAGGCCAGAAGGGAATGAGAGAAAAATATAGAGCTCAATAAAAATCAATAAAAATATGTAAATAAATCCTTTAAAAAAGAAAAGAAAAACTTTCTCTATGTTAAAAATATGTAAGTGTTTCTGGGAAATCTAATTGATCCCATTTAACAAGAAATATCAGTCTGGGAGAAGAACGGACAAGAAATGCTGAATAATTAACCTAGAAATGTTGAAGAGAGTAAGCACTGATGACAACCCAAGTGTGAGTGAAGGGATAGAAGCAAAATGAGAGACGAGGCTGCTCTGAATCTTTGAAGCATGCTTGCTTTCCCCCATTTCCTTCTACTGGGCCTTCTCTTCCCACTCTTTTCTAAATATTTTTAATTTTAAGAGTCCTCACTCAGTCAGAAATCCTTCTACATTTTCCTGGATGGCTAACACTTTTTGAGTGACAGATGTATTTACAATTCCGACATAATTAAAGGGAGGAAGTGAAGGAAGAAAATCTAGAGATGTATTTGCATTTGTGACTGAGACGTCAGTCTGGGGAGGGACATATACAAGGAATAAAAATGATTTGGTCAGCCACCAGCCTGAGTTGCTGGCAGAAAGAAAGGACAGTGTGTTTAAGACCCTTCTGCTCTGCCTCACACCCCCATCCTTATTTATATGTAAATATTTGCAAATCTACCTACGGAAAGAGATATATATGTGATGTTTCTCCTAAGGTAGTATCATTTTTTCTTTTTGTTTGCTATCCACACAGCAAAATAACACTCAAAGTAGTAGAGATACACTCTCCCTCCCTCTCTTCACAGGGAAGTCAGGTGTGGCTGAGGGCCTTGTGTTGAGTGAAAACCTTGTAAACCCTGTCCATGCCTTAAAATGTTCAATGGCAAGATTAACATCTGATGGTGATGCCTACAGCCATGCCTAGATCTAGATATGATAATCAAAGGCAGCCAGCAAGATGCTTTTGCAGAGCTAGAGAGAGTTTATTAGAATCTATTTGTGAGATTCCAAGAGCTATTTGAGGTTGCCAGAAAGGGAAACAGAAAAGCGAGTTGTGGTAGAGATCACCAAAGATCAGATAATGAAAATATCCTCCAAATAGAAATGAAATAGCAGGCTTCCAAAAGTGTGTGATAGTCTATAATAGACAAAATTTATCTTTCACTCATAAACTCGAGAGCTCGGGGAATGCAGATTTCGTGTGCATGGGCCTTGCTCTTGCTTAACCAAGAAAATCCCGAGTTGAAACAGATTAACTGATGGTCTCTTCCCAGATCTACCTGACTGATGCTTATTTATTTCTTTCTGATCATTATATAGTCAGCAAAACAGTTTTCTCCCTTGACAATGGGTATCTATCTACCTTGGTGTTGGTGTGGGAGGAGGTACTAATGTGAGTATTTATGAATTAGGATCTCAAAGTATAATCACATATTGATTGACTGTCAGGAATGAATTAATCACAAGCATATCCTACCACCTGCCTCGTAGCTAGGAGATTGTCTGTAAGACATAATGGAATCTCTTTATAAAAATACATTCAGTTCATACTCTCAGCACCCACTGTGTTCCGTGATTTTACCAACATATGTAATAAATTCCTCCTTCCTAAACAGTGACTTCCACAGCCAGCTTGAGTCATTATTTCCACACCCGAACTGCGCTGTTTTCAGAACATTCTCTCCAGCCTCTGTATCTATTTCACGCCCCTTGCATTTGAACTGCCACCACCTAGAAGAGCATCCTCCCGCGTTCCTTATCTAGACTCCGGACTCCATCAGTACAGGTCACATTCACCGTCCGTTTCCTTCTCAAGAGTAAGTACTGGCCTCATTGTTTTCAGTCCCCACAAGGAGCTGTGACACCGGCCTCTTATCTGCGTGGCTATCTTTATTAATGCCCCCTTCCCACTCTGCCACAGGAAGACGGGGTCATGTGGAGTTCTAAGCCGGGTGGCCTCCGAACCCTTGGACACGCTCTTTTGATAATGAGCACTAATGATGCATTAGCTTTCCTGATGAATGTGGTTCTGCTCCGTTTCATCTCGCCTATTAATTTTGTTGCCAATATTCCCTTAAGGATGCTTATTTCCATAGATAATTTTTCAGGCTTTGATTTATTTCTTTTTACCATTTTACTAAACTTCTGCATGGTTTCTAACATGACATTTAACAAATACAATGGCAAATATACTTTCTTTAATTTTAAAGAAAAACAGCAAAAGGGGCTAGAGGAATGGCCTCACGGTTTGCAGTGCTAGCTGTGAAGGCATGAGGACCTGAATGTGGACCCTTGGCAACATTGGGTGTGGCGACCAACAGCTGTAGAACTAAACTTCAGGCCCATTCAGCAACAGAGAAATCATGCCTGGTACTGAAAAATTAGCAGCTTCTTATGGCTAGTAAGGTCATAGACCTTAGAAGCGAATCTACTACTAACACTTTGCTAGACTAGCATAATTCCTAACTCCATTCTAAATCTTAATATTGCACCCACAGGTAAGTGTATCCGTGAGTCCTCATCAAAGAAAGAAAGCTGTTTATTGATGAAAACCATAACCAGATGCAGTTCAGAAATCACAGATGATGGGGAGCACAGCCCCAGCAGATACATCGACACCACAGCTCCTGCCTGCCTCTATGACTCAGGAAACCTTGTAAACATGAAAACAGGAAGATTGTGTCTGAATAGAAGGAAGTCTGCTGTGAAACAGTCTCTCCCAGAAATGGCTGCATACACAAGACCAGAGCAGTAGCAATCCCAATGGACATGTATGTTAATGGAGAAGGGGGGAAGTTTCACTGGTTCCCACCTATACACAAATAAGCACAGACAGCCAATAACTTCTGGGAGAAGAGGAATTGGCCTCTTCCCGGCGTCAGGCCCATTAGTGGTTGCCTAATGCAGACTGGCCAGCACTGAAGCAATATGCACACTAGCAACAAAAGCAGACTCAGTGGGTTCAGAGTACATACATATGTCACACATGCATGTGTGTGTAACAAACAATGATAATCAAAGAAAAGGAGATTTTAACAGCCTGAAAGTTAGGAGGACATGGGATATGTTTGAAGGACAGTAGTTGAAAGGGGCGGAAGGAAGGAAGGAAGGAAGGAAGGAAGGAAGGAAGGAAGGAAGGAAGGAAGGAAGGAAGGGGATAGAATGGTGTGGTTCTGTTTCAATTAAAAACACACTAAAATAATTAAAAGAAAAATATTTCAATGAAAAAAAGTCAAAATAGGCTTTCTGTGCCAAACCCTTCACACACACACACACACACACGACCACCTCAAGCCTAGAGCTACTGTGTACACCAGGTGCATTCTTCTTTTACAAGACAGTTTCTTAGAGAAAGCCGCTTGCAGGCATTATTAAAATCCCACCGTGGATGGTCCTGGCGTGGGATCTCTATAATTTAAACATCCCCTTCACCAAATGCTCACATTACAAATAAATACGTCTACTGTTTCTGTACATCTATGAAGATGTGCTTTGTGTATCTGAGAGAAGAGGAGCAAACAAACAGAAATGTTGAGCTAGATCTGTTACATTCCAGCCCGCGGTTAACAAGTGCAAATGGGTTTGTTTCCTGGTTAGCCACCGATGATAAGGAAGATAGTGAGAACTCAAAGCTCTGACTGTGTAAGAGTGAGCCATGGGCTTGGTATGATGGGATGAACGTACAAGTGAGTTTGCTGGGTATAGTGAGCACCAGCTGGGCACACAGGGAGAGCAGGCGGCATGACAAGCTTTCCAAAAGAGGAGGAGGGAAGGTCGTCTTGACCCCTGGATGAGAGATGAGAATGAAAGCACTGTCTTTAGGCTTTTCTGGAGCTAACTTTACTTTTCCCGGATGCCCTCTGATGATTTATATCCATAGCCTCATAAATAAAACGCTACTGCTCTTATCTGTGAACTATTCCTCTCTATGTTGTTAAATCCATAGCTTAGTGCCAATTTTCTATGCTACATATGACACGACTAAAGACCCCAACAAATTTCATTTTCTTTCAGTGAGATCTCCCAAGATTAATGTAAACTACATGCAAAAAGAAGGCAGTATACTGGTCACGTCCCTTGCTATCATCTATCAATTGGCTGCTGGTGCCACCTAGTGTCATACTGTGGTGTTACAGCTTGACAAAACAACCTGTGGTTTCAGCTCTGAAAGGCAAGTTGTAATTAATGGTTTCTAATATAAATCAATTATTCTGAGGAAATATCCCATGATATGACATGTGTAGCAAGTCTTCTATAGAATATCTTTAAGTTAAATAATTATTTTAACAATTTAAACCTATCAAAATAAAAATCAAAACATAAACATTGTATCCTAGGATTCTAGTTCTTTTCTTTCCTCAAGATAAGGGCAACTCCATCCAGGAACAGAAAGCAAATTGGCTTAAAAATTAGCATTAAGAATATCTTTAAAAGCCGGGTGGCGGTGCCCGACTTTAATCCCAGCACTCGGGAGGCAGAGGCAGGTGTATCTCTGTGAGTTCAAGGCCAGCCTGGTCTACAGAGCTAGTTCCAGGACAGGTTCCAAAGCTACATAGAAACCCTGTCTCAATATACCAAAAATAATAAATGCCTTTAATCTACCTGCAATTTTTTACATGTCGACACCCAGTTTTGCCAACACCGTTTGTTGAAGATACAGTAGAAAAACTTTGCATGCCCCTAATCTCATAAGGCTACCATTACAGAACAGGAGGCAAATAGTAAATACAAAAGCAAACAAATCACAGTATCATGCCAGACAGCGAGAGCTCCAGAGGTCTACCATGAGAAGTGCATCAGAGTGAGGGGACAGGGAGCAACCGGAACTTTTCCTTCATCGACAAACGAGAAAATGCCTAAGTGTGAAGATCTAGAAATAGAAGGTTCTTGCAGAGAATGAACAGGCAATGCACACGACCAAAAGCGGGGACTGGCTGAGCATGCTTTAGAAGAGACTAGCAGTGGCAGGATTAGCTGAAGAGAGAAAACCAGTAAAGGCTGGCAGGTTGGGAAAGACCCTTGGGAGGGAGAAGGGCAGCGTAATTTTGAAGATGTTGTGAGCACTCAGAACAGGAAGGGGATGTGAGCGCAGCTAAAGAGTCAGAGGGAGTGAGCTGTGGTGCGGAGCACGGAGCGGAGCCATTCGGAAAAGAATCCGAAAACTGCTCCCCGAGAAAATTCTGCTCAAATGTAACAAAGGCCAGCAAGATAGCTCAGTGGGTAAAAGAACTAACCATGCAAGTCCTATCACCCGAATTCAGTCCTCTGAGGATCCCCAGAAGATCTGATCCTGAGAATTCTTCCTCCCTACACATGCATGGTGCACGTGCACCCTCACATGCACATAACCAAGTAAAAATTATAAGCAAAATATTAGTGAAATTAACATAATCCTCAAAGTGCAGAGCAAGAATGGCCATTGGGGTGGCCAATGGGAATCAAGCAGAGGTGAGACTTTAAGAAGGGAATATGTACGTTGTTACTACGGTTACCATGTAGCTTATATTTAAAGTCATGAGACTGATGAGAAAGTAAAAAGCATGAACTCTAGGGACTGGGTTTTGACTGCTTCACTATCTAAAAAGAGGTTTTTGGGAAAATATGTACTTGCCAAGCAGTGGTGGCACATATATTTAATCCCGGCACTTGGGAAGCAGAGGCATACAGATCTCTGAGTTCAAGGCCAGCCTGGTATACAGAGTGAGTTCCAGGATGTCCAGGGTTACACAGAGAAACCCTACTTGAAAAGAAGGAAGGAAGGAAGGAAGGAAGGAAGGAAGGAAGGAAGGAAGGAAGGAAGGAAGGAAGGAAAAAAGGAAGGAAAAAAGGAAGGAAAAAAGGAAGGAAAAAAGGAAGGAAAAAAAGGAGAAAGGAAAGAAGGAATAAAAAAGGAAAGGTGCACTTGAGAGTTGCACAGGATAAAAAAGGAAAATTAGAAGAAAACAAAAGAAATTCAAATAACTGCTAGTCTTTCTATCTAACTAGTAAGTCTCCTAAGTGAGCTGGCAGTTGACTGTGTAAGCTTCTTAATCATTTCACCATTGACAGCCATTAGAAATCTGTCTAAGAAATATCACAAAATCTTAAACAAATTATACACCAAGAACTGGTGTCTAATTGACTAACGTCAATCACTCCATCAGTCAGAGTTATTTGCAGGTTCTTGTCTAGCTGTATTATTAAGTTCTCTTCCTTATCTACTTGACAGGCATACCTCTAATTGACAGATGTGTGTTATACATCATTATCATTGACGAGGTTGCTCTTAGAAATAACAGGCTCTCTAAAATCATCTCACGGTGTAAACAGTAGATCCGCCCTCCAAAAGCCATTGCTACTTTTTAGACTAATGCAAAATTATACATTCCCCTGTTCTCAAGCTTGCTAGGTAAGATTTAAATATATTTCTTGCTTATTAGTCAGGCAGGGTGCTATCAGAAATTATCACAGACTGGGTGGGTTAAACAACAAAATTATTTCCCACAGATTGGGAAGCCAGGAAGTCCAAAATCTAGATGTGGTTGATTTTGTTCCTGGTGGGAGCTCTTTCTCACCTACTAACTTGGCTGCCTACTTCTGTGTCCCCATCTGGCAGAGTTCTCATCACCTAATTAGCATCCAAGTCCCACTCAAGATTTTGTTTAACTTAAACGTGCTTCTTTACTCCAAATACAGTTTCTTCCGGGGTTGAAGTCTGGGGAGGCACAGTTCAGTCCTCGCACTCTCATGAACTGATAGATAAACTGTAAAGTTGTGTGTCCGTGTGCTGAGGGCATGTGACACAGAAGGCATGCCATCCCCAGAGTTACAGTTTGAAATTTGTTAAATACCAACAGGTGGTGTCCTTCAATCACAAGTATCCTAACCTATCATAGCAATGTAAGAGTGGTTAAAAAAGTAATGCACTTGATTGACTCTGAAAGCTGTTAAGTATCCCTGCTCTCCTGGAGCATACATTCTAGCAAGGCCAGCAACACAGAAAATAAAAACACAGATAATTAGCATGACAAATATGCCAATAAAATCCATCTTTATTATTATTTCTCCCTTTATCTCTTTGAATATAATAATGGTAAGATTTCAGACTAAGATGTTGGGTTTAAGTCCCCATGAACACACATAGGTGAAAAGAAAAATAAATAAGACCATATACACAATAACCTCCACTCCTGCATGAAACCATCTCAGTGAATGATTTATCAAACCAGGTGAGCTCATTTATGAAGCACGATTAATAAAAATTCAGAGGGATCTTGGAAAAAATATAGTTTGTTTTCTTTTTTAAAAAAATTGAAAATAAAAACCTAGAACTGTCTCAACATTAGCAAATATATAATTAACAGGTTACTATGGAACAAATGGATCAGACCCAAAATACAAGAGCGGTGAGATTAAATAACTGTAGAAAGTATTATTCTAGTTCTGCATAGCACAATAGTAACAGGCAAATGAAAATGAAAAATCTATGGACTCAGTATGGAATTTTTCATCATGTTAAAGAAAATTCTCAAACATTTAAACATTTTCAAATGTGTGTGTGTGTTTTATGTGCATGTTTGTATGGGTCTGTACATGCTTGATTTTAGGGTACATGAAGGCCAGAGGTTGCTATTAGGTGTTGTCTTAGTTAGGATCACCATTTCTGTGATGAAACACCATAACCAAAGCAACTTGGGGAGGAAAGGGTTTATTTCACTCACAGTTTCATATCATCAAAAGCAGTGAGAGCAACAACTCACACAGGGCAGGAAGCTGGAGGCAGGACCTCTTTCATTGGCCATGTTTGCTCCCCATGGCTAGCTCACCTGCTTCCTTATGGGACCCAGGACCAGCAACCCAAGGATGGCACCATCCACAATGGACTAGGTCCTCCCCTACCAATCACCAATTAAGAATACGATATACAGGCTTGCCCACAGCTCTTCCTCTGGAGGCATCTGCTCAAGTGAGGTTTCAGATGCCTTTAACTTGCGTCACGTTGACATAAAACCACCAAGCTTCTTTGACATTCACCTGATTTTTTAAAGATGGGGCTTATCAATTCAGCTAGGCTTCCAGACGAATGAGCTATCGGATCTGCTAGTTTCTGCCGTCCTTCCTGCCACCTCTCGGTGCTGTGGTTATAGATTTGGCACTCGCCACTCCCACTTTTTTTTATAGATACTGACAATCTGAACTCATGTCCTCGTCCTTGTACCTCAGGTACTTTACCCACTAAGTCATCTCGGCAATCCCTAGAAACTTGAACCTTCACGTAGATATTTGTAACCTAACAAAAGATTATCAAAATCTGTTAGGCTATTTTAAATTACCTTTATTTACCTGAATAGGGACTTGGCTGGACATTGTGGTAGGTGGAGCTTTGAGTTGGGACTGTGGTCAGCTCTGTCCTGCCAACCCATTCTCAAATAACCACACAGAGACTCAATATAATCATAAATACTTGGCTGATAGTTTAGGCTTGTTACTAACTAGTTCTCACAGTCTAAATTAATCCATATATCTTATATGAGTTCTACCACATGGTTCATGATGTGTTATGTCATTTTGACATGTCCTGTTTCCTCTGCGTCTGGCTTGCAACTTCCCCAACTCTTCCCTTCTTCTTAGCATTTTCCTAGTCTAGTCTCGCCCAGACTCTTCCTGCCCAGCTATAGGTCAGTCAGTTCTTCATTAACCAATGAGAGTAATACATATTTACAGTGTGCAAAGATTGTGCCACAGCACATTGTCATCATCATGTTTGCACAGGTCACTTTTGCACTCTATATTTTTTCCTTCAAAGATCTATAAGTGAACACCATAAGAAAGATTCTATTTTTGTTTCTAGTAATAAGGCTGAAAGGGAGAACTTTTTATGTTTTGAGTGAGTTTACATCAACTGTTCATTTGATTGTGTCATAATTAGCTTTCATTGCCAACTTGACACAGCCTGGTTTACCCAAGAAGGGAGTCTCAATGGAAAGACAGTTTGGATCAGTTTGGCCTGAGTGCTTGTCAATGGGAATTTGCTTGATTGTCAATTGAACTGTGAGAGCTCAACCCCCTGTGTGAGATGCCACTTCTTGGGCAGGTTGTCTGGAGAAACCTGGCTAAGCATAGGTCTGCAGGCAAGCCAGCAAGTAGCATCCCTCTGTGATTTCTGATTAAGATTCCTGCTTGAGTTCCTGTCCTAACTGTTGTAAAATATTTGATTACACTATGTAAAGATATATCACTATGGTTAGTTTAAGAAAAGTAAATGGTCAATGGGCAAGAGGTATAGTTGAGTCTTCCTGGACAGAAACAGCTCAGAGAAGAAAAAAGGTGGGGTTGCCAGGGAGATGCAGAGGAACTATAACATGTAGGAGAAGAGGTAAAAGTCATGAGTGGTAACACATAGATTAATAGAAATTGATTAATCTAAGTTATAAGAGCTAGTTCAAAACAAGCCTAAGCTAAGGCTGCACTTTCATGATTAATAATATGTCTCTGTGCCATTGTGAGCTGGTGGCCCCTCAAAAACTTCATCTACATATGGTGCCCAATGTCTGGGCCTGTATTTTCATATAGGGCCTGAGAAAGTTGAAAAAAATAAAAGAAAAATGAACACAGCTTTTTAGTAACCCAGTGCTTGTACAGAGGCATGGTTCTGCTGTATAGTGAGCACTTGGGCAGCTGGCAGGCTGAGTAGAAGCAGGACGTTAAGTAAAAAGGCTTGTCACAGCCCAGCAACTTCCCAGAGCTGAGGCAGTTAAATGCAGCTCCTAATTAAACAGTTCGTGCCCAGGCCCTATGGGCATAATGCTCAGTTCTCACAGGCACAAGAACCAGCTGCCATTGCCATGTCCTAAAGGAAAAAACAGGGCAGCTGGCTGGTTAAGGTTTTACTCACATGATCAGAATTCCCTGCAGACATACAAAACATCAGGTTCAGACCAAGAAAACCTCTAAATAGATACAGTATGCTTCAAAAATGTGCTTAGATGTTGAAGAAAGAAAAGAAAATGGGTATAGGCAGTCAAAGAAAAAAAGCAGTTTAAAATAATAAAGCCTTTAAAGAAAGAGTAAGTAATGTAAAAAGAATAAGCCTTGTAAAATGGTAAATACACAGGGTGCCTGGATTCTGTATGGTGCTTTGTTGACATATGGAATGGATAGAGGTTTATATTATAGTTTGGTTATACAATCCACAAGGACTTATAAAGTTGAAAGATGCCTTTTATCTGTCATACATAAAAAAATTATCTTTAGATGACTTGTGCACACCACACATTCCATACTTATGTTAATGAAGACATATATGTTACCTTTAAAAGTAAATGTTTCAGAAAAAATAAAGTCAGGACTTTAGATAATCTTTCTCTACACTTTTCCATCACACAGAGACTAGACAACAAATGATACAGTTAACTCTCTCAGAATTTGATCATTATCCCAATTTTCTCAGAGTCCCCTAAAGATGTCATGGCCCACAGACAACAGAAAGCTGTCTGGAGAACAAAACACACACGTTCCCAAGAGGTGGAATAGGTGGCTTTGGTCATTCAATGAATTATGGATTTTTATTATTGTTTGGGGGAGTTGGTTACAAGTTGTTGGTGGTCACAGTCAGAAAAAAAAAAGCTAAACAAAGAAGATTAGATTCAAAAACCTCTTTCTGAAGGAATAAGGGGATATAGTATAGAAATGATGGGATAAAAGGGTGGATTACTGAGTCTACTTTTGAACAACCACTAGTCTCAAGTATTTTATATTGGTATGAATTTTTGTATATTAATACAAGTTTAAGGTTATTTTTATTATACAGAATATGTTTCTACTCTTGTTTAAGGTATTGTGCCTATGTGGCTCATTTAAAAATGTAATACATAATAAAAAAACAGGTTAGTAATTATCAAACCTATGGTCATGTTAGGTATGTTTTCAAGGTCAAACAAATATATGTTAGATAACAAATAATCTTCAAACACTCCAAAGACCTACAGAATATGGCATCTAAAATGGTTTAATAACATAAGGCTTTTCATGACATTAAGGCATGTTTGTGCTCAGAAGCATCAAATTACTTCAAAAAAATGATGATGGGCATCAAAAAACCTCCATGTGGTGCTTGCTTTTGTTGTGTAAAAGTTAACCCATAGGCAAGAAACTTCCCTTGACTCTACTTCTGACAGTATGCTGCCCAAATTGGATGAGCAAGACACAAAGGAAAGTGACTGAGGAACTTTGCCAAGACAAGGTCAGACACTCCTTTAAAATTCCTCCTTCACAAAAAAAAAAAAAAAGTCTTTCAGGAATTCTAGATTTGCATGTCAAAGATAGATGCCCCAACATTTCAGAGAAAACTTAATTAGGTGACTGTCTAGGCAGCCAGATACTTCTGTCATTCCTATAGTTTTGGAAGATATTTGCTCTTCACTTCCTGTTTACTCAGAAAATATTTTATCCTTCTCAGGTCTCTGATGAAGTTGAAGGTGAGGTAATTATAGTTGCAGTTTTCCTTGTTAGCAAATTCATAAAAGAAATTTACAAAAGAGGCATAAAGTATATAATATTAAAAGACATAAAAACTTAAATTGTTTATCTAAGATAATGACTTCAGAACAAAAGATTATGTCTAGGTTGATAATACAAGTTATGACAGAAAGTGCAAAACTTTGAACTCACTAAAGATAGATAATACAGTACTTTCTCTAAATTTTCCAAATACTAATGGGCTAGACATTGCAAATGTATTTCTTACCTGATAATTCTTCTTATTGTATAGTTTTACAATGTGAGAGTTAAAACCCTTTCCTTTTATTTAGACAAAAAGGAGGAAATGTTGTGAGATAGTTTGTTAAACTTGTGTAAAAATATGCCACTGTGATTGCTTTAATTAAAAGCTAAATGGCCAATAGCTGGGCAGTATGTATAGGTGGAACTTCCTGGATAGAGAGAGCTTGGGAAAAAAAGAAAGACAAAGTCAACAGCCAGACATAGAGGAAGGATGACATGCAGGAGGAGAGGTAAAAGCCATGAGTCATGGGGTAATGCATAGATTAATAGAAATGGGTTAATCGAAGTTAATAGAGCTAGTTAGAAACACGCCTAAGCTAAGGTTGAACTTTCTTAATTAAAAAGTCTCCATATCATTATTTGTGAACTGGCAGTCCAAAGAAAAATCTGTCTACACCTGACTTCCCTAAGGGGTGACCATAACCTAAAAGTGGATCACAAACTGGTACCTGTAGTGGAATAATGCAGAGTCAACATGGTAAACAGGAAGTGACTGTGTTAGGAGAGTGTGATTGATGCAGACCATGAGAGGAAGATGGAACTCCACAATGGAACTAAAGAAGAACATGTTTGGAATGCAGGAGATCCTTTGAGGCATTTGACTTCATGTTTTCTTTTGTTTTTCCTTTTGTGAGTTTGTGGCAGGGAGCTGTGTTATTGTGCCCTATGATTAATATCAATGAAAAGTACAACAATCCAATCCAGGCAAGATTATAAATATTGCAGGAATTAAGGAAGGTATGGGTCACTCCTCTAAATAAAGAATCAAGCTAAGGTGCTTGCTAATGGTAGAGGAAGTGCAGAATAGAGAGTAGAAGAAGGTAGTTACAAATAGCAGCTAAAGTCATGTGACTGGTTTCAAAAATGAGGATGGAAATGACCACCTGTATAAATCCTTTTGTTGTCATTCCTATATACTTTTGCCGTGAATTCTTTCTTTCCAATGACAGCACTAGACTTTGAGCTCATTGAAGAAAGCCATCTAGTTTATTGCAGATCTCATGTAATTTGTACAGTTCTTGAGACAAGTTAGATTTCTCCATGTATATTTGTTAATAAAATATAGAAAGTAAGAACCCTTGTAGCCATCAAGTTGTTTGAACACAACTACGCTTCCAAAAATTACCAAATGAACTAGAGAACTCTATTTCACAACAGTGCGTTCTCATTTCTCTTTAAAACATTCTGTCTATAACCTTTGAGGTTCTTTTCAACCCATTTACTCTCTCATTGATTAAATGGCTCACTAGGAAGTTTTATACAGTCTAAGCCATAACACATTACTTATTAATCTCATTCAAATTAATGAGCTGTGTATGTTTCTAAGGGGAAAATGACTATTAAGAATTGAAATGTCCAAAGATGTGTAAGAGTAATTTGCATTGAGTAATCAAAAAAATCAGATTTCTCTAAACTTATTTAATATTTTTCTTTCAGTTGCCATAGGAATCCATTTGAACTACCATAAACAAAAATCCTAATGCTATGACAATAAATTTTTATAGTTTTAAAAAAGTAGACTTTTAAAATTCAAGTCACCAGTGAACATCTTTTGCACAGTGTAAACAAAGCTTACAAGGTAAACTTCCATTAAGAGGACTAAAGGAACAAGCACCATTGAGCTGTATTCTGCATCCATCACAGCCAGCTTTGGGAAGTATGGCCCTTCATGGAAATTATGCACATTTTCAAAAACTACAAAGCAATGACAAAAGAACAGTATGAAAAAAGATCCCTCTCATCTTCTGATCAAACAGCAGTTGAGTTCCTATGTGTGACGCCTTTGTCCTGAGCTAAAAGAATGTCTAGTCAAGAGTACAACTGTAATAATTAACCCGTAACAACGTTAATTGCATAATGCTCTGTTTATGCATGAGAGTTCTGCTTCCTCATGGGGTTCTCCCAGTTCCACAAACAACATATGATCCCCTGACCACCTAAAGTATGTGCTGTTGAGGACACATGTAGCAATGGAGGGGTGGGGGCATAGGCATGGGCTGCCTGGCAGCCTTCACTCACTCTCACCACACTTTTCCGGCATCCTGATTAAAAGAAAAGTGCAACCCCTAGAGCAAAGGCCACAGGAAAGGTGGCAAGGCAGTCAAGGAAAACCCTGCTTCCTGAGTCTGCGTAGCTGAATGTTGTAGCTACCAACCCTGGGAGAAAGACCTCTCTGAGGAGAGGATGAAGTGGCAATGTGTTTAGCATTGATGAAACACACAGAGAAAAACAAAAAGTGGCCACTGGGGCTGATTATGGTAGAATGGCCCTGAAATATCTATGAAATGATAAACCCACCTATGGGTTCTCCTTCTTTCTCCTTTCATGGGCTGGGAAAGCAGCCAATCAGAAGCTAGTGCAGGTGCCTCTTGCCTTGCTGCTGATTTGTTTGTAAATTGGCAAGAGAAAGTCAAAGGGAGGCAGGTGTCACCTCTTCTGGCCTATACAGACAGAATTAATGTTGATTATTTTTTGGTCACTAGCTAATCCAGCTGTAAATAATGCTCCCTTCCCACTCAAGTTCATATTTGCATTTGAATTGCCTGCATCAAAACACTGAGGTGGCTCTAAACTCAATACTCTCCTTATTGGGTTTTCAGTCTACAAATACCACCACCTGCTATTTATTCTCCTTATTTTGAGTACTATTTCATGGAGAAACAATATATCTAGATGAGTCTGTAAGACTCCATAGCTGATACACTCCATCAGGTGAACTAGGAGGGTTCAGGAGAGATTGTAGCTTTCTATTTAGCTCACCTCTTTCACTTACACAGGGCTGGCCATTGCCATTGAAGGATGATAGAGTCCCTCCATCTTACTAAAGGCAGTGGTGTGTTGTAGGGTAGGTATATCCAGTGTTTATAAGCAGGACTGAGGCCCAATTCATCAAAGATAAGAAAATTCAAGTGGAATAAGGCCTTAGTTAAGGCCAGATGGGGTCTCATTTGACCTTAGGTGAAGCAGATTTGGCCACAATATCCTTGAGTGTTCTATGGCTTTTCTCCACAATGTCCAGATATATGGGTTATAGGGGATGAGATTTATGGGTTATAGGGGATGCCAAAGGTGTGAATTATCCTCCAGGAACTGAGGAACTCGTTGAGTTGTTGGGAAATATAAATAGGGCCATTATCAGTCTTTATGGCCCATGGCACCTCCCATAACCAGTGTGGCCAATTTAAGGGCCTTAATAACATGGGAGGCCTTTTCCCCTGAGAGGGCCACAGCATACATGAAGGAGGAACAGGTATCTACCATGACAGGAACATAGCAGAGACTACCAAACAGAGGGTGGTAAGTGACCTCCATCTGCCAGATTGCATTGGGCTGGAGCCCTTGAGGGTTCACACCTCCTTAAAGAGGGGGCCCAAGAGCATCAGAGGAGCACATGGTCTAAGTGTTTACATAGAGAAATGGAACATTACGGGAGAAGCTTATGAATGACCTGGGAGGAGAGATGAAGTTGTTGATGAAGTGCTCCTGCTTGTTCACGTAAGTTAAAGTCTACCATCATGGTCATGGTATCAATTTGATCATTGTCTCTGTCCAGAACACCTGGGAGTCCAGTGTGTGGGTGGATTTGAGAAATATACCAAGGGCGGGCTCTCAGGGATAATATATCTTATATGGACAACATGGTCACATATGAAGGATTTGTTCATTCTTTGACTTAGGAAAAGAGCAGAAAACAAATGACCTGGACCACATATTGGCTGTCAGAGAAAATAATGACAAGCTCAGACTGATATTCCATGAGGACCTTCAGGAGGGCTAGCAGTTCTCCCAATTGTACAGTCAGGGTTGGGCGATACATGGATCACCCTGGATGCTGAGTTAATATCCAGAACCTGTGTGGAACATTGGCCATAACTAGAGAGAAGGAACTTGTTTGCCATCTAGATCTTTCTAGTGTACTAAGTGAACAACAGCAGAATCGGAAGGCCAATCCTGCCAGGGATAGTGAAATAGGGGGCTGCTTTGTTATTGATATTTATGCACCCAAAACCCCTTCTCCACTTACCCCTTATCAACATAATCATTCTAAAATTGTGGTGTTAGTGATATGTCCAGATCAAAGAAAGGAAACTCATTTCTAAGACACCTATTCAGACAGGATATTCATGAGCCAAATTCTGGCCAAAGAACTACAAACGGAAAGTTTTGGCCAGGTCTGAAATCTCCTTGGAAAGATCACATTCCACTGATGTGGCTTGGCTTTGTTCATTTCCTTCTTCCTGTCTGTAAAACAGAAGCAAAAAAGCGAAGCCCCACCAACCAGCCATCGGGTGACCACAGTAAAAGGCATACCTCTAGGGTGGGGGAGATGGCTAACGTCGGTAAAGCACCTGCCCCACTATCATGGGGCTTATGTTTCAATGCCCAGCACCCACGTAAAAGTGAAGTGTTGTGGCACACATCCGGAACCCAGCATTGGTGACAGTACACAGGGAAGAGGGAGCAGAAGAAGGATTCCCAGAGTTCATTCCCAGCCAATCCAGCCCATTGGTGAGCCCCAGGCTCAACAAGAAACCCCTCTTCAACAAATAAAAGGCAGGGTACAATTAAGAAAGCCACCTGACCTCTGGGCTCTGGGCTCTGAAGGTGCGCATGCTCACAAGTGTGTCTCAGTGCCTAACTCATGTACATGGGCGTGTCCCCAGTCACAAGTAAACACCATGGAATGACACAGCTCAGCAGGAAGTATGATCTCTAAGCAAGCATGCTTCATTATATAGTTGCATATCTTTAAAGAATACCACTGGAATTTGACCTAGGGCAGAGTTTCTTGCTTCCTAAATTCATGCTCTTTCTCTGCTGGACAATTCCTTCCATAGGAGTACCAACACATTGTGCGGGACCAGTGAGAAACCACACTGGAAAGCCTAATGATACCCTTGCCTCCAGAGAAACTCCCCCTTCAAGGGGTCAGACACATGTATACACACAGACCAGGGCCATAGAAGAGGCACAGTTGTGTGGATGATACAAAAGGCCATGGCAAAACAAAGGAGATCACTACCCCCAGACAGTTCTCTGATGTCATTGAAAATATTGAGTTACTAATTGTCAAAACGTGCAGGAAAAATTTCAGGAAACGAAGCTGTTGTTCCCGAATCCTCTGACGTCTTTTTCCTCTGGGGTGGAGGGGCAGACAGACGATGCCTCCTTGTGACCTGTACATCTCTTCGTGCCCACTCTGCAGCCACTCGTTCCCTTGTTCATCCTGTTCATCCTCTTGATGTAGAGAGGCGAGAACTATTCCCCAGGCACCGTTCTTACAGTTTGCCCAGAAGCCCTGCTCTGTCAGGACTCAGAACCTCGCCCGAGTCCATTCTGCAATGAGGCTGTCTCCACACTGCCTGCCTTTGTTTACATCAGACAACTCCTGCGTAGGACAGCACCTGGGGTGAGACAGTGAGGCCTGTCCCTTTATTTACACTGTCTGCATCAGACCCAAGAGCAATACATCCCTTCTCTAGATTTGCCCCACCTTCTCCTCTAACTGTTCTTCAGGTTACTTCTTCAATTCATGAGCCTAATATACAGACTCGTTTTGTTGCTGCCAACCAGAAAGATAAGTAAAAGAATAGACTAGTTTTTTGTTTGTTTGCTTGCTTGTTTGTTTTTTTGATGGTTGCCTGAAGGCCCTTCTCTTCCTGTGGAAGAGCGCATTTCCTAAGATTCTAAGAAGAACAGAACGAGAATGCTGCATTGCTCTTCCTTTTGCCTCTGACTGTGCATTATGGAACCATCTCCCTGATCATTAGACCATCAAGCCTTCCTCCGGTGGCTCCTACCCGTGACAAGAGTCAATGTGGAATCGCTTGACACCTGTAAAGCAAAGACGGGCTTCAGAGAAATGGCACAGCCCATAACAATAACAAAACAAGCAAAGATTCAATTCATTTCATTTGTCTTCCCATCGTGGCATAGACTGTTTTATGCCCACCTAAGAACCGCCTTTTGTCTTCATGATCTCTGCATCAAGGACTCCCAGGTCACTTCTCAACACGTTGTCCCTAGCTGTTCCATTTGTCACCGTAACTAGGTGACTTGAAGGGCACTAGTCTGTTGAAACAAAGACAGTGAGTTCTTAATGTGACTAAGCCGGTAACGTCTGGTGTGACCTTGTAGGATAAGCCAGTAACAACTGATGTGACCTTGTAGGATTTAGCCAGGCCCTCTCACCCTAGAACCGCAGCAGCAAACACCTGCCTTGCTCCCATCGAAACAAGCAGATTTTTCAAATGATGAAAGACTTTGAATAAACAAAGAAGTCTGAGGCTGTGTGACTGCTCCCAGGCACACTGTATTTCCAATTACAGGGTGAGTCAGTCTCTGATTAATCACTGTGAGAGCAGCAGTCCCTCCCTGGGAAATGCAGCCAGGAGCATGAACACTCCACGATGAAATATGAATTGAAATCTCACTCACATGACTTGATCCAAAGATGCTATTAGATGTTTTCATTGTCACAACACGTGCAGGAACTCTGATGTCTTCACAGAACACTGAACACTGAGAATCTTGGCAGAAAGGAGGCAAAGAGGAAAATCAAATTGGTACCAGCAAGAATGTATGCTATTGTGATTTAGAAAGTAAAAGCCATAGTTATCGACAACATTTCAGCCTGCCAATGTAAACAAGAGGTGCTAAATGTTACTTTTAACCCAGGAACGGTTTGCATTCTTATTTGATTGTTAGGGGTACTTCATACCTCTGACATAACCTCCCCACTGTCCCCCATGCTTCACGGTCTACTTCTTACTTCATCCTGCACCAGCAGTTGAGAGGTGGAAGGGTCCAAACTTGGTTTTTTATTTTCCTATCAATTAATTTGCATAAAAAAGTAAAATAGTCTCTTGTCTTTTGTTATTTTCTTAACCCCAACATTGCTTCTAAAAAAAAAAAAACTCATAAAAAAAAAAAAAAAAAAAAACTCAAAAAAAAAAAAAAAAAAAACAAGAGAAACTACCAAATGAAACAAGAGTATGTATAACAAAAAGTGGACAGGTGACATATTTTTTTGTCAGGGGAAATCATAAGTTACTCTGCTTAATGTGTCAAGAACATGTGCACGCGTGCAAAGGCTATCATTTGAAAAGGCACTATATGCATGTTTGTCACAAGTAAACATGCTGACAAATTCAGTGCCTAGCAAATATTATGTCAGAGAACAAAAGAGCAAAACTTTAAAAAGTGTGCCTTCACCACAACAATGAAACCTCCTTTTTAAAATGACGGATTCTATTGTAAAATCCAGTTCACAGCTATGTCTTTAATATCCCCCCAAATCAAAGCTGTTTACTGACAGAGTTTGTTCAGAAAATTATGGAAAATGTCACAGATATAATATGCCCTACCAAAGGCAGGGGAGGATGTTTTTTAAATCTGTTTTCCTCACCAGGCTGTAGCCAGACAAAGTGAAGAAACTGGAAGATCAATCAAATCAATCTGGAGAGAGGGAGCTGCTAATTTTAGACACTGTGCCGTGCCTCGGTGATGGATGCCGGCACAGATGCTACAAGTGTGGCCCGATTGACATTTATATTAGCGGTACTAGTGACACATCTAACATCGCTGAAGAAATGGCTTTTTTTTTTAGTCACGTTAAAATATATAATTAAATCAAAGATTTACACGACACAGTAAGAAATGTATGAAGGTGGGTGTTTTCTGTCCAGTGTCAACACGTCTGGTGTAGCTACAGATGGTGTCCCAACGATGCTAAATAAAAGAGACTTGCAAAATTAACAGAAGATGGTGCATCTGCCTCCCCAAACTCCCACGTAATGAATTATTGCATAGTCCATTAAGAAAATGCATGCACAGACGCAATAAAGACAGATGTCATCACGAATATTGTCATCAAGGCTGAATTTCCTAAGGACCACGGGATTAAGTGGTTGCCAGCTCTGGAAATTCCTTAAAGTGCTGAAGTTTAATATGACCAGATTATCTACACATGAAGATGGCTAAATCAAGACCAAATGATGAAAATATGTCTTGGCTTGTGACCTGTCAAATTATTAATGTGCCAAAGCCAAAATTAATTGATGATGAAAATCAGCTTGCATATCTAACATGTGCAGTAAATGCAACTGGTCATTTTAATAATACAGTGTCTCAAATCATAACAGCATTCCAACTGAAACCAAAATTATGGCTAGATCAAAATAAGGCACAAATATGTATCTTGACACATTGACTTAGCATAGTCTTATCAAAAAAAGGAGAAAGAAAAATATAGTGGTTTTCAATTTAATGCAAGAATTTGCAAGCAAACTTCAAGATTCCTGTTAAAAATAATATTTTGAATTATTTGAGATTCCACTCTCAGTTGACACACACATGTTACCTGTTCATTTTCAAGTGGAATACATAGAGTTGCACTCTGACATATAATCTGAAGAGAATTTTAGTGATGTTCCTTTACTAGACCTGTGGTCCTAGATTCCCAGAGACAAATATCCCTTGCCAACTTCCAGTCTTGCTTTCTGACAGCACACACATGTACACACACACACACACACACACACACACACATGCACGCACACACACACTTGGGAACAGCTGGCTCTCAAGAAGTACAGATAAAGCAAAACTACAAGCAAACCATCTGAAGACCAGATGGAAACTCCCTCCCGAGCACCACAGCTCCTTCCACCCAACCAAATACCCATGCACTGGTTCCTCAGTTGTGAGGCCTTGAGCCCACTGACTTTATGTTGCCCTCTTTTCCTGTGCCTTTACAAAATTTTTTTAATCAATGAAGTTTTATTACTCAGACAGGTTCATTCTCTTTGTCAGTGAGCACGCATTTGGGATGGGATGGCTGGTTTTAGAAGACTCTCTGGATGGTTTCACCCCATCTTCTTCTTCCCTTACCTGTAATAATCCATAATCCCTTCGTGTTCTCCAGTGGAAGTTTTGGGTACAAATAAATATATATATGAATGAACAAACAAATCTGGAGCTTGGACACTCAGGTGGTCCTAGCATTCCTCATTGGGTGTCCTTCTCCATGAGGCCACCAGGGGGCCCTTGGAAAATGTGAGTCATATGGCTGCACTCGGTTTGCAGCTCCTGGAATAAAAACCTTATGTGCCTGGGCATTTAGCAACTGTCCAACCTGCTTCCAAGGCCTTCTTTCTGCCCTGGCCTGTGAGCAGCAACTCTGCCCTTCTTCCTTTCCAAGCAAGTTCATGACACCAGGTCTGCACTTGCTCTAACTTCAGGTTGCCTACACCAGACAGTGGCATGGCTCACTTCCTGTCTTCATTCAGCTTTGTACTCAGACCTCGCCTTCATGTGGAGACTGCATAGGCCCACCCTATCATACACAGCCTTCTGAACCTCCGTTACACCACTCTGATTTTTCTCCACCGTGTCTGTGACCTATTTTGCCACTTACTGTTTACTCGTTTGTAAACTCATTCAAATGATTCCCTGACTGTTGGGAGAGTAGGTCTTGTTTGTCCATCAGGGCATGCATATTTCCAGCAACTGATCAGTGCATTGCCCAAAGTAGGCATTCGATGAATACATGCTGATTTAAAAAAAAAAGAAGAAGAAGAAAGAAAAGGAAGGGAAAATAGGGAAACAAAGGCAGGAGAGCAAGGAAAGAAAGAGGAAGGAGAAAAAAGGAGGGGGCAGAAAGGGAGAGATGCTGAAAACAGACTAGAATGCAATGGAATGGCATTTACAGAACCTTTCACAGAAAACGGGGCAGATGCCGCCCACCAACCCCATTTCCTGCCCCCTAGAACTTTGGATTCACGGACTCCTTCAGTCTCTTAACCGGCAGAGATTTTCCAGGAAGCGGAGTGCAGTCTTACACTGAACTCGCAGCTCTTCGCCACATCATGAGCAGAGGAAGTGAAAGGCAACCTTGAGAGCCCTTCTTCTTTTGTGATCATTTCTGCTTCCGTGTTAGGAGCTCGTTAAAACGAGCTCAGAAACCTCCTCCTCTCACCTGCATCAGAAAGGATGCCGCCCGTCACCTCCCTTGAAGAAGAAGGGAACAGCCCCTCCGCAGCCCCTTCTGTGGCCGCTTGCGGCCCCGCCTACTTGAAGACATTGGTCCTCTTAGTACTCCCAACCTTACCTGGATATCACCCCTTGATTTTACAAGCAAAGGCACAAACATAAAAACAGCGTACTCACTTCAGAACAGGAAAGCTAGAGAGAGCATGCTCAGGATCGTGTACTGGGTACTTCCTTCCTCAAAATAACGTAGAACAGTGTGATAATTGAGCCTTCACGTTTTTCAAGGAAAATGACTCACATTTTAACCTCTTAGATTGGTGCTGTATTTCCTGCAGACTTCGGGAACCCGAAACAGCTGTTCTAACCTAAAGAATAGTACTACTGGAGTTCAAGTTTCGTGCCCAAAGCTCCAGTGTCATCCTCTGCCTGCCATGTGACCCCTATAAATGGCTTCTCCTCGTGTAAGATACTGGCTGATATGGTTAAAACACTTAAGGCATTATGCTTGTGGACATGTAATATAAATAATATTTTATATTAATTGTGATGCATATTAACATAATTAAAAACAAATCTGAAAGGAGAGGGTAGTGGATAAAGAGAAGAATGTCAGATCACCTGGAGTCAATCCAACCTTAATATTTATTAGCTGTTTGTCAGGCAAGTTAATTAATCTCTGCCTCGTGTCCATCCTGTGTAAAGGACGGTGCTACTTCGTGCTGAATGAACAGGGAGAGGAGAACTAAGAAACAAAGAGTTCAGTCACAGAGCACTTCAGCATGATGGATTCCATGACGGGAAGCAGGGGAGACTGAGGAACTACCACACAGGTTTGAGGAACCCCACAGCCCAGTGCAATGACAGATCATGAAGAAACTGGGTCACTGGAGTCCCTGTGGTCAGCTTCATCGAACTCCCTGAGAGATAAACAGGATGAGGACCAGGAATGGATCACTAACGTGAGTACCGTGGAAATAACGGCACCTTGACAGGAATCAGTCTTTGCGGGGAATGCTGAAGACACACAGAGAGAAGAGAAACCAAAGACACCGGGCATCAGCCCCTGTCAACAGTCCCTCTGCTTTGACATCTGCATTGTGCTTATCAGCATCTTAATTCCATGACCGAGCAGAACAGTGTCTAGTCTCATCTTGTCTTGACAACCTTCCTCCACCTCTCCTTTTACCACAGCCCTGCAGAAAAGCTGGGCTAAAGAATTTCTTCTCTGAGTCTACACCTGCCCATCTGAACATTGCCGAGGGAGGAAAAACTTACTAGGACACAGTGAGACGGCTCTTCCGAGGCGTTCCACAGCAAAGGGAATTCATGACGAGGCATGCTAACCACCGAGAGAACGAGGCAAAGACTTGACTTTGCACGAGAGAAATACCATTGTGTCTGCATGTCGGCGGGAGGAACCCAGTAAAGCGTAAGGCGAAACGCGGAGAAGACAGGTGGAACGTAGCTCTTCTGTAGATACAGGCTGTGAAACCGAGTGAGGGCTTAGATGTGGGGAGATGTGCGGTGAGAGTGTTACTGAAGTTCTTGCTACCGCTTCTGCTTTCGCGCTGAAGAGGTTAAAGGGGGGAGGGTGCAAGTCCTGAAGTGAATGCCTAGAAGGATCAGAGATGGGCTTGGCCACAAAGACTGCGCTTGTGGATGTTTGGTCACAGTAACGCGAGACCAGTCAGTGTTCGCTGTCAGGTTTTCCCCCAGCAGTTCTGAAATAGATCATCATTGGACGCTGAGAGAAGAAAGCCATTAAATGTGATGAGGATGTCCAAAGGAAGGTCCATGTCCAAAGGTTCTGATTTCATAGCAGTAGGATGGAGGAGCCAAAGGCTAGGTGAGTGGCCATGGAGAACTCAAAGAACAAAACGTTGATGTTACGGAAGCTTTACGCGTTCAGTAGCCTTCACAAAGTCTGGATACAAACAAAACCTTGTAAGATGCTAGAAGCAATCACTGAAAATTAATTGGATCCAGTTTTCTTAGATGGTTTATGTTCATATTAAAATTGGCAAGAGCCATGAGCATATTGGATGTAACAGGAAGGAAATAAAAGTAAAACTGGAGGAAAGTAAGAGGAAATGCCTGGAGGGTCATGTGACCGTGATTAAGAGAAAGTGGGGAATAAATGATGATGCAAGATTCAAGATTAAACGTTGGAGATGGAGGGTTGTGTGGAAACAGCAGTAAAATTCTCCACATGAAGGTTCAGTGATGAAGGGGAGGGGGCGAGTGACCAGCATTTGACATAGCTGGACACAGGAAGGTTGACAGAACAAGGCTTCCCTCAGACTGAGGAAAAGTAAAGCCTCCAGATAATAAATTGAAGACGTGGGAGGCTTTGCCTCTAACAGAGCCAGAAGGCCAGAGGGAAATGTAGAATTGCAGGGACCAGAGCAGGAGGGGAGAAGAGAACCCAGTGCGAGCATATGGTCCTCTGTGGGGTTTAGAGAGCGGACGAGGAAGACTGACCTGGATATCTGGGGCCTTCTTAGAGAGCTGACGGAAATAGATGCAAATGGAATAATGAAACAGACACAGTGGACTGGAGCCAGATACTGCATGGCTGTGGATGTTAGCAAGGAGGGAGCATGGATCTCTAGGGCTTCCTTACAAGGAGGCTAGAAGACTCTTGGTTGGATGCACGTGGTTTAATGCAACAGTTGTCTTAGTCTCTGTCAGTGATGGGACAGTTTTCTTTTAAGCACATATGAGCTGTACTGGCTCCTACCATGGGACTTAAGAATCCTGGGATTGGTAGATAGCACAGAAGCTGTCCCTTCTATCCAATGTCATTGCTGTTCAACCAATGTGATGACTATAGTAAAGAGAATTCTGAGAGTTAGAACACACAGTGACATCATGAAAAAATGGCAAAAATAAATTTTTCCCCCAGAAATTTCTGCCTTGTCTATTTCTCTCCAATGTGGTTATCCAATTAACTTTCTTTTCTCCCAATGAATACGTCCTTGCACAAGGAAGAAATGGTATGGGAAACTGCATCAGCCAAGTCCCTCAGAACCACCCAAAACACACATGAAGGGGATATTAACATAGAGACACTTCCAAAAGGAAATTTAAACAAGGAACCATGATGCACTCTGGGGACAGCCACAGTATGGAATGAATGCATTCCTCAATCAGGCCTAAGAACCAGCAGTACTTGTTAGGTTTGGATGCGGCTATAATCCTCCACACAGAAAATGCAACCATTGCCCATCCATGTGTTAACAAAACACACTCAAAACGAACCACACAGCACTTCATCTTCCTTCCACCTCCTAAAATCCTGTTGATGCCATCCATTGTCCAAACCCAACTGAGGACCAGAGAGCACAGAAACTCATTATTGTCCTCATTAAAATCACCTTCCTGTGCTGACACCAGGATGAAGAGAAGAGAAGACGGGAGAATCATCTAGACAGACTAGGGGGAATTCTTCTATATGTCAAGGCACATGAGACACTTCAATAAAACATAAGAGACAGAAAATGAAGATAACTAATGACTGAGGACGTGAAATGAAACAGAGGGTGTTTTTGGTTGAATATGAGATATCCCCCTTAGGCTCATGCCTTTAAAACTTGTTACCCAGATTAAAACCTTATCTTGGGAGGTTATTGTAGGTTCCAAGAGATGGATCCTTGAGGGCTATAACCCAGACCTACTTCTGGGTTTGTCTATCTTCTTCACTCTTACATGACGTGACCAATTACCTCACATCTCCATCACACAGACACAAGCAAGCCCCAATGCCATGCCTTCCCTGTCGTGATGGACTCTTCTTTCTGAACTGTGAGCCATAATAAGCCTATCTTCTCAAGTTGCTTCCATTGGGTATTTATTCTGACATGCTAAGAAAAGCATCCAGTACAAAGGACATCTGAGTCCCAGGAAGAAAACTGAAGATGTACTGCTGAAGAGTCTGTGCCTCTGTTCTGATTCCCAGCATCCCTAATATTGGGAATCCTCATGAACCAAAATCAAGAAAAAAGATCCCTTGGTTAGAACATTTAGCTGTGTGTGAAAGGTGCTGAGCATCAGAACATAATGATTCAATGCCTTCTAGGTTCTAATGAAAATATTTAATTTCATATATTCTACATGGTCAAATAATGAAAATGTGGACAAATTGCTGATGATATATGGCTCAGTAGATATTTGTGTGGCATGTGTGAACCCCTAGATTCAATTCCCAGAATCACATAAACCAGGTGCACTGGTACATACCTGTAATCCTAGTACTGTGGAAATGGAGGCAAGAGAAACCAGAAGTTCAAAGTAACCTTTGGCTACATGGGAAGTCTGTGGCCAGTTTGGGACACAAAACCCTGTCCAAAGGGGGATGCAAATGTGGACCATCTCATTTCCACTACTTCCCTTCAAAAATGTGTGCCTGCTTCCCATTCTCCCATCTTACTCAGAAAAGATAGACCTTAATTTGGACACCCTGCATGCATATATTCACCACACACACACACACACACACACACACACACACACACACACTTTATAACTGAATCGACTCATTCTCTGTTCTTTTATCAGCCCGTCCTTTACATTCCTAGCGCCTTTCTTTCAGCTTTCATTATCATAATGGCCTCTTCAGTGGGCTCCCTCTCCATTTCCCAGCACATCAATCAATATTCACTCTGCTGCCAAGGGACTTTTCTACATTTATATTGCATAGTCCCTTAATCTTCTTTGAAACTCATCAATTGATCTCCCTTTCATAATAAAACCCAAATTCCTTAGCATGACACATAAAAGCCTAAACACACCCCCAGAGGTGTCTTATGTTGCAGTCACACCAATCCCTAAGCATTTCTCCAATAAAGAAAAATTTTATACTTTATATTGGGAATCAGATATAATAAAATCAATTAATTATAAACCCTGTTTGCCTTGTGAAAGCCGTCATTGATTACAAGTCAGTCTGTACTAGGAATTAATAACTGACCAACAAAGAAGGAAGGAAAGCGAGCCTCCCACAGACAAAGCATGATAGCACATGTCTGTCTTGAGCATATGGCCAGGGACTCTGCCAATCTCCTTCTTTGGAATTCTATTCTTGGGTTCTGTTTCCCTTTGGCATCCATGATCAATGCAGGGAGCACTTGTGTAAGGACAGGGCCCAGGGACAGAGAGACAAAGGCTGTGTATGCCAAAAAATAAATACAAAAAAAAATTGGTTTGGATTTTTTCTATTTCGATCACTGTTTGCTTATAGTACAAAAATATGCTCAGAACAATGGCTCGTGTACTATTTAAATTTCTACAGGGAGGAACTGAATTGTATATTAAGATTTTGGATCTCTCTGTCATATAAACTGTTTCCATTGAAAAATTACAATCTAACTTTGATACTGGGGATTAGAAGAACTACCCAGCAGATGACCTCCTCTGCCTAGCTAACCAGCTGGCTTTCCATTAGCAAAAATATCCTTACCTTTGGAAAGCTATTTCTCTGATCCTTCCAGCAGAAATTCCGTATGTTTTCCATCTGCTGCCATGACACTCTGGGTAGAGTTCTCTCTTTAAGAGGTTAATGCTCTGTATTCCTATCTTAACTTCATATTTCATCTCCCCTGACCTGGTGCTGACCATTCAGAGAAAAAACTGAGAGAAGCCTTTCTTCATCCTCATAACACCTTAGGACACAAAAAGTTTGTTTAAAAGAACTGAGAGAGATGCTAGGCATAGTGGCCCATGCCTGAAATACTAGAACTTTGTGGATTGAGGCAGGAGGATTGCCATTGAGTTTGAGGCCCAGCCTATGTTACAAACTGAGACTCTATCTATGGCAAAGAAGAATATGGAGGAAGAGGAGAAGGAGGAAAGAAAAGGAGGAGAAGAAAATAGAAGAGGAGGAAAATTGCAATAGATTATTATATGAAACCTACAGACTGTACGATTGTAATTTTTACTGATATTTTTCTAAATTGTAAGTGAAGCATTACATAAAAACTTGCTCTGGAGTTCTACATCTCAAAGTTATAATGAGTGTTTCCAGCATTCACATGGTAGCCAATATGCAAACTGGTAGAACACACCGGCATTCACATGGTAATCAACATGCAAACTGGGGAAAGCCATCCTGTTTACTTTATATTTGGGCAAACTCTTCTGTGGCTTTTCACAGGAAAACATGAAGAAAACATCTACTCACCCCAGATGAGGCATTGTAGAACACACCAAGACACGATTCCACCCCAGTCTAGCTTGGTGAGCTAATGAATTTCTTGGGAGTCTAAGTGAGAAGTTTCTTGTGAAAACATGGATGACTCAATTACAGAAAAGCCCACCCAGTGTAGGTGATAGTTTAGAAATCCCACATTTCAACAATTCCCTGCAGGACTTGCAGGCAGCTCCACCAGGGTCTCCTCCTCTCCTTAGCAACTGTTTACTCTGGATACCACCTTGGGAAATTGGCTTGACAACTTTGCAACCTCCTGAACTTTGTAAGTCTTGTAAGCTTCATGAACTTCCTAAACCTTGTAATTCTGTCAGTTTCTTGAATCTCCAGAGTCTCACTCCCCACACCAGGGAAAAACACTTCAGTTCAGAGAGAATCACTGAACAATGGTGCTGTTCTATGTGTCAACCATTATCCGTCTTGCCTGATTAAAAGGATTACTGGCACTGACCTCAAAAAAAATCTGATTTTTTTGCCAAACTGGGAAGACATTTAGAAATCAATAGCTCATGAAATATGCTGATAGCTTCAAATGAGCTTTGTCTGGGTAATGCCATTAGTGTAAGTTCCTGAATGGCACACAGCAACTATATATACCACACATTAAGTCAACTGTGTGTACATATTTGTGCATTTGTTTATTAATATTGATATTCAACCTCTTTTAAGATAATTATATACATGCAACCAGCTAAAAACAATATTAGTACCAGTATTTCAGAGTCTTCGCGATGGGTGGCTTACAGCATCAGTATTTCAGGGTCTTCACAATGGGCAGTGTATAGCATCAGTTAATGGTATCTTTAGTCTAATTCAGCAGCTAGGTTTGTGCTGGTTTCCCATGATATCACAAATATTTTATCTCATAGTTTCTGGTCAAAAAGCATGGAACTATCTATACATAGAAAACAAAGAAAATTTTCTAAAAATGCTTATTTATATAACCACATGATTTGCGAGGTTTTAAAAGATGAATTATAAATGACAAGTCAAAAGTAAAACATTACAGAGAGCATATTACACTTTACATGTTACATATTACAGGGAATATTAGTGGCTACAGTAGAGCAAACTGCATGCTAAAAATGGATGCCTTATCCTGTATGTAAAGTATGCCTTGATAACTTGAAAACTCAAATTATTTTGTAGGGCTGAGAACAGGGGATGACATAAAGGGTCATGAAGAAATTTCAGAGGTCATGAAAATGCCATATATTTTTATGATGGTTGATTGTTATTTGGATAGATATATTTGTCAAAAATATCCCGATGTGAGAAACAATTTATTTTCTCTGACTTACATCTCAGAAGAGGAGCTTTTGAAAATCAATAATGAAGCAAAGCAAAGCTCTTGCTTGTTTTTCAAGCCCTATCAAGTTGCTCGTTTAAAAATTTATATTCATAAAGGCTGAGAACTCTATTGTTGCAGGGACTGTTCTTGGCCAGATTCCCTCACGGTTTAAAAATAATATATGTAAATCTCATTAAGTGAGTAGCATCATGAAATTTCTTTCTGTATGAAGATAAATTGTAAATGTTTAGCTTTGTAAAATGACTGGGTTTTCATGTATATTAATATGTGTATCAAATTTCATAGCTGTAACATTTTACCATCCAGTGACAAGGCCTATCAAAAGCAATGCAAATAGCTGATAAACTTGGATAGTCACAAATCCAGTTAAGCCTTGTTTTACAATTAGGTGGAGAAACTGTCACATCAAAATGGATGAACTTAGAAATACAGATGAACTTTGATAGCAACGCTTATCATCTAGATGCCTGAAGACAAAATCCCTCCAGGTAGCAAATGCTGCTTGATGCTACAGTTGGTGAGTATTCATGATACAGTACCTGAAGGCCCTCTCATGCATGGCCTCACATCATCTTTTAAATACACTCTTCTTTTTATCATTTTTCTTCTCGAGATTTGCCCTCCTGAGATAAAAGCTTTTTAAAAAAATAAAATGAAGCTGTCTCCCACCATTCCCAGTATCTCCCTATCGGATGCAGCACACCTGGCAACAGGCTCAGCAGTGAGCATCTGCTTTCCTGCTGCAAGTGAAAGTTGAGAGACAGCAGAGAACATGAAAGAGGAGCAGAAGAGTCAGCATCCAGTCAACAATGAAGGGCGTGAAGGAAAATTTGTGTGTATGCTTACTACAAGGCTCTGCTAAACCAGACGTGAAAATGGGCAGAAGCTGATTGGGAGAGCACAAACTTTCGACAGAACACACCAATCAGAAGTCTTAACTCTGCCCAAAATGCTACAGACTAGGCATAGGAGATTAAGCTGACAATGGAGAGTGTGAGGTCACGCGCACGTGCACACACACACAGATTTATAACTAAATCAAATCAATGACTTATTAGAATTTAAAGTTGCCTTTTATTGTTTGTTTTAAAACCATTCTCATAATGAATCTGCAAAAAAAATTCTTCTCATCTCAGTCTCCTTTAGGGTAAACCTCCAAGGGCAGATGGCTTGAGAGACCCCCAGAAGAGGGAGGGCACAGGGAGTTAGATCACACAAACATGGGGGGACAGGAAGAAGCCTGTGGAACCTGAAAGGATTGTCTTAAGCCTGCTCCTGCTTTTAAACCGCCCCCCAGCCAGACAGCGCAGGAGCTCTCCCAGGTGCTGAACAAGTCCCTCGGCTAGCATAGGCCTCAGTGGTGCTGTGTAGACTTGCAGCCTGAAATCTGTTCTGCCTCAGGACTTCTCTCTTCTTCAGGAAAGTTTCCCCACTGGCTTCCACCCTGGGGACATTGTTTCATGCTTGCGTTCACATCCAGTTAAATGCTAATTGTTCTTTAATATCATCGTTCCAATCGCCTTCCCCGCATTATGACAGCATTGCACTAGGGAGCAAGATTCGAGCAGGGAGGCAAAGGCTTAATGCGGAGAATAAAGATAAAGAGAAAGCAGCGCCGAATTCAGCTTCCCATCAGGCCTCTGAACGCAGAACCTGGGAGCTTGATGTGAATACATTAAACTTTCATTTGGTTCTTTTTTAACCTTTTTATCATTAACTAGTAAAACAGATATGAGTGTGCACAATTGCATGTGCGTGCATACACACATACAACATGCTTTATTTCATTATTCATTCATTCATCCATTCAGCATTTACTGAAGCATTCCCTCTACAGAACCACACTAATTCCACAGAAACTTTGTTTTTCCCTTTATGAACAGCTAATGTAACGTTAATCATTGTCCAATATCCCTCTATGTTATCTTCCCAAAACTAGTTTCATTACTAAAAAATGAGAACATTGAGATGCTAATTTCGCTGTGATTCTCAGCAGTGACTATTAAAACTTTATTGCCCCACCAGAGTTTGCGGCTCTTCGGGGTTTAATAAGCATTGGCTACATGCTAGATCCTGTCTCTGGGGCAGGTCAATGTCAAAGTGATAGCCAACACATACAGTATCACTTCCCTACCAAGGCTTGTGTGGGTCCGACCATAAATAGTCCAACCTACCTTCCAGGCACTTTTTGATGCTGTTATGCATGACAGGTTATGTTCCAGCTATATTAATCTATTTCCAAAATTAGATTGGACTTAAGCTTTAGGTCTTATATTCTACTGTTTCCATATCTGATTCTAATTTAATGAGGTATATATATATTTAAGAACTCTGTGCACCCAGGATAAAATGAAAAATAATCACAGATATGGTGATTTTGTGTGTGCATGCATGTGTGGGTACATGTCTGTGTGCATTTGAGTGCCCATGAAGGTAATTAGGTTTTCCTACAGGAGCAATGACAGAAGCATGAACAACCTACCTGTGTCTACATGACTTTTTTCTCCCTCTGTCAACAATCATTAACTACCTATAAAAACTCACAAGAGCCAGGGCCTCTTGAGCTTCTCTTTCCTCCCTTGGTAGGGAAGTGAACTGTATGTGTTGGATATCTCACACTTTGACCTTGACCTGCTCCAGAGACAGGATGCTGATGACCTGGTTTTGTGCAGGCAGTCTACTACTGAATGTCCAAGGCTGTGACAACCAGGCCATGCCTAGAAGACAGCATCGCACAACATCTCACCCTTCCCTCTGCCTCTCATTCTTCCTACCTCCTCCTCCATGATGCTCCCCCAGCCTCGGAGGGGTGATGCAGATGTCCCATTTAAGACTGAGCATTTTTATGGTCTTTAATGCCCGGTTATGAGTCTCTGCAGTAATCACTGCCCACTGCGAAAGGAAGCTCCTCTGAAGGAAGCAGACAGCAGCTCTGATCTACAATAATAAACATGAATATGCAGGAGGAAATTTAACAGGCACAGAACTTCCATCTAGCAAAGTAATAGCGGTACCTTCTGGTCAGGTTTACAGTATCTGGTGTGAATTCCCTCCTGAGGAATGAACCATCAATCCAATTAGAAAGCAGCAGACTGCCCCATAACAGTCATGGCATGGTTGCACCAACAGTCACAGAACGGTTATTTTGTGTAGACTTCCAAGCAGAGAAATTGAGTACATTTTTTTCCTTAATAGGGAAAAGGGAACATATTTAATGATTTTTGTCACAATTTCAGAACCTAGATG
The DNA here is from genome assembly GCF_014885135.2 of Alexandromys fortis. Taxonomy (NCBI): domain Eukaryota; kingdom Metazoa; phylum Chordata; class Mammalia; order Rodentia; family Cricetidae; genus Alexandromys; species Alexandromys fortis. The sequence goes on along the minus strand of NW_026067971.1, from coordinate 2,740,935 downwards.
GTACCACACTAAAGAACAGCATGCAACTATAGTGCAGACATTCAAAGGAAGAACTATGCTAGCACATCCATGCTAATCTATGTACATCAAAGAGGCGGAACAGCACAGAGAGAGAGCAGAATGACTAGATATAAGCCTTCGAGGTCTGAGGAGGAGTCTTGGGCTCTCCTGTGTTAGATGCCTCACTGCTCCAGCTCCCCAGCCTGTAAGGTGTGGTCAGCCAGAGGCTGCTGTGGAATAGAATGAGGTTAACCATGAACAGCATGCAGATGGTACCCAATACCTTTCTAAGGCTTCTTATTCTCTGTCTTCTAAAGTTGAAGGAAGCTAACCTGATAGCTTCCGCATTTTCAGAGATTGTCCCTTCTAATTGGTGATGTCAAGAGCTTGGCTTGGAGAAAGAAGGGAACAACGATGTCTTGTTGGGAAGCAGAGACTAATTGGGTGTTTCCTTTTCTCAAATACAGCAAATTAGAAACTTGTGTCTTGGGATTGCAAACTCTCCCTTGGCTGTATCTGACACAGTGGTTGAGCACTTGTTTCCGGAGACAGTGTCCCTGCTGCTGAGCTGAACACAGTTGGCGCTGTGATTTCCCACAAAAACCTTCTCTTCACTGTTTTGCTTCTGCTCTCATCTGTCTTCCATGTGGCTGACTTCTCCATCACCATGACAAAACTTCCTATGTTCAGGAACGCTTCTCCTCAGGTTAGATGGGAACTAACGCAGAGACCACAACTGCACAGTGTGCAGAGAGTGAGAGACTTTGGAGTACCCAATCATAAATGGGAGGTCTTCATCAAACTCTCCCTTAGGGCTCAGGGAGCTTTAGGGGAGAGGAATAGGAAGAGTGTAAGAGCCAGAGGTAATGGAAGACTCCAAGGAAACAGTGTCCTTTGGACACAGTAGACTGATTCACACATGACCTCATACAAACTGTAGCGGCACACACACAGGAACTGCACAGGTTCGGGTTATCCAGGTCCCAACACTAAGAGGAACTGGACAAGAAGCCCCATCCCTAACCAAGAAACTGCTTTTAGAGACAGGGAAATCAGTTTTCCCAACCACACTCCAGGGCAGGCTCCCAACCAAGGACTAGCTGGCTAACACGAAATGAGCTCAGTGGTATTTTGTGGACTCCTTTTTCATTTTGCTTTGTTTTGGCATTTTTGAGTCTTATTGTGGAGGAGTTGTGAATTTGTTTTAAAGAGAGAAAGAAAAACATAAAGCTGGGTAAGTAGAGAGATGGGGAACATCTGGGAGGAATTGGGAGAGGCAAGAACACAATCAAAATATACTGTATGAATAAAATTTCAGCTAAGTAAAAGTGCTCAGTAAATGATTTGAATGATCTCTGGTGAACTGAATTTGGGGGTATTGTATGGCTGTGTGTTTGGATACATGTACAGACGTGTGAATAGGTATACATGTGTACACATGTGTGAAGACCAGGTTGACAAAGGTTTCTTCTTGGAGTCAGTCTCTCAAGGAACCTGGAGCTTGCCACTTCAGGTAAAGCCAGAGCATTCCAGAGACGCGTCTATCTCCCCGACTCCCAGTACTACAGGTACTGTGTGTGTGTGTGTGGTGTGTGTGTGTGTGTGGTGTGTGTGTGTGTGGTGTGTGTGTGTGTGGTGTGTGTGTGTGTGGTGTGTGTGTGTGAATGCTGAGGAGATGAACTCGGTTTCTCACGCCTGTGCAGCAAGCACTTTATTGACACAGCCGGCTCTCCAGGCCTAAATAATTAATGAGACTAAACGCTATGAGTCAGGGTCGAGCAGGACGAACACTGGCTTTAGACTAAGCCCTAAGTGAGCCAGGATCATACAGGACAAACACTGGCTTTAGACTAAGCCCTAAGTGAGCCAGGATCATACAGGACAAACACTGGCTTTAGACTAAGCCCTAAGTGAGCCAGGATCATACAGGACGAACACTGGCTTTAGACTAAGTCCTAAGTGAGCCAGGGTCGTGCAGATGAACACTGGCATTTTGAAGGGCAGTTTGTGAGTGCTCCCCTCAGTTCACGTGGAGGTTTTGATCATGATGCCCATTCTGATTTTAAGCCCAACTCTGCAGGCAATGTCACTTTGGTTCTCAAAATACGACCCCTGCAATTAAATTAAAGGGGCTAAGAACTCATATTAGCATTTTACATTGTTCCAGGGATTAAAGTTAATTGATTTCGATTATTTAAGGCAGCTTAACAATACTTCCACTTGGAGACTTTTCTCCCTCTTGAGTGTCTCAGGGTGCTTTATAAATCTTCAGTTTATAAACCCTTCTTTCCACTCTAAGTAGTAAAACACAGAGACACATTTAATTTTAATGAAATTTTCCAATGGAAAAAGATAGATCTTCTCTCCGAGTTTAATATGTGAGAACGCAATTCCCGGAGCATCTCAAGACAGTATTAAATGAAACCTGGCAAATGGTGGGACGCCATCCTTTCTCGGGGACAGCAGGGTGCCATTTCCACCCTTCCCCCTCCAACAGCCTCTCTCAGACAATGAAAACTTGAAAAAAGATAAATAATAAACCAACTATGTTTGTGAAGCTTTGTAATTTATGTTCAAAGGCTATGAGTCACGAAGATCTGGTACAAACTCAGAACCAATCTATTAGCCGTGTGACTCATCAGACTGCCTAACATTTATAGTTCTTCTGCTCCTTGTGTGGACAATGAAGCAAACGGCAACATTTCCCACGTAAGACTGAGGTGAGCTGGAAGACTACAACAACTGAGCAATGTGTCGTCAGCACAGCGAGCCCTGGGGGTACACTGTTTCATCATAGAGGTGTCACTATGGCGACTGAGTTTTTTCAGAGAGCATTTTCTGAGTCAGAGATCTTTAAATAAGTGGATCACCATCTGCCTCATCTAATCAGCAGAAGTAATAGTTGTCTGATAGTCTAATAATAACCTGACAGTCTTTCTAAGAAAGGGGCGATTCTCCAGCAGTATTCCTTCAATCTCTCTGTTTTCTGGGCTACAGCCCTCAGATTGGAACTGTGGGTCACCCTGGAACTCACATCAGCCAGCAAAAATGCAGATATGAACTTCTATAAGCACATGAGCGATAGATAGATAGATAGATAGATAGATAGATAGATAGATAGATAGATGATAGATAGATAGATAGATAGATAGATAGATAGATAGATAGATGCAGGGAGGGAGGGAGGGAGAGATAGTAGATAGATAGATAGATAGATAGATAGATAGATAGATAGATAGATAAACATAGATGATAATTGGTAGGTAGATGACAGAAGACAGATATTAGGTAGGTATACAAATAATAGATAATATTAGTATGAGTCTCTTGAGAACTCTGAAACAGAACCATATACAAACATGAAAACCCAAATAATTAAAAATAAAACTTGATATAAACTAGGGTATCAACATGCTTGGAATATAAGATCCTTGAAAGCAAGCATTAACCTTGAAGTATTAGCCATGCAATAAACAACCAGTAAATACTTCAAGAGTCCATGCAAATATTGCGACATTTTTAAAGGTACATGTGAACTGAAATGCGCAAGGCCCAGCCTTACAAGCATAATGTCAAAAAGGTGCTAAATGAAGAAGTGTTCAAATTACCAGCCACGCCAGATGGCTGAGAGCGTATATTAGCCTCCCCAAATGTCAACCTAGGGAACAGAGTGTCCCAAAGGAACTGAAAGCTAGGGATTAGATGAATCACATCTGCTGTTGTCATGGATACTGTTCGTCTTATCTGTGTGAACCTGGAAACTGAAAGCACTCAGGAATAGAGTGGCTAGCTACTTAATTGAGGCCTCATCTGTTACCAAAGACTTAGGCCAATAGAGAACCCTTAATGTTTAATAAGCACTCAGAGTGGTCTTGGCCTCACACAAAATGTGTCAAATGAACATATACAGTTTCTGTTCCCCTTCTCTGTTGTCGACGCTAGGTACCAACGAGACATTTTAAAACATCTTTGACAGCATCCCAGCTCCAGATATTCTGACATAGATGCTTGAGGTTGGTATCCAAAAGATTCCCCATGTAAAGTTATTACAAGTAGGATAAGGAACTGTGGCTGAAGGTGTCCGTGGAAAGTCTCCTGAATGCTCAGAAGCACACAGCATTCCCAGTCCTTCATCTATCAAGTTCAATATTCAGGCCAGGCTCTGCTGTAACTGAGTCTATCTTAGTGCCTAGGTTCTCCGCTGTCCCATAATTGCTCCAAGGATTCCAACTTCCTTACTCAGTGAATCTGTACAGGTAGGAATATAGGCCAAGGGGATTGCAGACCGCATAGGTAAGAAGCTGGTTAGAGAAAGAGCTGGAGGCTCACTGTTAAAAAGCAACATTTCTACTAAGTCAAATCTAGGACAAGCACAGGAAAAAGGCACTAATACAAGTAGAGACAGAGTTGAATTTCGTGTATATGTGGCAAAGTGTCTAAAAATAAATGAGTTTGTGAGCATATATTGTTAAAGTCTCTGAGACATCTGTCTGTGTAGAATTAACTGGATTTTCAATTCTGCTAAATGTTTTTCACAACTACATTTTTTTGTTTGTTTTTGGAAAGAGAAACAAATACTCAGGAGTTCCATTCTGCTTTACACCAAACTAGTGAAACGCAAGCAATGGCTTTAGCATGGGAGACAAAGAAAATGAATGATTAGAAACAGAAACAGATGTTTTCTACATTTAAACTTGGGGAAAGTTTGGAAAAATAATATTTTTACTGGCTATTATGGTATCTTATTCTATGAACCAAATCAGAAATTCTTAGGCAGTGTATGTTGCTACGGTTGGAATTTCGCATGTCTCCAGGGTCACATGACAAGGCTTGCTTCCAGTGGCTTCTATTAGAGGTTAGAAATATTGAGAAGTGGGGCTTTAGGATGAGGTCTTCCGGGCACTGGGGTGTTTGGAGGGGGGATGGAATCCTTGTGCTTTCCGTTTCTTCCTCTCCATATCCAATCCTGAGGTTCCCAGGCCTCCTTGGCTATGAACTCCCTTCACCCAAGCTCTAAACCCAGCAAAGTTGTCTCACCCTGGACTGGAACCTCCAAAGTTGTGAGCCAAAATAAGCCTTGGATATCTCTGGTATTTTATGATAGTGATGGGATACTGACTAACACATGTGGTCAAAGCAAGTGACCACAACTTTCCCCACAGTTATAACTACATAAACAAACATGAAGGTGGACCAACATGCCATTGTCAAACCATGAGTACTCAGGTCAAAGCATCCCTGAACCCAGTTCCCTAAGGAGCATTGGGTATGACCTTATAGTTTCTCCTCATTTACTTGGCAAAACTCTGAGGAAGATGGCAGACTTAATTGGCCACTTCTGACAACAAAGAGATGTGACCCACTCTGGTTTATTTTAAAAATGCATATGGATGTTTTTAAAGGAGAAACAATGCAGACATCCATCCTCTGAAACCACGGACTGGACCAATAATACTCATAAGCCTCCCCTCTTCCCTCCATCCTTTTATGTGCATAGTCTTATGTGACACATTGATTGTGTTCTTATGTTCATTCTATTCCCCCACATTATTCATAATTTATTTCTAATTCACAAACCAAGGCAAGATTCAGATGCTTAAAGAATGCCAAGAGGGGTTTAAAACCACTAACTGTTCTTGAAAAAGGATCCACAGTCAGTTCCCAGCACCCACATCAGACAGCTCGCAACCAGCTCAGCAGCTCACAGTTTCAGGGGATTGAACACCCTCTTCTGGTCTCCACAGACCCCTCTATGTATGTGGCTCACATGTATACAGTTATGTACATACACATAAAATAATAACTCCAAAATAAGCTTTTAAATTTCTAATAGTTCTGTGATAATTCTTGAATATGACTCTAAAATACACGACAATAATACGAAGTTTTAAAAGGTGCTTTGGATTATAGCAAAGTTTAAGGACTAGCTCAGTAAGTAAAAGAGTCAGTTCACTAAATGGGAGAAAATATTTGCATCTACAGGCTTGGGAGTAGTGCAAAGAAATGGCCAGTAAGAGCATCCTCAGTATCTCTTATCTAGAAAGATGACAAACAAGACCATGATGTCACATTATTTTACATTTGTTTGGGTGGTCACTATAACACTAACAAGATGATGAAAAATATGGAAGTGTGTGTGTGTGTCTGTGTCTGTGTGTGTGTGTGTGTCTACAATTCAAACTTTAAAAGGAAGGAGATTCCGACACTGCATGGATGGAGATGTTTTAGATAAGTGAAACAAGCTAATTTAATTATCAAAATAAACACTGTATCCCTTACATAAATGCAGTAAGTAAACTAATCAAATTCATATAGGTAGGAGACAAGAGTGGTGGCTGCTATAGAGAAGGGAGCTGCTAAACGGTTGCAGGATTTCAGTTCTGTGTGATGAAAAAGTTGCAGAAATAATGATAGCCACGCAGCATGGTGGTGAGAAGGTGCTTAGACGCCACAGGACTGTATGCTGAAAGTGTTTATGGTGAGCTGTGACAGTGAACACTTGTCACCCCAGAGCTTGCCAGAAGCTCAAGAGAAGGGACACTACTCCATGTAAGTGAGTTCCTGGCTAATCTTGCCTACACAGTGAGCTAGGCCAGTTAGGGATTACAAGATAAAGTGGTGTTTTATGTGTATTTCACCACAATAAAGAATAAGAAATAGAAATGAAATTAAATCAATAGCTTTCACTTATTTTCCTCATGAACCCACAGTTTGGGCAAGGTTAGATATCTTGTTCTGATTCTATGTGATGTCAGCTGTGGTTGAGGATCCCTCTTCCAGGACATCTCACACATGGCTCTCAAGCTGGTGTTGCTGTTGGCCAGGCTCTCAGCTCAGGTTGTCAACCAAGAACTTTAGTTCTCCCTATGGGTGACAAGAGGAGCCTTCTTCATGGCATAGTATATTGCCCTTTTTCTTAGGACACTGAAATGGTCACACCCACAGTATTCTATTGGTAAAATAGTCTAAATAATACAGAAAAAAATTCACCCAAATTAAAGAGAAGGGCATAAAGAGCATAGACCTTACCTTTGGGTAAGAAAAATTCTTGCTGGGCAGTGGTGGCATATGCCTTTAATCCCAGCACTTGGGAGGCAGAGGCAGGAGGATCTCTGTGAGTTTGAAACCAGTCTGGTCTACAGAGTGAGTTCCATGACAGACAGAGCTACACAGTGAGACCCTGTCTCGAAAATAAAAACAACAAAAGAAAAATTGTCCAAGAATTTATAGCCATCTTTAAGTCAATCACACAATTAGATTCTTCTAGAACTTTCCTCCAGCTGATAGCTTGTCCACATGACACATTATCTCTTCCTTTCAAAAACTTACTTCCTCACGCATGGCTGCCATTGGATCCCTAGAACTCCTCTGAATATATTGTGTAGCCTCAAAGCAACTATCAACTGCTTGATTCTTTTTTTTTTCAGTTCGTATAAACAAGAATGAGACTGTAATTAACTCAGATCTCTATTTCATGTGAAGCTATGCACGACATAGGTAACCAATAATATATGTGTTGACTGCCATTTCATCCAATGCTCATATCTAGCACCAGCAGCCAAAGGGACTGTGTAATATGATAGAAACTATGGGAATATATTGTTTTGCTTTTTCACATATGCAATGAGCATGGAGGTGAGAGCCATGAGCAATGTGGAATATTTGTGAATACAGCAAACACCATCTGTTCCCTAAATAAAGTAGAACCCTCCGGGTGCAGGGAATAGTTGGAGATCCACTGCTACATAAGTCACCACTATATTCAAAATAACACTGGCTGATTCTTCCTTTTCTTCATGATGGTTGAACTTGATTGTCAAGTTAACCTACCTGTTGAGAAGGAGTCTCAGTTGAAAAAAAAAAAAAAGAATGCTGCCAACAGATTGGTCTGCAGGCAGGTCTGTGAGGTGTCTTCTTGATTGCTAATGATGTAGGAGTACCCAGCCCACTGTAGGCATCTGTCCCTAACTAGGTGGACCTGGGCTATATAAGAAAGGCAGCTGAAAAAGACAGGGAGCATTCCTGTTTCAAGCCAGTAAGAAGCATTCCTCTGTAGGGTCAATGTCTTCCCCACTTGCTTCTCTGCTTTCCTTTTGAGAAGGGTCTCTCACTCAACCTGGAGCTCCCCAGATTTGCTAGACTAGCTGTCTCTCCCCTCCCAGCACTGGCGTTGGAGACGCATGCCACCACTCCAGCTCTTCACAGGTCTTTGTGCCTGCGCAGGGGGCACCTCACTCACTAAGCCATCTTCCCAGATCTTCATTTCATTAGTTTGCTTTTACATGGTTTGTCACTTGACTTTTGTTTGTTTGTTTGTCTGTTTCTGTTTCTTGATACAAGGTTTCTCTGTGTAGCCCTGACTGAAACTCAATTTGTAGACGAGGCTAGCCTAGAACTCTGAGATCTGCCTGCTTCTGCCTCCCCAAGTGCTGGGGTCAAAAGTATGTGCCACCACCGCCCGGCCTTGAGAGTTGACTTTCATGCCTCGTCTTTATCTTATTCAAAATGAGATTTAATCTTCACAACAGATCTCTGACAGGAGATTTAAAAGGGAAATGAGGAGAATGTTTTTGTATGTAGACCACAGGAGAGTGTGAAATTTCATGGACAGACAAGAGATGAGAATAATGAGTGAAGGCACCAAGGAGGGCCATGTTTATAAGAACTTCAGATAGTCAGCAGATACAATATGTGTACTGTGTACATGTGTGTACAGGTTTAGCCTAATCTAATACACTCTCAAGAGGCAGCATATACAAGCAGACTCAGCATCTCCATCTTCCCAGTTAGAGTGAGGTTTGTCGACTCTCGTGTTTCACACACTACTGTTTTCATCGAGTGATGCAGAAATACGGGTTTCCTAGGCACCCATGCTGCCCCTTCACTTTTCTAATGAAGCCAGAAATATCTTTTAAGAATTCCTTAGATCCTCTCAATCCCTGTTTGGAATGCTCTAATGAGCGCCGATAAGATCAGAATGAAAGACAAATGCCTTGCTATTGGTCAGCTGGCTCTCATGAGCCTTACCAGTCTTTCCAGACTAGTTTCGCAGCATTCCTGCCCATAACCCAGCCCAACAGTGTGCTGCCTTGGATTTCTGTGATAGCTCCTCTCAGATGACATTAGCTCAAGAAGCTTGCACAGTCCTGTCCACTCTCCGCGTCACTGTCAGTATTTTACACCACACGTTGCTCCTAGTTTTGCCAGAGATTTGTCTTCACCGACTAGCTTCGCTATAGCCAAGACTTTACTTCCTCCATCATCAATAAGTGATAATTCCTAAGTGCATCTCATGGGTTCATAGGAAAGGGTTGTTGAATGTATGCGCAATGAATACAGTCATTCACAAACACCCAGCTTTCTAGTATGTCAGGATCAGCTGACCTGTCGAATGTATCTAAAATGGGGAGTGAGGATTGAGCAAAGAAAGAGAAGTGGGACAGGAGATAGAGTTGGGAGGGTTCTCAGTGAATACTTTAGCAGCCTCAAATTTATCTTCCATTGTCCTTTTATACCAAAAGCAAATTGGGAGTGCAAAAGGCTTCTTTTTTTTTCTTTCTTTTTGTTTGTTTGTTTGTTTGTTTGTTTGTTTTTTTGAGACAGGGTTTCTCTGTGTAACAGTCCTAACTGTCCTGGAACTCACTCTGTAGACCAGGCTAGCCTCAAACTCACAGAGATCCGCCTGTCTCTGCCTCCCGAGTACTGGGATTAAAGGCGTGTGCTACCACTGCCCTGCACAAAAGGCTTCTTTACCATGGCTCAAAGAACAAACAAGCATAATCACCTCCTTAATACTCAAAACATCTAGTAACCGGCCCTTAGTCAAACATCCTACTATCTGGTCTTGAAGAGCAAGACATCTAGTAGCTAAGTCTTTGGTAAACATCCTCTTATTTGGCGTTTACAAGCTTGAACTCTGACCTTAAGTCAGGATGGAAAGAGAGTCACTGTGGGCTCCCACACTGCTAGGAAGCCCTTCCTTACAACATACACACCTGCACTGATAGATCTTGCCTGGCCTCCAGGGGTCGGAAAGCAACATCACGTGGAGAGTTGAAAAGATTCAATAGCTACGGAGAGATTAACCCTTAGTGATACTTACAGAGGTTCAACTATAAATAATGCAACTAATAGAATTTAAACCTTTTTCTTTTATTATTTGCTATTGTACCCAGATGTGTTAGTTTTAAAAGCTAAGGTAAAAATTTACCTTTAAACATTGTTCTACCCTAATAGAAGAGCAATGAAAAATAAGAGTATAGAAAAGAAATCCAACGAAAAGCACCATTTTGATCATATTACCAGAGGGAACACACTAGCATAGCACTGATGTGTTATTGGAGAAGGAGTGGCGCACTGAAGTGATGTGTTTGACAACAATTTAAAGACTCACAGTATTTATTTCGAAACAGTAAGAGCAGTCAGGCTGGTGATCTCAGCACTGGGGAAGTGGTGGATCTCTATGAGTTCAAGGCCAGCCTGGTCTACAGAGTGAGTTCCAGAGCAGGTAGGGCTGTTACACAGAGAAAACCTGTCTCAAAAAGAAAAAGAGAGAGAGAGAGAGAGAGAGAGAGAGAGAGAGAGAGAGAGAGAGAGAGAGAGAACCGGGGACCCATAATTGAGAAAACAAAATCAAAATGAACGAAACATTTAACAGAAATTGTGAAGTTTATATATAGTTCCTCAACAGTTTTACATTTCTCATTTATGGATTAGACCATCAAAGGCATAATAATAAATCTTCACAGGCACAGGTTTAAAATCCTGACATACCATAGGGTAGGCTGTTAATATGCTCTAAGAGAAAATATCACAGATATAGCGTCGCATTCTTCCAGTTCTATCTTGCCCAAATGTTTAACACATTGACATTATGCGGGGACCACAAGGATGAACTCTGTGTTCCACATCATGACCTAATCTTCAGCTCAGATGATAAGAAAAGTAAAATTAGCCTATAGCATCTGCCGCCAACATTTGGAAGCCATGGCTTCTGCCAGAGCTCAGCTTATGACAGCTGAGATATTACACTGTATGAATATCATATTATATGAATATTATACTATCTTTCTGTTGGGACAAATTACAGCACCAGCATTTTATGGCTGGCAAAAATAATTATAAAAATCATCATGTATAAAGATAAATACAGTATAACCTCAGTGCTAATTCTTCCTCTAAACTACAATGACAATTGTAAAGTTTGAATATTTCTGCCTTTCACAATCAAAACTTGATAGCTAAGAAAATTGGCAAGATCAACATGTATAATAACAGATTTAACTTCCATGCTGTCATAGTTATTGTGAAGAAAATAGCAATTGAAATAATCCTGTTTTCTATGGGTATGAGGTCAAGGGAAATTATCTTTCTCAATTTTGAAATATAAATTGTTAGATCTCTTAGAAAATCACAGTAAATTGGACGTTGAAGACTTGATGGTCAATTCTACACACGTACAAGCAATGTTCCCAAGGAGTTTACATTCCAGGCAGGAGATACAGATAATAAAGCAATAAGTGCATTTTGTGGTATCTTATGAATCTCTGTGCATCTGGAAAATCAAATAACAGAAGCGGGTGTGAATGAATATGTCTAAACAAGACGACCCAAATCAGGCTCAGTGAAAAAAGGACATCTGAAAATGTTTACAATGAAAAGGGAAGCAGTTGTGTGGCTATCTGTAATAAGTGAGTTCCAGGCAGAGGTGGAAACCTGTCTGGAGAATTCTAGAAATAGAGGTCAGTGAGGTCAAAGAGATGAAAGGGAGCGATGTTCTAAGAACTAAATCACATCACAGGGCTAAAGAGCGAGCAGAACCGTTGAGTTTTTCCTGCTCTCCAAGAGCTCCAGGGTCCCTGAAACCACACTGTGCAGCTCACAACTGCCTGTAACTTTAGTCTCCTCAGCCTTCCATAGGTACCTGCACACATGTAACATACATTCACATAGACATGTATGAACAAATACAAGTAAATCCTTAAAAAAAAAAAAAAAAGAAGCAGAGTGTGTGGGCTCTGAAAGTTTAGTATTTAATGTTGTTAAGCAGTTGAGGGTTAGCAGAAGGCTCAAGTTAGCTGTTAAAGGAGCCTGTACCTCCTTGGGATGGGCCTGTGTCACAACCCTAGTGTGTTACAAACCCTCGTGCATTCGTGGCCTAAAAGAAGCCTCTGGGGATGGTGGCATCAGTGTGAACGTAAGAGCAGGTTCAGAAGGCCGCCATCTGCAGCCATTGGTCAGCCATACTCCCTAGGGAAGGACACTGAGGACTCCATTTTCATGAGCACAAATGAAGCCAACAGGAAGGCAAGAGTTGGGCAGCAACACACCTGGTGTGCATCGCTACCAAGTTCTGCATGTGTCCACTGGTCTCAGAGCACGAGCTTCTGAAGGAATAAAAGGCAGGCAGGACTAAGAGAAAGTGGTGAGGCAGAATTAACTGGACAGGCTGGAAAATTAGATTTGACAAGAAAGCAGAGCATGGGCTCCCAGATTCCTGTCTTGGGAAATAGATTGTATGTGTTGCATGAAGTTAATATTTAGGGGAGGGGGATGAACTGACATTCGCTTCTTACTACCAAGGGAAATAATGCATTCTCTTGTCAGTCACCAGGCTTAAAACATTGCCTTGTTTCTAACTCGATCCAACATTATTAAATACGTCCATAAATAATGCATCGCCTCTGCCTTCCAGGAGCTTGTTCCCTTACCACCGCGATAATAGCACACAAGCTCAGTGTTGGAGTTATGCTAATAGAAAATCTAAATTCTTCCTTCATGCTGAGAATAGATCGATGTTTAGGAGAAAGCAGGGAGAGGTAGCACACCCCTGTGCTGAAGCACCTTCCGGGAGGAAACAGTCACTGCGGGTGGAACTGCAGCTGAGGAGAGCAGATGCCCGGCGGCCTTCTTCAACAGAAAGCCCAAGAAGCAGCAGAGCCCTGGCTTGCCCGAGTTGCAGCAGGAAAACTCTGAGGAGGCCCGAAAGGCCTTGGGACCAGGACTCAGGGTTACAGGTCACAGGAAAGCCAGTGGGACTTCTTGAGCAATGATGAGAACCTAAGAAAGGAAATGGTCAACCCCCCCAGTGAAGGAAGAGAGCAGTGTCAGGGCTCCAGACTCACTGTTCCAGTCCTTTGGATTCTACCAACCAAGGGCTAAAACACTTGCAGGGAAAGCGACATCTACGCTAAGCCTGTGTAGACCTTTTCTTGTCACTTTTTCTCCAAATAATAAAGTAAACAAATATTCTCATGGCTTTTATTCTATTAGTTGTTTTAGGTATTCTAGAAATGACTTAAAGTATATGGGCAGTTGTGCCTAAGTTCTAGACACACGTTAAATCATTTTACAGCAGGGACTTGAGCATCCTCGGTTTTGACATCCTTGGCGTCCTGGAACAAATGTCCCAAGGATACCAATAGTCAACCACACTTGACAAGGGAGTAAGGGAAGAGCAGAGGGAAGAGAAAACAGAGAGTGAAGGCAAGAAGAGCTTGGATATGGCGACCCTTGCCTGCAATCCTAACATTACAGAGGCTAAAGTGTCCATGGTTCAAGACCAGCCTGAGAGTCTAAATGTTTTCAAAAGCTCATGAATAATTTAAGAAGTATTTTGTTGTTGTTGTTGTTGTTTTCAAGATAGGGTTTCTCTGTAGCTTTGGAGCCTTTCCTGGAACTCACTCTGTAGACCAGGTTGACCTCGAACTCACAGAGATCCACCTGTTTCTTGCCTCCCAAGTGCTGAGGTGAAAGGCGTGCACCACTAATGCCTGGCAGAATTATTTTTCGATTGGGACAAAAACAAATACTTGATGTTTCTGACATTTGACACAGTCCCGTGTATCTCAGACTCACCTCTAGCTGTTGTCTAGCTGACCTTGAATTCCTGGTCCTCACAGTCCTACTTTGCAAGTGCTGGAATTACAGACGTGTTCCCCTACACTGGATCAACTAACACTTCAGAACTGAATCCAAGTGTCACACGCTTGCTTTGTCTTAAAAATATAGGAATTATTTGCTATTTTTTCCTAGAGATTAACATAAAATATTTGACTTCATCTTATAACAATATTTACATTAAAATTACAGTCTAACAAATGATAAAAAGTTAATGCTGAATTTTTAACTGTATTAATTACTTGCATTATTTTCATTATTTTTTAAAAGTATTCATTTCTTACATTTTAGCATTTTTCTATATCCACATTGCAAACCTCTTGGAATATAAAATTGGTGTGTTTTCTTGGTAATATTTCATTTCCTTCAATGCCTAGAAATATAAAGTATTCATTTAATAATGAGGAAAAAACCAAATATGCTTATTGATCTCTCTTGTGTGTGAGTGTGTGAGTGTGTGTGTGTGTGTGTGTGTGTGTGTGTACATAAGTGGAGGTGGGGTACACTTGCCCATGGAAGCTCAGGTGAAAACCAAAGGTTGACAGTTCAAATTCCTTCCTTTATCTCATCCCATGTTTTTGTTATTTGATTTGGGGGTTTTGTTTGCTTTTTGTTCTGGGTCTTTCGTTTGTTGTTGTTTGCTTGTTTTGTTTTTCACACAGGGCCCCTTCACTGAACCCAAAGCTTGCTGTTTTGGATAGGCAGGTAGCACCATGCCCAGCTTTTACGTGATTGTTAAGAAAGATCAGGCCTTTAATCCTAGCACTCAGTGAACCTCTATTAGTTCAGACTACACAAGATTCAGGCTAGCCATATTGAGACTCTATCTCTAAAACTTAAAAAAAAATTAAATTAAAAAAAAATCTGAACTTAGGAACTAAGGTTCTCATGTTTGCAAAGCAAATGCTCTACCCACTCAACCATATATCCAGTCCTGATGTCAATAATAAAAACCTAAATAATAGAAACAAAACAAATGTTGGTTTGTTTGTTTGTTTTTAATAAGGAAGATGACTTAAGTAAATCGGACCAAAAGCTTACAAATAATTGTTCCTCATAGTCTATATTTTTATTGATAGTCTATATTCAGAGTCTTGAGCAGCATTTTTTTTTATCTGTTGGAGCTATTTTCCAAGTTTGTCTAGAGCAGACCCGTCGCAGGAGCTGCTGGAGTGACAGAGTGGCTGTCCTGAATTTAGACAACAATGCAATTCAATTCCATCTTCCACTTCAGTTTTCTAGATATTTATCACATTTTGTGACTAAAAATCTATGAAAACTACTAAATTTCCATCAATAAATTTATACCAAGTCCAGGTTGTATCTCAGAACTTACTGGAACATTGATTCAGAAAACTTGAGCATAGGGGAATGCATACTAGTAATTATAAAAGGGAGATATCAGAATTCTAAGTAATATAAAAAGAAATAACTAGAGCAAAAACAAAACAAAACAAAGCACAAAAGACAACAGTTTTTTTTTCTGTGACAAAGGAAGAGTGAGTAAGGAAGGAATTGAACCACAGAAAAAACCTCCCTTTAATGCCAACCACTGCTGAATTAATGCCTTCAAGAGGAGAGTGAGCACTGGCTGGCTCAGCAATGCTTTATCTCTCAGAAGACCAGAAACTTACCAGATGGTACATGCTAGAACAGATCACATGGAAAGTGGCTCAGTAGACTTCTTATTGGGCTTGGGGTGTTGGATGTCAACTGTCAAGGATGAAAGAATCATGGAAACTCAAACACACAGATCCATTGGCAGCTTTACTGAAGTTGGCAGCAAACCCGACCTTCGAGAGGACCCCACTCCCCTTTGTGCCTGTGGAATGGCCCTCAGTGCCTTTCACTGACAATGCTGAATGTCACACCAGCTGGCAGCAGAGAATCATCTACAAGGTCCTGTTCCGGCTTCACAAGAAGGACCACAAGCAGCTGTAGCTCATGCGTACTGCATTGACAAATCATTCCTTTCAAGAAAGTCTGTTGTAAAACAGAAAGCATGGGGTTTGCTCGGAGATTTTAAAGAGAACCTTGAAGGCAGATTTTCCTGTGCAATAACTTGAAGAAGGACTCTAAAAAAGAAATCCCACACTAGCTCACAGCTCAGTAGGTAGAACATGAGACTCTTAATCTCAGGGTCATGGGTTCGTGCCCCAGGTTGGGCACCAGATGGACAAGGATGCTAAAAAAGAAATCCCACACTAGCTCAGAATTGAGTATAATAAAAGGTTATTTATTTAGAGGTAGACTCACAGATCACAATCCTCTGCTCAAACGGGGAACAGCAACCGAATCCAGCAGCCAGGAAAGAGGCTGGACACATGCTTTACATTGGCATATATAGTATAAGAGGCCACACCCAAGTGGGTGGGCAACTTAAAGGCTCCTGGTGGTAGGAATTCCCATAGCAATAACTGAGACATACAACCATAGAACACTGTTGGGGAATTGGGGAATGCAAGGTGTGTTCACTTAAAAAGCGCCAGCTAGAAGTAGTGACATGGCAGGGGGTGGTAGGATGTTGAATGGGAGCCCTACTTGAAAGTTGATGTGGGATGTCCTTCTGAACATGTGTTATTTTATTCGTTGATGAATAAAGCTGTTTCAGCCAATAGCTTAGCAGAGTAAAACCAGGCAGGAAATCTGAACAGATACAGAGAGTAGGCAGAGTAAAAGAGATGTCTTGTAGCTGCCAAAGGAGAAAGATATCACAGCCTTGTGGAATTACATAGATTAATAGAAATGGGTTAATTTAAGATGTAAGAGCTAGCTAGAAATATGCCGAAGTCGTTGGCCAAATTGTTTTGTAATTAATATAGTTTCTGTGAAATTACTTGGATCTGGGCATCTAGGAAACAAAAGTGCAAGTTTCTGTCTACAAGAAGTCACAAGGACAGAGGTTCTAAGATGAAGATACTGGCACACCATTTAAGAGCTTCTACATGTGTGACTCTAGACAGTGTGAACTATACGAGGCACAGGTGCTGCCTTCAGTCCGCAGGAGAACATTAGTGATGACCAGTGACTAGCACAGGCCACACAGAGAGCCCAAGGAAACTCCAAAGGAAGTCAATGGCTGTGGGATAACAATGGTGCCCTTGCACTAGGGGCTACACAGAATGACAGAGAAACAGTCAAGGAATTCAGTCCCTGCTAAATTCTGTTTTGTATATTAACCAGAGACTTTTTAAGTGGTAATTTTTAAATGGTATTTTAGAAGTGAGTACACATAGCTGTGGCATAACTCAGTGGTAGAAGGTTCACTAGCATGTCCAAACCCTTGAGTTAAATTCTCAGCACTGCAAGAATTATCATAAAAAGAATGAAGAACATCAGAACGTTGCAGCGTGCTGGGAAATATATACTAATGCCAGGCACCCCATTCTCTTACCACTGATCCCACCACAGTAGAAGCATAGATGGGATATAGGTGTACCACCTCCTTCCCTCCATAGATTCTGATAAGGATGAGAAGCAAAGAGCTCAATTCATAACATAAACTCCAACCACTTGAAAGACACAATTCAGTTTTCCTCAGTAGAATCTATAAACTGTTTAAAAATGATAGAATCCACCATCACCCTACATCCACGCTGTTAAAATCCGGGGCAGCTCTGCCGACATCATCTGCTCTGAGTCACACATTTTATACTTAGCAAAGGACTGCTGAGCTCTTATAATTAAGGATTGATAACAACACCTGGGAAGACATACAAAGGTGCAGCGCACACGTTTACATAATTTAACTTTATTTAACAGGAAGGATATATAAATTTTTTAATAAATAAACCACAGCAGATAATAGAAAAGGCTTTAGGTAATTATTATACCAAAAGTTATTAATCAAAGATACCACATGTATTAATTTCACAATATACAAAGTAATTAGAATAAGTTATTATAAATTTGTCAAGATAATAAAATAACAAGTCATCCAAACTCAAGTAAAAAGATGTTATTGGCAGAGGAATTGATAGCTTGCCGACATCTTTACGTATTATAAATCTGCAGTACAGATAAAAGTTTATTGTATAGACAGAGGGTCTAATTCATCATCTACTCAGTACTGCTGCTGTTGCTGCAAGTGCCAAATGCCATGGATATTTTATGTTTTCTTCTGTAACTTAATTATTATAAGTTAACATCTATATTCTGTCTTAATTCTAGTTAATATCTGATTCAAAGTCCATCACATCCCCCTTGCCTGCTCCTTATCCCTCAGCCTCACAGTCAAGATTGTGAACACAAATTAGATTTAGTGTATTAATGCTTTCAATAAACCCATTAAATACAGGCCCTCTGGTCTCTATGTGGTAAATTTCTCAGCTGCTGTGTTCTAGGTTCTGTCTGAGCTTCTCATGAGAGAGTCCCAGGACTAGGGACAAGCTGATGTCCCAGTGAATGTCCAATTGATGACTTTCAGCAAAAACAAACGAACAAACGAATAAAATGCTCATTGTTGCTAGTTCAGAAAACAGAGTTGAATAAAATGGAGAAAGGAAAAACCAACTGTTTATCTACCATCCAGAGATTCCCACTGTCATCAGCTGGGTAAACTTTTCTATACTTTTGTGATTTTTAAAGTTTATATTGCAATACCATTTTATACACAGCTTTATCTGTCAGATAACACATAACTTTTAGTTAGAATCTTTGAGTTTCAAGACACAGGCAATAGTCAGAGTCTTAGATCAACAATAGGATGTATGTAGGAACCCTGGAGGACGGGCATTCAGCAGACCTTGCATTGTCTTGCACACCCAATGTCTATACAATATAGCTATACTTTCTGCATCTTGGTTCAAACTAGTGGGAGAAAATTAATTAAAATCATTCTTGACCCCAGAAGTATCGACTAATGCGAGAATGGTTATCTCAGTCAACTCTTAAGTAAACGCAATTATTTAATCAAATAGTTAAGAGGAATCGAACATTTCTACCATAACTTTGAGTCATTTTTTTTTTCTTTTGAGACAAGGTCTCAAACAGCCAATGGTGGCGATCATGACCTAACTGTTGAGTGTCCTGCCTACACAAGCCTGTGCCACCAAACGCTCAGTTTACACTCAACCTCTCTTCCGTCATTTTACATCCACCGTATCATTTCTTTCATCTTCTGGGAATTGTGTTTGGGGTCCTGCACTTGACAAGTGCTTCCTGCTCCATGCTGCTGCACCTGCCTCTGTCACATCAAGAGACAGCTTGGAGCTATGTGATGATGGTATATGTATAAGTGCTACATAACTTGGGACACTTGTATAGACTTCATATTTTTTTCAGATATTCAGAAATTCTGGTGCTTGTCAGTATATCTCTGGAGACATCTAAATTTCACTAATGAAATTCTTAGAAGGAATATCAGAGGTAAGGTAGAGATTACCTGGTGACCAATAAAATCTCTTTCCTTCTTCCTAAATACAGGCTGCCTAATCTGCATCGCCTAGACTTCTTGGCAGGTAAATGTGTCCTTCTAACTAAATTTTCCTCAAGAGCGGCATAGGAGTGGAAGTGAGGCCCAGGCCTTATCTTTACAATGTTGGCATGCCTCCTCCTCCTGATGTCTTACAGTGTGCCTAGCCTCCCTGGTAACCTCTGCACAGAGAGAGAACAGCAAATGCCTGTTACGCACATCACTGCATTGTAAAACTTATGTGTTCCTTCAGAGAAGAATTTTAGTGTGTGTGATGTCCAGAAAGATTTCATTGACTTATGACACCTTAGCATTATAGGAAAGTTCCATTTTTCTATAACTCAACAGAGAGACTCATTTTAATTTTTTTTAAATAAAAAATTTAAAGACAAACCTGCTAGCAGTTTGAGTATCTCTCGGGTTTTTGATCATTTGGGGTTGTTTATGGATTTCCAGTTTCTATTCTTTGATGTCTGTT
Source organism: Alexandromys fortis (assembly GCF_014885135.2). Classification (NCBI taxonomy): domain Eukaryota; kingdom Metazoa; phylum Chordata; class Mammalia; order Rodentia; family Cricetidae; genus Alexandromys; species Alexandromys fortis. The sequence goes on along the minus strand of NW_026067971.1, from coordinate 2,721,145 downwards.
CTGTCATAAATGTGTAAGAACTTTTCATAGAAAATGTGAGAAAGGGATAAAATGAGATGAGCAAGAGCATTTCTCTCTGTGAAACTGAGAGATAGCGCATGAGCGGTTCCTTATGTGGCTTTCTATTTTTGCACATTTAAAATGTCTATAATAAGAAGCGAAGTTTTATGTCAAATGTGGTGGCATATTCTTGTGATCCCAGCACTTGGGAAATCAAGAGTTCAACACCAAAATGTGTTATACAGCAAGTATGACAGTCCTGGAGATGTAACAAGCCCCAGTATTATACACACACACACACACACACACACACACACACACACACACACACACATTCCTTTTCTCAGTTTACTGAAAAGATCTAAAAGCAATAATCAAACAATGACATTATTGTTTTTTATTTGTTTAACTCAGTGTCTTACTCTGTAGGTTCAAGCTGGTCTTGAACCCACTATGCTGGCCCTTGTTACTTAATTGGCTCCTATAGGTCTCATCTCTTACCACTATTGCATTGAGGATCATGTTTCAGCATGAATTTGGGGGATGGGGGACACAGACACTCAAGCTCAATACTGGTCATGGTAGGAAACTTGTAAGAGGAAAAGAATTCATCGTAGATGCAAAAACCATGATAGAACAAATACGGATTACTAATAAACTAGGTAAACTTTAGTAAGAGGAGGGCCAATGAGCCACCACCAAAATGTGACTGATCAGGTAGTCCCAGGACTCATGAGGCAGAGGCAGGTGAATCTCTATGAGTTCAAAGTCAGCCTGAGCTGCATAGCGAGTTCCAGCACAGCCAGTGCTACACAGAGAAGCCCAGTCTCAAAAAGCAAACAAACAAATTAAAACAAAACAAAAAATATGACCAATGATAAATTGTCAATTCATGCTGTGAGCCATTAAGAACATGTGATACAGAAAACATCACGCTGATATTTCATCAAGTAAACACGAAAATGCTATCTAAATACAACTTTCAACGTACTCTAGTTAAGAAACAGAGACGTGGATGGGTCAGGGAGGGACAGGTTAAGCAAAACTCCACGAAAGCAGCTGAACAACAGCACCTTTAGATATTTCTGAAGATGTATGACCCATTTTTTTCCCAATAACTCAGTGCTAAATTTAAAACGAAGAGAAATGGGACTATTTAATTTAAATGATAGCACACATGCAAGCGTGAGCTTCTCACGCATCCTATCAGTGAGCCATGTGGGAATTGTGTTTGCCCCCTGATTCAAATAAACAGCCACAAAAAGACATTTTTTGTACAATTGGCTTTTTATTACAGTGATGAACACGAACATTCTAGTCGACAAATTCAGTTCTTATGAAGTCTAGTACAAACAGTATAACTTACACTATGAGACATTTCATGTCTATTTTAATACTTAGTCTTTACTACACATTTTAATTTTTATTACATTAAATATGCTAGTGGCATCTTTTAGTACTTTGGTGGGGTTTGCTTGCTTGCTTGGTTAGTATTTTTCCAGAGACAAAATTCAAGGCTTTGTGTATTTGAGGCATCCATGCTGTTACTGAGCTATATGTACTCCAAGCCCTAACCATTATACACTTTGTACACAAATGACTTCAATCTTGCTTTTGTATTAGTGAATGATAGAATAAGAATAAATGAATTGAGGTTGTATTGTTGCTAAAATCCATCTTTGACCCTTTTTTAAACTCTAGGCAATCCAACTTGGATAATACCCAACACTTTTTAAGGAAATACTCTTTTAATTAAGGAAGCTATGTATTTTTGAAAGATACATTATCTAGCCTCATATTTTTTATTATCACAATCATTACTACCATTGTTGCTATTGGGATATTAAAACAGGTTTACATATAGAGCAAGCTGACCTCAGGCTTACTGGCCTCAAACTCCTGATCTACTGTCTCTGCCTCCTGACTGCTGAGATTATAGGCATGACCCATGCCAGTCCTGACTTACATTCTTTCTTTCCTATATAATTTAATTATTCATAGCCTGTATGTAGTCCTGGTGCCTGTGTATGCCAGAAGAGGGCATCAGATCCCTGGAACTGCAGTTAGTGAGTTATGAACCGAGGTGGGGTGGTGGTGGTGTGATACTGGGAACTCCACCCAGGGCCCCTGGAAGGAGGTCCGGTCCTGGGAACCACTGAACGGTCTCTACAGTGTACGTTCCATTTTAAACAGCAACTACTGCGTTTGCTTTCATCTTCAGGGCATTCTCATATGTATACATAATATGCATATATATAATGATTAGTTCGATTTCCTTTTGAATTCTGTTCATATTCTATAACCCATTTATCCACATCGTAATCTAGTTTAAAAATCACAACAGAGTAACCATTTTTAAATTGTAGACATCCCTAAATTGTCTTTCTAAACCAAATGTGCAAAGATATGCTACTTTTACGTGTGCTACATGGAGCTTTACATTCTTATGTGTATAACCTATTTTTAACAAAGTTAAACCCCTCAAAATGTGCATGCAACGATTCCTGTTCAGAAAAGGCCAATGGAACAGAAAGACCCAAGCCAGCAAATAAGGAAGTGAGTGCCGCAGGAAACATTTCTCCTGCAGGAGTGTAAGGTTTTAATTGATAATGTTACAAAGTGCACGGGAAAGTACGAGGGAGGAGTCAGGCAAAGGCTGTAAGATTCCGTGGTGAAGCACTGGAGCTTCGGCAGGTCCCACACATGAAGTGTGGTCTAAGGAATGGCTCTCACAGCCTCAGAAAAGGCCACATCATTTTACACCTCCGCCTGTCGGGTCACAGCTATAGTAGGTGTTATTACAGTTGGTTTAATGTGAACTCGCCACCAGTGAGAACCACCTGAGAGGAGTCTTGCCCACAGAACTGTCCTGATTACCCTGATTGCTGTGGGATAGCACCTCTTCGTGTGGGTGGCAGCCCCGACGAAAGGGCTATTTCAGAAGGAAGAGCATCTCGCCTCTGCTTGCTTGGCCTCCCCTCCTGTGTCCCTGTTCATTTGTGCTGCAGCTGCTGCCAACTCCTTTGCTGGTGTCAGAGCCAGCATTTCCAAGTTCTCGTGGAATAGGGACCAATGACTTCCGGAGTCTTCTGGTGTTCCAGTTCCAAATGGGGATCCCCCCCCCAGGCCCCTGCCCTATGGACTAGTTGTTGCCCGGTGAGAGGCCGCAATTGAGAAACTAGTCTGACTGTGGAGGACCCATCTCCAGAACCCAGTAGGGAATTATCAGCATCGCAAGTGTGACTAGGCTCTCAGTTTTTCAAAGATAACATATATGTATATTTCCTTGATTCTGTTCCTCTAGAGCACAAGGCTAATACTGCTGTATCATTTCAGCCATTTTGCTGAAAAAGAAATAGTTGTTGCTTTCTATGACTAAATCAGAAAAGCTAAAGAAGATGTTCATTGATTTTATTAACTCTTAGGGAGACCTTGTGAAATCCTGAGGTGAATGTGTAATGGTAACATCTGTCTTCATTTGTGTTCTAGACACTTAATGTCAAAATGCCATTCTCATCTTTGGCCAGTATCTTAAGGAATGGTGTTCACTTCCCTTCTGTTACAATGTGCATCAGTATCTTAGCTTCTTTCTAGATTAAATTAGGCTACCTCACCCCATATTGTCATGTATTTTGTAGCATTATCAATTAAAATCTTACACTCCAGTCTGTTTGGTGTTCTGTGAGCTTCTTGTACCTTTAATAGGGATATCCTTTAGGTTAGGAAAGTTTTCTTCTATGATTTTGTTAGATATATTTTCTGTGCTTTTGAACTGGACTTCTTATCTTTCTTTGATCTTTTAATGGTGTCCCAGATTTCCTGGATGTTTTGTGTTAAGAGTTTGCTGGATTTAATGTTTTCTTTGACCAATGAATCTATTTTCTCTATAGTATCTTGTTGTCAGTGATTTCTGTCCTGCCCGGTCAGAACATTCAGTCCCAAAGAAACACACGGAGGCCTACCTTAATTATAAACTGGTTGCTCTATTAGCTCAGGCTTCTTATTAATTAACTCTTAATTCTTATTGGCCCATAATTCTTTTCTGTGTTAGCCATGTGGCTTGGCACCTTTATCAGTGAGGTGTTCTCATCTTACTTTCTCTGCATCTGGGTGATGACTGCAGACTGATCTTTCCTCTTCCCAGAATTCTCCTGTTCTTATCACCCCACCTATACTTCCTGCCTGGCTACTGGCCAATTCACGTTTTATTAAATTAAATTATATTAAAACAATACAACTGACAGATCTTTAAAGGGCATAAGATCATTGTTCCATAGCAGTATCTTCAATACCTGAGATTCTGCCTTACAAATCTTCCATTTCTCTTGGTTTTGCTTGCCTCTGTTCTTCCCATTTGCTTACCCAGATTTTCCATTTCCAGAATTCCCTTGGTTTGTGTTTTCTTTATTGCCTCTATTTCAGTCTCCACGTATTGAACTGTTTGAACTGTTTACTTCACCTGTTTGTCTTTTCTTGTCTTTCTTTACGAGATTTATTGATTTCTTCTATTTTTTTTTTGTTTGTCTTTTCCTCTATTTCTTTAAGGGAAATTTCCTCTTTAAAGGTCTCCATCATCAGGGCTGGAGAGATGACTCAGCGGTTAAGAGCATTGCCTGCTCTTCCAAAGGTCCTGAGTTCAATTCCCAGCAATCACATGGTGGCTCACAACCATCTGTAATGAAGTCTGGTGCCTTCTTCTTCTGGCCCACAGGCATACATGCAGACAGAGTATTGTATACATAATAAATAAAAAAATATTTTTTTATAAAAAAGTCTCCATCATCCTCATAAAGTTACAATTAAAATCATTTTCTTCTGCTTCTTCTGGGTTAGGATGATCACATCTTCCTGTTGTATGACCACTGGGTTCTGGTGTTACCATTTGCTTTTTAGGTCATTGAATGAATTCTTGCATTGGTACCTACCCATCTCTTCCTCTGATTAGTGCCAGCAGCATTTTTGGTTCTTGGTCCATTCTTTGCAGTTGCTGTCTTTATCTTTGGGAACTGTTCTTGGTCTGCTTTGTACTGTTACCGTCTGTGTCTCAGGGAGCCATTGAGGTCTCCCTTGGCCTGCTCTCTTGATCCACCCTCTTGGTCTGCTCTCTTGATCCACCCTCTTAGTCTTCTCTCTTGATCCACCCTCTTAGTCTGCTCTCTTGATCCACCCTCTTGGTCTGCTCTCTTGATCCACCCTCTTAGTCTTCTCTCTTGATCCACCCTCTTAGTCTGCTCTCTTGGTTCACTCTCTTGGTCCACTCTGTGCAGGACTCATAAGTGGATACTAGCTGTAAAGCAAAGGATAATGAGCCTACAGTCCATGACCCTAGAGAAGCTAAATATCAAGGTGAACCCTAAGAGAAACATATACAGATATCCCTGGGAAGGGGAAATAGACAAGATCTCCTGACAAAATTGGAAGCATGGGGGTAGGGAAAGAAGGGAGGACAGAAAGGGAGGAGGAGGGGAGAAAGGAAGGAGAAGGAGAACTTGAGGGAACAGGAGAGTCGAGATGAGGGAAGGACAGAGACAAGAGTAAGGAAATAGATATTTTGATTGAGGGACTCGTTATGGGGCTAGCAAGAAACCTGGCACTAGAGGAATTCCCAGGAATCCACAAGGATGACCCCAGCTAAGACAGTAAGCAATAGTGGAGAAGGTGTACAAACTGGTCTTGCCTTGTAGTCAGACTGATGAATATCTTAAATGTCACCATAGAACCTTCATCCAACAACTGATGGAAACAGAGGCAGAGACCTGCAGCAGAGAACTGGGCTGAGCTCCCAGAGTCCAGTTGAAGAGTGGGAGGAGTGAGAATATGAGCAAAGAGGTCAAGACCAGGATGGGTACGCCTACTGAAATAGCTTACCTGAGCTAATGAGAGCTCACCAACTCTGGCCAGACAGGGAAGGAACCAGTATGGACCAAGCTAAACTCTCTGAATGTGGGGGACAGTTATATGGCTGGGGCAGATTACTGGGCCAGTGGAAGTGGCACCAGGATTTACCCCTACTGCTTGTACTGCTTTTTTCAAATCCATTCTCTTTGGATGGATACCTTGCTCAGCCTGGACATAGTGAGGAGGGCTTTGGTCCTTCCTCGGAGCAATGTGCCTTACCCTCTCCGGGGAATGGATAGAGGTGGGGGTAGGTGATGGGAATGGAAGGAGAGGAGGGAGTGGGAACTTGGATTGGTATGTAAAATGAAAACAGATTGTTTGTTTTCTTTTAAAAAAATAAAATAAAAAATCTTACACTCTGGATCATATGTCACTTCCTTATTGGCTGGCTTGGGTCTTTTTGAACAGGAATCCTTGCATGCACTTTTTGAGGGGTTTAGCTTTGTTAAAAATAGATCACATACACAAGAGTTTAAAGCTCCATGTGGCAAACACGGAAGTGGCGTATCTTTGCACATTTGGTTTAGAAAGACACTTTAGGGATGTCTACAATCTAAAACTGGTTACTCTGTTGTGATTTTTAGGCTAGTTTACTATGTGGATAAGTTGAATATAGAATACGAACAGAATTTGAAAGAAAATATAAACTCAGCATTTATATATGCATAGATATCTTCATATATATTCATGATTGAAACTATCAAGCAAAAACAGTACTTGAGGTTTTACACAACATGGAACAGAGGTTGGAGAGATGGCTCAGCCTTTCGAGTCATGACTGCTATTCCAGAAGACTCGGGCTCAGTACTCAGCACCCACACATTGCGCATAACCATCTGTCACTCAAGTTTAAGGGTATCTGATGTGTTCTTCTATACTCAGGAGGTACCAGGTACAAATGTGGTGTACAGATTTTATACACACACACACAAAATCAAAACTCCCATATGCATAAAATAAAAATAAATAAAAATTTCTAAAAACTGGAACATTATCATCATTCCTCAATCTTTTGGCTAAAATTCAGTATAGCATTCATTCTTATCAGTTCAAAAACTGGGCCATCCGACCAAGACAGGAGACGACACCCATCTGTAACCTAAGTAGAAGTAGAGGCAAGAGGGTCAGCCAGGAGTTCAAGGACATCCTTGGGAGCTGGGCGGTGGTGGCGCACACCTCGAGAGGCAGAGGCAGGAGGATCTCTGTGAGTTCGAGACCAGCCTGGTCTACAAGAGCTAGTTCCAGGACAGGCTCCAAAACCACAGAGAAACCCTGTCTCGAAACCCCCCCCCCAAAAAAAAGGACAGCCTTGGCTATGTAATGAGCTTGAGGCCAGGGTAGGTTACCTGAGACCCTATAAGCAAACAAACAAGCAAAGAAACAGAATTTGTAAAGAACTGGAACATCTATCTTAAAGTTCTTATAGCTGGACATGTACATTCTCGGTGAGAAAGTCAGAGATGCCCCAGAGAAGTGTCTGCAGGGCAATGCTCCCATTGGACCTTTGACCTAAATAGGGTGAGGTGCTTGACACCTAACCTACAGACTGTTGAACATTTGAGACTGTGATGGTTAGCATTTGTTAACCTAAGGGATCTAGAGTCATCCAGGAGACAAACCATCAGACATGTTTATAAAGAAGTTTCTAGACCAGGTTAATTAAAAGACCCACACTAATTGTGGACGGCACCATTTCATGGGCTCGGGTCTCAGACCAAATAAAGAGGAGACCCAGCATTAGCAGCTCTTCCCTCTCTTCCTGCCTTCCTGACATGATGGCTCTTCAAACTGTGAACCACAACAAATGCTTCCACGATAGCAAGAAAAGAAACTGAAATAGGGAGTCCATCTGTATGCCCAATGTCAGGTTTTAAAATATTTTAAAATTTTCTTATATGGAGTTAAGTTGCTCAACCTCTCTGAACTTCATTTTACTCACCTTTAAGATGGTAATTGTAATAATATATCTCACGCCAACAGATTTGCTATGACCATCAACTGGATACTATGTAAAAGAACATTGTGAAACATTCTTTAACTGTTAGTTAATAGGTATAAACAGATGAGCAGGATTTATAAACCTTATGGTATTGAGATAAAAATGGGTAAAGAATTGTGTGAGGTGATGTGTATAATGACATTTGTATAGAAAGATTAGTTTTTAAGACTTTAGAAAGTTGACAGTGGCCAGGGATGGCGGTGCACACCTTCCTAGCACTCAGGAGACAGAGTCAAGGTCTCAGTGAGTTCCAGGCCAGTCTAGTTCACGGTACAAGGTCTACACCAGCCAGAGTAGTGAGAGTCCCTGCTCAGAAACAACAAACTAGGTGTGGGGGGGCACGCCACTCAGGTGGTGGAGAAGACAGGCAGACCTGTGTGAGTTCAAGGCCAGCCAGGGCTATTACACAGAGAAACTCAGTCTCAAATAAAAAAAAATCCAAAACAAACAAACAAAACCCAAAAAACAACAACAACAACAACAACAAAAACAACAACAAAAAAAACACCAACAATTTAAAAAGCCGACAGTAGGAAACCCTGATCTTCTACTATGATGACATGCCTAACACTGGGACATAACAAGACTCCTCCAGTAATGTTCCCCTGAAAGATCCATAAGCAGTATGCGCAGGAACAGAAGGAGGCAATAAACAGATGATGATCGTGCACAGGTTTCAAAAGGTCACCCTCAGTAGAAACTACGAACTATGCCTTCAATTTTTCTTAGTACCAACCTGACCTAAACCAATTTAAAATTTTCATTTAAAGATAAAAACTAAAAGAGAGGTTATAACCAAATTAATACATGCTAATTTGATATGGACAGTACTGCAAATGACCAAATTTGTCACAATTTCAAAGATTTGTTTATTTACCTGATCTTACTGATTTTTTCAATACTAGGGGTTGAATATAGAGACTTAGGCAAAGGTAAGAATTCCACAACAGACATATTCCCAGTCTCTAAGACCAGCCTATTTATACTACATTTCCTGAAGTCTGCATACAGTGGTTCTCAACGTGTGGGTCACAACCCCTTTGGGGTGTCAAATGACCCTTTCACAGGAGCTGTATTCCAGATATTTATTTACATTACAATTCATTTGCAAAAAGTAGCACAATTAGTTATGAAGTCGCAATGAAAATAATTTCATGGTTGGGGATCAGCACTACATGAGGAACTGTATTAATGGGACACAGTGTCAGGAAGGCTGGGAACCACTTCCCCATGATCTCCGCCAGTCTCACTAAAATATTTATCACTTATATGTAGGTTACTACTAAATAATCATCTTTGATAATTTTCTCTTCTTAATTGTAGTTCTCCCATTTAATCTCCCTGTTTGTATGTTGGGAGGACATATTTCGACTCAGATATCCCAGTCTCCTAAAAATGAAGTTTCTGTACTTCATCTAACTTGACCCGCATCCTGTCACCTGACCCCCGACCCTCCTGCACAGCCATGCCAGAGCTAACATCATGCTTACTACCCTACTGACTCCCCGCACAGCCACAGCAAAGTCACTCTGTGCTTCCTATACTACTGATCCCCTGAACAGTCAAAGTGGAAGTCACAGTGTGCTTACTATCCTACTGACCCAGAAAGGCGTGTTTTCAACAGCTTCCCTTTGCGCTTCAAATCCACACCACACAAAAATCTCCATGTTTTCCCCATCAGAAGATTTATCGTCTTTTCCTTAGGATCCTGGGGCTGTCTCTCCAATCAGGCCTCCGAGATCTTTACACATAAGCCCCCTCACTCACCTTCAGACCTCCAGATGTTCTCTGATGTTCAAACTTCTGAGTATATATAGACACAGCTCAGATTCCTAAGTCCAGCATGCAAAGTTGATTACTTTTAACTTTTCCTCACACTGACAGTGCAACCTTTAATCACAAATGAAATGCCTTTACGTAAATATGCCTTGCTCTTTCCCACTTCCCATCTTGTGGGGTCACAGATGAAGGAAAGGCCTTCCTCTTCCTTTGTTTCCCATCCATAACCACTCAGTCATTCATTCAAGCATGCATTGAGTAATCCCAGTGTACCAGACCATAACAGCAGAGGTGAACAAGCCAGGGCCCCGGCCTTTGTAATATAAGACACTAACGAAGCTGGTACACGTGTACCAGTTCCGCTTCTTTTACTGTGAGAAAACACTATGACCACGGTAACTTACAGAAGAGTTTGTTTTGCTTACAGTTCCAGAGACAGAATAGCTGGCAGGCTTGGCAGCAGGTACAGGAAGCAGAGAGCTCACGTCTTGAACCACAAACAAAAAGCAGAGAGAACAAACTGGAAATGGCAGGGAGGATTTTTTTTTCTCTCAAAGCTTTCTCCAAGGATGTATTTCCTCCAGGAAGCCAAACCACCTGAAGCTCATGATAGCTCCACCAAGTGAGGACCACATGATCAAATGCTTCACACTAGGGGGACATTTCTTACTCAAACCACCACACCACACAATGGCTAATATTGATTGCTGCTATCTAGGGCAAACTAGGAGATAAGCCTCTGGGCTTGCCTGTGAGGGATTATATTGATGAGCACAATCAATATAATGTAAGGAAGACCCACCTTAAAATTGGGTGGCAGGATTGCCTGGGCTGGATATCTGAGCATGTACACTCATTTCCCTCAGCTTCTCGATGGCAGACGCAATGTGACCAGCTGCCTCCAGCTCCAGCGGCGTTCTCCACCATGTGGGACTATGGACCAAAATAGGCCCTTTTCCTCTGAAGTGATGCTTGCCAGGGATTTCAGTCACAGTAGCAGGAAAAGTCACGCACACACAGTAAAAAGGAGACATGAAACAGGGCTGATGCTCACACAAAATCAGCTAAGGACTTTAATCTTTTTTCCATAAAATTTGAGAGGAATGTCTCATATTTTGTGTATGAAAATCCACTTTGTCAGCCATCAAGCCAGGATGAAGATGTGTCACATAACCCAGGAAGGATGGGAGCTAACTGGCTACAGCCAAGAAAGACAAAACACATCCAAGTGGGCAAAGATTCCACATCAGGCGTCAAACATTGTTACAACTCATCTGTCTATTCATGGACTAGCAAGAGGCTCTCCCATAGACGCTACTGTTTCTACTGGGTTTGACCCCTTATGTCCTGATAGAGTCTAGCGTATTTAGTCTTTAATGTATTTGTAGCCACTGGGAGGACTTGGGGTCAAGCTACAAGATATGCCATAGATCCAATGGGCATTTGTTCTGCTCTCTTTGGTCACGATATTAATTTAAAAAACAATAACAAAAAACATCCTCAGCAGAATAATGGATGTTGCAAACCTGAGTAGTGTTTATGATGTAGTTGGTGGTGATCCGTCCTTTGTAACATTTGTAACCCCCTGGAAACCACCTAATAAGATAAAACTGTTTTCTCAGATTGTCACACTCACATTTATCTGCTCCTTGCTTGTGCTTGCGGGAAGACACAGTTCTCATTATTTTTTAAGTAGAGTCATAACCCTTTTGTATTATGTAGAAGCAAACAATAATCGATATTCAGAGAGTTGGTGCAATATATCTGCACCAAGAATGAAGGAGGAAACCAGAGACTGAGAAAAGAGGAGAGAAGAAGCAGGTGCAGAATACGAACAGGTGTTTCACAGAGGCCAAAGAAACCAGGAATGGAAGCAGACACAGAGATATGTAAGCATCATTTAGATGCGGGAGTCAGGCACAGGGATCCACACACAGAAGAGAATGTTGCAGAAGGATCGTGGATTGATGTGACACCAGAGCATAGGGAAGGACACAGGACCACCTGCAGTGGCTGGGGACATGGGTAGTTGGGAGAATGGCCCACAAATGCTGCAAACAGGTAATTTTCCCTCAGTACTCCCTGGGGAGAGAGACACAGTTGCTATGCTTCCCCACCTGAACCAGCTACATAATTCTACCTCTGGAGCCTTGTGCGGAGTTTCCGTCAACCATACACCATACACAATGAGCTATAAATATTTAGCTCTGTGCCCCCAGGGAATCCATAGCTCAGTGGGATGAGTTATTCATGTTTATGTGGAAAAAAATGTTCAGCGCCTCACAGTGCTCAAGTCCCCAGGTTCAAGCTCATTGTGTAGAAGTTCCTATATACTTAGTTTACTTCTGATTAATATTTGGCAACAATTTTATCTCCATTTTAGACTGTTCGTTTCTTGAGGTAGTTGTGGTGGTGGTGGTTCTGCAGATTGAACCAAGGACTTTGTATATTCTAGGCAAGCACTTCTTCACTGAGCTATAGCCCCAGCCTGGATTGATCATTTCTCTGTGAGGATAATAGGAAAATAAAAGGAGGAGAAAGATAACCAGGGACCGGGTATATAAAACAGTCACTGGACTTGGTGGCTCACACTGCAATCCCATGTCTTGCTCCTCTGTTACCGTGTTCGAACATTGAACAAAAGCCACATGGGGAAGGAAAGGGTTTGTTTGGCTTACGGGTTTCAGCCCATCACTGAGGGATCCATGGTAGGAAGTCCAGGCAGGAACTGAAGCAGAAACCATGAAAGAGCATTGTTTACTGGCATGCTCCCTCAGCTCAACATTGGCTTTTTTACACAGCCTGGACCATCTGTTGGATGGAGACACTGCCCACAGTGAGATGGGTCCTTTAACATCAATCAGTAATCAAGAGGTGCCCCCCAGGATGCCCACCAGCTGACCTGAGGGCAGCAGTTCCGCAGCTGAAGTTTCTTTTCCCCAGTGACACTAGTTTGTGTAAAGTTAACAGAACTAACCAGGGCATCCCAGGATGTGAGGAGCAAAGGCAGAGGATTGCCGTTTGAGGCCAGACTGCACTACACAGGAAGTTACAGAACAACCTGGGCTACAGAAACAGGAGAGGAAGAGGTGGGGGAGTTTCTAAAGCAGACAGTAGGGGGGTCTCTTCTGCATCCATATTTAGAAGAAAGGATCACAAACTGCGTGGGGGTCGCAACACTGTGGCACAGTTGTAAGAAAGAGAACACAGAACTTAGAGTCACTAAATCCTGTTCACTTAAGACAGAAAGACAGGAGTGCTCCTTATGCAGGCCAAGGTGCTTACCTTACCTCTCAAAATGTGGAAGGATCTACAACGTAACTTTGACGTGGACATTATTACCTAGGGAATAGTTTTTATCTACAGTGTTCCTAAGCTAGAACATTCCACTCTTCCATTGCTTAGTTTGCTCACCGAAGACAGACAGACAGACAGACAGACAGACAGACAGACAGACACACACACACACACACACATATCCATTTTTTGGCTTTCCTTTCTTCCTAATTCCACATGTTGTATTATGTATCAACCATCCTCACTCCTCAAGTACCCAACTCATCTTTTAGAACTGAACACAGCTTGTGGGGTATACCTGTAACCCCAGGACTCAGGAGACCCAGGTATGATGATTATGAGTTTGAGGTTAGCCTGGGCTACATAGTAGAAACTGCCTCAAAAAAAGAAAGAAGAAAGACAGAAAGAGAGAGACAGAGAGAGAGAGAGACAGAGAGAGAGAGAGAGAGAGAGAGAGAGAGAGGAGAGAGATGGCTCAGCAGTTAAGAGCACATTGGCTGCTCTTCCAGAGGTTCTGAGTTCAATAACCAACAGCCACAAGGTGGCTTGATGAGATATGGTGCTCTCTTCTGACCTATGTGCAAGCAGAACACTGAATTTCCTTTGAAATATATATATTTCCTTTGAAAAACACTTATTTGAAAAATACCTTTAAGTATTTCCTTGGCACATGTTTATGATTTGTTATCTATGTGACTGTGTTCCTATAGGCACATGAGTATAGATTCCTGTGGAGGCCAGAGAAAGACTTTGGAATCTTTGGAGCTGAAGTTCCAAACAACTATGAGCCCCCTTGTGTGGCTGCTGGGAACTGAACTTGGGTCCTTTGCAAGAACAGCAAGCCATCTTTACTGCTGAGCCATCTGTCCATACACCTCCTTTAGTATTTTATATTGCTATCGTGAATCACTTACATTTTGAAATGTGTTTATTCAGTTCGTCTGTCTCCCAAGCAGATCTGAAGCTCTTAAAGTCTGTGCCATACAAGCTGGTTGCGAGCTGCAGTCTCTTCAAGCAGATCTGAAGATCTTACAAGATGGTGGTAGCGAGCTGCGGTCTCTTCGCTCTCCTGGCAGCTCCATTAATATTTTATTTCTACCCCTGCTCATTTCTGAACTAATGGCTGTGGTTTTATGCTACGGTAGGCAGGCAAAAGTGGAAGTTTTCAATGTCTCCTTTTTATTTCTAAAGTAGTTTAAACTGTGCTGTTGGCTCCTAACTTGAACAATCTGCTCCCTCCCCCTTCCTTCTTCAATTTCCCATCAGACTGGAAGAGAGAACCAAAGGCACCATGTCTTTAGTTTTATAAAACATAGACCTGAGTCTAGAAACCCAAAGAAGAAATGCTTTGACAGTGTGGCATGTCCCTCCAACTGCATCCCTGGCACCTCTCTTCTGTGCAGACAGCCATGTGTCCTTAGAGGTAAGGACAGGGAGGAGATGGCAGGATGTCTGAGAAGGTGACAGTCATCAGCTTTCCATGGTGACCTCGTTGATTGCAGTAGAGCAGACAGGACAGCCATGATTCCCCAGTAGAGCAGACAGGACAGTCATGAGTCCCCAGTAGAGCAGACAGGACAGTCATGAGTCCCCAGTAGAGCAGACAGGACAGTCATGATTCCCCAGGAAATGATGGCCACTGTGAATACAGGAACTGTAGGTTCAGGCTTGGATACTCCAGCCAGAGCACTGTGAGGATTTTCATTCTTAAAGCCAATTGTTTGCAGAGTGCCATCACTGAGACAGGCATCAGGAGTGACCACAGGTTTAAAGAGCTGAGGGCAAAGCATCCAGAACACAACTGGCTCTAAGCTGAAAGTCTGGGTTATTGGCCCTGGTTTGTACCATCTGTAGTGCTTTGGGACAATGGTCTTGTACTCTGTAAAGATTTGTCACTTGTATTGGTTTAATAAAACACCGATTGGCCAGTAGCCAGGCAGGAAGTATAGGCGGGGTGACCAGACTAGGAGAATTCTGGGAAGAGGAAAGGCTCAGTCTGCAGTCATCACCCAGACCAAGAGGATGCAAGATGAGAATGCCTCACTGATAAAAGGTACCAAGCCACGTGGCAAACACAGACAAGAATTATGGGTTAATGTAAGATGTAGGAGGTAGTTAATAAGCAAGCCTGAGCTAATAGGCCAACTGGTTTATAATTAATGTAGGTCTCTGTGTGTTTCTTTGGGACTGAACGGCTGTGGGACCGACCAGGTGGGACAGATACCTCTGTCAGCAGCGGAGCCTTGAATCTGCTGCATTACTGGAAAAGCAGCAGGGTGACAGCATTACCTTAGCAAGCAGGGACTCGGGGTCAGGCGGAAGCATCAGTCTAGGTGAAGGAAGACTGACCAGAGTAGGTATGAGAGGAAGCAGGAGGGGGCAGTGCCACCATTGAGGGAAGAGCTTGGCAAAGGGACAGAGGGCCTCTAGCATGGTGGGAGATGCAATTTTGTGTTGCATTTAGGACCCCATGGGTGTTGTAGAATATTAGTTAAAGATGTGTTACATTCCTGGGCGGTGGTGGCACATGTCTCTAATCCCAGCTCTCAGGAGGCAGAGGCAGTGGATCTCTGTGAGTTCAAGGACAGCCTGGTCTATGGAGCGAGTTCCAGGACAGGCTCCAAAACTAGAGAAACCTTGACCTTGACTCAACCCCTCCACAAAAAAAAAAAAAAAAAAAAAAAAAAAAAAAAAAAAAAAAAAAAAAAAAAAGAAAGAAAGAAATAAAGAAAAAAAAGAAAAAAGATTTGTTACATTTGTTTGTGCCATGGAACATTTGTTTAATGATATAAATATGTGTTGCATTCTTTCATGTTACATTTGTTTAACTCTGTGAAGCTGTGTTACTTTGCCTGTCTAAAACACCTGGTTGTTCTAATAAAGACTTGAATCACCAAGAGCAAGGCAGGAGAAAGGATAGGTAGGGGTGGCAGCCAGAGAGAATAAATGGAAGGTGAAATCTGGGGATCTAGGAGCAAAAGAAGGAGGAGGAGGAAACCACTGGTTAGTCGCGGAGCTACACAGCAAGTCACAGAGTAAAGAAGTAAAGAAGGGTTTACATAAAAAGAGAAAGATAAAAGCTCAGAGGCAAAAGGTAGATGGGATAAGAAAAGCTGGCAAGAAACAAGCCAACCTAAGGCTAGGCATCCATAGGAAATAAGCCTCCGTGTATTTATTTGGGAGCCCGGGGGCAGACCCTCAAAGAGCAAAGAGTAAAAACAAACAACAAACCAACTACACGTTGGTGAGGGTTTCAGCAGAGGGAAAAAGTCGGAAGTCAGAGAGTTGTAGAAGAGTGGACATTGGAAAGGGAAGTGCGTACATCTCAGCCCTCAGAACTCTGCTGAGGCCAGAGGTCCTAAGAACCAGGCCAGGTTGGTTGGCATAACAAGTCTGTGTTTAAAAAATACAGACACCCCAGAAGTGAGATGCAGTCGTAGTCAGAGTTGAGGGTCACAGGTTGATTAGCTGGGGCCCTGCAGAAATGAGATGGGACCAATCTGAATGTCAGTTCCCTTAGAAATGTTCACAGACAGCAGAACCATTTTAAACCAAGCATCTGGGTAATCTATGGTCCAGGGATGCTGACACATAAAATTAATCTTCACTGGCATTGAATTGAATTTAGATTTATTTGAAAAATATTTGGCATAGTGTGTGTAATGTAATTGATTTTTACAGAACCTTAAATTGAATATAGAATTTAATTCCTTGACAAGGCAAGAAATCAGAACCCTCTCTATTAATGAATGAGTCTGTGTAGAAGCCAAAACTATTGGGAAAAATTAAAAAATAAAGAGCCAGGAATGGGGGTGCTCACCTCTAATGCCAGCACCTGGGCAGTCCAGGCAGGAGGACTGTGAACTTGACCTAGCTTGGATGACACAGTAAGACTGGCCTGGGCTGCACAGTAGGACCGTTGAGTTCAAGGATAGACTGGTCTACATGGCAGGGTTCTGGCCAGCAAGGGCTGCATTGTGAAATCCTGTCTCAAGAAGGGAACAGAAGCAAAGGCTTAGTGGTTAAGAATATTTGCTCCTCTAGCAGAGGTCCAAGGTTAGGTCCCACCCCCACATGGCATCCCACAATCTGCTACTCTAGTTCCAAGGGGTCTGGCATTCTCTTGTGGCCCCCCAGATCACCAGGCACACAGTGCACACACATACATGTAGGCAAGCACACATGCCCCTAATATAAAGAAATAAATAAACCTAGAAAAGAAAGGGTGGGTTGTGTTTGCAGTTGTTTTATTTGCTATTGCTTCATTCTATGTTGCATTAGGAGCGGCGGGGCTGCGTCCCCGGCACCCGGCCACCCGCATGGCTAGCTTATGCCCAGAAATAATTAAACGGAAACTGTATTCTTTCAAACACTGCCTGGCCAGGCTAGTTCCAGCCTCTTATTGGCTAGCTCTTACATATTGTTCTAGCCCATTTCTAATATTCTGTGTAGCCCACGAGCTGGCTTACCAGAGAGGATCTTAACCTGCGTCTGTCTGGAGTGGGAGAATCATGGCGACTCCTCGACTCAGCTTCTTTCTCCCAGAATTCTCTTCTGTATACTCCGCCTACCTAATTTTCTATCCAATACAATGGGCCAAGGCAGTTTCTTTATTATAATTAACCAATGTCCTTCCTCCATCAATTCTACTTCTCACTTCCTGAAAGTCACAGAAGTTCCATGGAAAAGAGACTTTATTTCTAGACATAACAGATGCCACGGGGAAAGGAACAACAACAACAACAACACCCCACCAAATATCAGCCATAGATCCAGAGAAAAGCTAGCTCAGCATCTCACAGATGCTTCCCAAATAGAATACCATCCTCAAGACAGATCGTTTCCAAATTAGTGGGGGTGTGATATGCATAGCTGAATCCAGCAGGCAATTGTGAAGAGAACAATATGTTTTCTAGTCTTAGCACAACATATAGGAAAGAAATATGAGCAAATAGTTAGCTGTATGAATATTTGAACATTGCAACAACAGAGAGTAGCCTGTGTTAAGATCATTGATAATTCAGAATATTCTATCCATTCATTACATTAATGTATTTTATTAAAGCTGTAGTCATTCCTAACTGCTTATCAACATTTTTCTACTATGAGTAAAAAGCTTTTATAATGTAAAGGAGTGTTACCAAAACAGGAATAGTGAAAGCCGGGCAGTGGTGGTGCACTCCTTTAATTCCGGCACTTGGGGGGCAGAGGCAGGCGAATCTGTGCCTGGTCCACAGAGCAAGTTCTAGAATAGCCAAGGTTACAGAGAAACACTGTCTCCAAAAAACAAATGTGTGTGTGTGTGTGTGTGTGTGTGTGTGAGAGAGAGAGAGAGAGAGAGAGAGAGAGAGAGAGAGAGAGAGAGAATATATAATATAGGAAGTCAAACTGATGGAGCTTGGTAATGGATTCCATGGAGGGAGTGAGAGAAAACTGAAGTGTCATGAATGTGGCCTCGTGAGGTTTCTGAGTGAAACAGTGGCCCAGGAAACCTGGAAGGATAGAGTGGAGCACACACTTCATAGACAGGTCTGGGCATCGTTTGCGGTTGCCATAGCGTCTGCCTGCACTAGAGCCGAGTAGAGTGCTCCAGTATCGTCTACCTGGGGCTGGTATACCATTCACTAGTTCAGAATGTGAACACAGAATTGCACTGACTCTATGACCCCTCCTCCCTCTTATCTTTTTAGCATGATTAGCAGGCATTGAGCAGGTGGGGAATATGGCACACTTGGGAGTGTTTGCTAGCACAGGAAGGCTTGCTTGAAACAGGTGCACACCTGTAAGGTCAGCTCTTTGCAGGCTGGGCAGGTGGACTGGGAAAGTTTCAAGTCAACTAGGGCTACCTATGGAGACCTTGTTTCAAAAAAAAAAAAGAAAAAGAAAAAGAAAAAAAAGAAAAGGAAAAGAAAAGAAAACCCAAATTCCTAGATTTTTCTAGATTTTTTTCTTGTTTAGAGATGTCTGGCTGACTTTTTCCTTCTAGCCAGCAGATGGCAGTGTTTTATCTTCTTTAAGTATTTGTAATCACAGCTTTTGTTTTGGATCCTCCATGAAAAAACAAGGGCTTTTGAGAGTTCACCTTACATTCTTTAATCCCAAACTCCCTTAAACTCCTGCTCAATTTGCCTTTTACTTGTTTGGTGCAAACAATTGCTACTAGTTTTGTAAACAGGAAACCCTGCTTTTGTTTCTTCGTTTGTTTGTTTTGTCTTGTGATTTCTCTGGGTAACAGCTCTAGCTATCCAGCTCTTGTAGACCAGGGTGGTCTTGAACTCACAGAGATCCTCCTGCCTCTGCCTCCTGAGTGCTGGGATTAAAGGTGTGCACCGACACCACCCAGCTTTCTCTCTCTCTCCTCTCTCTCTCTCTCTCTCTCTCTCTCTCTCTCTCTCTCTTTTTGACAAATTTACAGTGTGAGGCTCAGGTTGGCCTCCAGTTCTTACCACCACAATTATTTTCTTTAATTTTATTTCTTAACATTTTTTTTCTGAAAAAGTCAATGATTCCCAGAAATTTCAACAATACAGTTCCATGTATTTAATTGCAGAGGGCAGAGTTAAAGATTTGATTGGTTTTCCTTTCCCATCAGAAAGATGAACCCCTTCAACTGGAAAGTCTCTGACTGCTGTCTCATTCCCAAGGTACATTGTGTATTGACAGCCTTTAATAATTTTTCCCCTGTAACTGTTTGATGTGTGAAGTAAATCCAGCACACATACAGCTAACTTGCACCCGTGAACACACCACAACAACAGTGGTTTTGAAGTTCTCTGCTCTTCATAACGCCTTCAAGACAAATGAATAAATGGGAAATCAACATACAGACGGCCTTGAGCTCTGCGGAGCAAGTCCGAGCCTTTCGTCTCAAAAGCACAAACAAGGAGAAAAGATTGAGAGACTTGAGCTGTATGCAGGAATGAGATCCCCTTCAAGGCAGTCTCCACAATATCCCATTTCTGTTACCATCATGACCGTTATGATACACAAGAGCAAAACCGTGTTCCGTTTCCATTCCCTCCTGAGGTCTTGTTACTCCAAAGCTTATAGAAGCGCAAACAGAAACAATATAGCAACCTACAAGTCCCCCAAACAAAAGGAACGCTCCAGTACCTCCTCTGAATGTATGTACAAGAACAACAGAAAATGCCTCTAATTGGAACTTTCCAAAAGCATTTCTCCCCAATTAGAGTCAGTAATGACTCTAAATGGCACTGTCTCGGGGACAGCTCATCAGTTAATTATAAGGAGCCCTCGAAATTGAGGAGGGAAGAATGATACTCAGTTTTGATCAGTGCAGATAAATATGGCTTGTCATTATTCACTCGATATTTTAGACAGTCCATCAGAGGAAAACAAAGAACAAAAATAATTGTCTTTAAAAAGAACAGAGATTATGAGAATAAAACTGAACATTTACTTAACTCTGTCTTCTTGTCTGGGGTGTTTTTTTCCCCCCAACACTCCGTTCATACAATCCCTGGAGACACCCATTTGCTTGCCCAGTTTCTCTTCCATCTGGTTCCTCTAAACAAGGGGAAACAATGGTAATTCCATTGTTGTAGCTAATAACCTGGGAAAATGGAAATACATTTTAAATATAATAGTTACATAATTTAACATATAAGTAAAATGTGAATGTCAAAGGTTAAAGCCTGCATAATTTTTGTCTTCTAACATCTGTAGTACTCTATGTTCCAGTAACATCTTAAAATTAGAGCATTTACTTGATATATACACTGTATATAATGTATACATATATGTATATATATAATCCCATCAGCTAAAATTTAAACTAATTCTTCTGTCTTATAAATATAAAAGAAGCTATTGTAAAAATAACAATTTTTCAGCTTAATGTTTATCTTAACAGTTTTCAGAATTATCATTTAAAACGTTCTTCCCTCCTCATGTATTTTTTATGATTATTTTTCTCCATCTTCTTTCTCTTGTGCTTTGCGTGTTTGTGTTCATGGAGTTTCTGGTCACCACGGATGTGTGGCTTTTGCTTGCTGTCAGGCGAAGCCTCTCAACTGCTCCTGTCTACGGCCACCTCCTCGGTGACCTGGAGTTAGGAAGCAGACTCCCGATGCAGAACTGTTTAGAAATAGCCCTTCAGCTTCCCCTATCCCCTAAGGAGTTTGCTGCACATGCCTAGAACTCCTTCCATCTGGCCTCCGCACAAAGGGCTTATGCCACTTTAACACAAGGCTTTGTTTTATGAGGAGTTCATCTGAGGGAATACGTAGGACACAACAGTCACGTTGCTGGAGAACCTGCTCTGACCAGTTTTTTTTTTTTTTTTTTTTTAAATACTTAAACTCAAGATGACAGAAACTACATTTGGCTGACGACAAAGACCAAGGAAGGTAAGGGCTGTGATGTTGACAGATCTGAAGCCGAGCTGAGGAAAAGCCACTGCCACGGCTCTTTCCTGGCCATCCTTACAATTCCTGTGTTTGGATGGCTTCAGCAGAACAAGGGTAGGTGGCTACATGGATGCGTGTGCACTAGAATAAAACCTTTGTGAGCCTGACTGGAAGACAGCAACTTTATAGCAATCTTAGCCTTTTCAACAGAAAACGTATGTAATTAGTGGACTAATGACTTAACTTTCATACATTGTTTTCCTTCCAATGTACACCAAGAATTCGCAAACCTCTTATTTAAGCTGAAAATCTTCCTTTTAAAAATGCATGGTGGGCTCCGTGTTGGCTCAACTGAATTTTCTCCTCCCAAGTGGCCGCACCATCCCACAGCTCTTCNTCCCCCCCCCCCCCCCCCCCCCCGCACTCCCCGTCTTAAGATTCGAGGATTTTGTGGTACTTTTGTCTAATGCTAGATTGGAGAAACTAAATCTAAAGAGTAAACACCAAAGGGTCACAAGGGAAAGAGAGCAGCAACAAGGAAATATAAGCAGGCATACCCCTCCCCCACACAGCGACTTGACTTTTAATGATTCATTTAAAACTGTTACAGAGTGCTACAGCAAAGACTATTTGGGTCCCCCACCCCGCGTCCTCCCCTTTCCTGCCTCCTTCATCCTCTATCCCCACCCCCCTCTCACCCTGCAGCCCTAGCACAGGCCTTTCAGGCCTGGCTCTCCACACCTGGATAAGGTATATTCCGCTGCCATCAGGCACCTACAAAAGGCAGCAGGAACTGTGACCCCCCACAGATGAGTTCTGGGTTTGCCAGTGGTGCTGAATCTTTGGGTTTAGTGAGGAAATCATTACAACGGAATCCACTTCCAAACACAAACTGGCTTTAAAAAAAAAAAAAAAAAGGAAACAGCAAGTCCAAATTGCTTCGTTTTTCTTAGAGGAAATCCTGAAACTGCTGTAGATTGCAGCGTTGGAAAAACAAGCTCATGTTTCCAGTTTCTGTAAAGCGCCACTTCCCCACTCTGAGCTGTTCGAAGGAGTTCAAGCATTCATGCTGACTCAGTTTGTCCCCGCTGCCAGAACAGAAGCGTGACCCGAATGGTCTGCTGGGTTGACTAGGAGCAGAGACAAGCTGATGTCTGCTTAGCTGTTTTAGGTTTAACAATACATATTACTAGGTCCAGACATTGTGTTGGTCAGATCTATAGATCTATGGCGGTATAAATAAATAATGCATCTTTCCAGAAAGAAAGGGCAAACCTAAAACCTCTGCTGATGGTCTCAAGGTCACTGACCCAGGACAACCCTAGAGACTGGGCACATAACTCCTGATCCCGAGCCCCCCGGGAGAAGGTGGGGGGTTCGAGGCCGCGTGGTGGAAGAGCTAGCGTGGGCAGTTCTTTTATACTCCAGCTGGAGTAAAACGAACGCAGGCTTGCGTGTTGTCATCGCTGGTGACAGCATCCAGCCAGGGGTGTAGGGGTTCGGGGGTGCTCAGCGGTCCTTTCTCGGTAGGGTCTCCCGAGACGCCCGCGGAGAGGGAGGGCGAGCACCGCGCGGGCTGGGGAAGGGGGATGGACCCGGGGAGCCCCGAAGCCAGGGCGAGGGGCGCGGACCCCGTGTGTGCTCGCACCCCGGGGATGCGGGAAAGCGGGAGCGGCGGCAGGGAGGGGAGGAAGTAGGAAAGAGGAAGGAAAGGCGGGAGGGGCCGGAGTCCCCGGGCGGCTGCAATTTCTGCGGCCGGCCTGGTGGGAGGAGCGGGAGGAGCGGGAGGAGGATCCCGAGCCGTCCGTCAGCCAGCCGGCGCGGGAGGTGGAGAGAGCGGGAGGAGGAGGAGGATTAAAGATGGCCACCAGCAGCTGCGGGAGACGGCCACCAGCCCTCACTTTCCGGGATGTTGCCCGCGGCCCGGCCCGGCCTTGATGGAGAGCAGCAGCCGGTGCAGCGCCGAGGCTGAGGCGGCGGCGGCGGCGGGGACCCGGCGAGGGAGAAGACGCGGCGGAGCAGGGACCCGGGCCGGAGAAGGGAGCAGCGGCGGCGGCGGCGGCGTCGCTGCTCCGGCCGCCTAGCGCGGCTGTCGCCTGGCGGCCCCGGCCCCGCAGCTCGCGGACTGCAGCGGGCGCTCGGCCCCGGCCCGGCCTGGGAGGGTTCCCGGGCCCCGCATCCAGGCTCGCCGGTCCGCGGTGAGTGCTGCTCGCCCGCTCGCCCGTCCGCGGGGCGCTTTGTTCCTGCGGGGCGGAGGCGCTGTCCGCGCGGCCCCGCGCTCGCCGCCGGGCACAGGCCGCGGCCCAGCCGCTCCCCCACCCGCGTCCTCCGCCGGGCCTGGAGAGGGCGCCGTTGGCGTCGGGTCCCCGGCCGGCGGACGGAGGGGCAGGCGGGGGCGTAACCTGTCGGCGTCCCGGGAACGGGGTCCCCTCCCCCCCCGGGCGGACCCTCCGGGTGACCATTCCTAGATTCCCCCCACCCCCCTCCTCCGCCAGGGCGCCGCGGAGCGCGGCCTCCATCCCTCGGGTGCCGTCTCCAGGGCCGCGGGCCTCTCCTGGCTCATCCCTCTGCGCCCTGAGCTGGAAACCCTTCCCCGTGGAAAGGACCTAGGATGCTTCTGTCCTGCATCGGGGATGTGGTGGCATCACCAACATCCGCGGTGATGGCGGGGTTTAAAAGGCAGCGGTGACCTTTCCGATCGGTTGCATCGGAGGTGCTGCGTTCCCATTGATTTTTGACGATTTGTGTCCAAGAGACCGATTCTGAGATCTTCCTCCATAGACATAATGGGATAAAATCAGATCTAGCATGTTTACCATAAGCATGGATTTTCAGTGCCTCAACGGTGGCTAAGTGTTTTCTGTGGGAAAATGGTGCTTATGCATATGAAAAACCATTTTCGTTCACTAATAGTCATGGTCGGTCAATACCAAGTGGTTATTATGTTGTCTGAAAAACCAACAAAACAGAAAAACAAAACCTTGTGCATCGAGACAGCATATTTCCAGGCTGGTATCCGTCAGGCAGATTTAGATCAATCAGTTTTCACAATCAAGACGTTTAAGAAGTAAAAAAACAAAACAACCCAAGAAATGCTGATATACAGAGAAACTGGATGTAGTGTTAGTGTATAGGTTTAGTAAAAATCTGCCTTTAAAAAGAAAAACAAAAGCTCACGGGACCCTGCAATGTAAGGATTTAGCTTGATATGCTTTTATGTTTAAAAAAAAATCCGTTTTCCTTTAGGTTTGGAAACTCATGGTGTTTGAAATCAGTATTGTGTATGATAATACTTAGAACACAGCTCTGCCTCAAGCAAGTAGAAATACAGGTTTTGAAATAGTTTCTTTTCCTTAGTTGAAATCCATTCCTGTAAAAATATGCTCCTAACAAAATTTCTGCATGAATGTGGTATGAGTTAGGATCATGAGGTTCTGAAGTTACTGGAAAAATATGAAAGCAAGTTAAACGGTAGTGCAGTATTCCAGTGTCTGTCAGATTCTCTGAGCCTTCTCAGCTCCACTAGCCTGTTTACACCGGCATTCTCAGCACCTCTAATGTGGTTCATTCAGCTGGGTCTTGGAATTTCCACAAATTATCCTCAGAAAGCAGCATTTGCTAGTGCTCCCCCCCCCATTTTATATGGGACCACAACAATTCTGAACAACTGGACATACTAGTTAAGGAATATCTGCCTGGGTGTGTGGCCCACACCTGTTCTCCCAGTGCTTGGGAGGCTGAGGCACGAGAAACAGCTAAGCTTAGTTTCAAGCCGGTCTGAGCAACACATGTGACGCTACCTCAGAAAAATAAAAATGAATGTATGTGTCTGCCTTCCCACCTGATCGCGTCTAATGTCTGTGATTGAGCGAATAGCAGTAGGTTTTCATGCGTTCTCATGCAGAGGTTAGGAAAACGTTGATCCCATTGTACAGATGGGCAGTTAGGCGATTTTGAAGGTCTAGTACCCAAATGGTCTAAATTTAGAGGCAGTGAGGACAGTTGATAGATGGTTGCTTTTTGTTTTGATTTTTCGAGACAAGAGTTTCTCTGTGTAACAGTCCTAGCTGTCCTGGAACTCTCTCTGTAGACCAGGCTGGCCTTGAACTCACAGAGATCCACCTGCGTCTGACTCCCAAGAGCTGGGATTAAAGGTGTGTGCCACCACTGCCCAGCCCCAGCTGATAGATGTTAAAATGAGTAACTGATGTTTTAGGACATCAATTAGGAGTGGAAACATCTGAAGAGGATCATAACATGGCCGACTGGAGCCACAGGCTGTAGGCTTGCAGTAGAAAGGGCTCCGTGGTAGGGACCCTGCTTGGGTGACCCCGTGTGTGCCCTGCTCTGGGGTCACACTCAGAGGCCATTCCTGTAGCATCCTTCCCAGGATCAGGTACCCTCTGGTTTGAGTGTTGTCCATGATCACCCATTCACCTTCCCCCTGTGTTTTCATGTTCTTTTCCATTTCTTTCGTGTATAGATCTGTTAATCTGGTGTTTGCACAGATCCCGGCCCCCTTCTGTATGTCTTATGCATGTCTTATCCATAATATAATTCACAAATTAATGACATGGCTAGTTTTTTTTTTTTTTTTTTCCTGGTTGGGTTTACTTAGGTATCGTCTTCCTGCAGTGAGGTTTTACTTGTATGTCCAGCCTGTCTCTGTTATAGACAAGCTGAACCTTCCACCACCCCTTTCGTGCCTCGCTGCTGTTAGCCCTCAACCCTGGCAGCCATCAGTGTCTTCTGTGGAACACCATCCAGATGCCTACAGAATGCTGCCTTTTGTGTCTTCGTGCATTCGGCATAATGCCTGTGTCACCCAGCGGTGGGACAGTCTTGGCTGGCAAATGCTAACAGCCTACTCTCCCAAACAAAACAAAACAAAACAAGACAAAAGACAAGCCAACCCTGACTTGGGACATTTGGTGGTTACTGTAGTGTAATAATTGCCATAGCCTATTCTAAGCCTCATAAACCAATGTGGCAAAGTCGTAACAGTTCAACCAAGGGTGCTGTTCGGCTGGTACCAACCAGATCCAGCATATGCTGAGTTTCCGTTTCTGCCCGGTACCATGACTTTGGAGCATGGTCCCCATTTTGTCCATTCATGATTAATGGACATTTGAGTTCTCCATTTTGGTTAATTATGAATGGAGATGTTTTGAACTTCGGCAGGCAGGTCTGCTTGTCTTGACTGAGTATGCAGAGGTGGGACTCTAAGGTCCTATCTAAGTATCAACGCACTTTTATCTAACTATCAAACTGTTTTCCAAAACGACCATACCTTCTGCATTCCTACCCACGATGTGGTAGTTTACCATTGTCAGCACTAGTTATTGGCCAGTCTTTTTTTAGCCCTTCCTTGTGTGTATATTATGTGCTAATATGTTTGTTTACATTTTGCCTTAGTTCTTATTTTCAGGAGTAGTTGAGACAACAGGAAGTTTAGGATGGACATTTCACACAGTACCTTTTTGCGTAGCTGTCTTAGCTATGGTCTCGCTTTGATAAGTTATCAAGGCTGTTTCTCGGGTGACTTAGTATGTACTTCATCTTTCATGTTGTGAAATTAGCTTTTAGTAAAGAGATCACTACCAAATTTTCTTTTACTCAGGCTTGAAAAAATTCTCAGGTACTGCTTGGGTTTCAGTTCAGTTTTCCCTTGAAGAGATTTCACTGCTGTGTTTTAAGGCTCATTGGACTGATTGCTTACAGTTCTAACGCTAAAGCTTGGTGTGATCCCTGCTATTGGGAGGTGGAGGTAGGAGGACCAGAAGTTTAAGGCTAGCCTCAGCTAAGTGGCGAGTTCGAGGGCAGTGAAAGGGTTGGGTTGGATTATGTATATTCCTTATAAGCATTTAAATTTTAAGAGTATTTCAATTTAATTACGTTGTACACACGTGTACAGATTCCCTCAGAAATCAGAGGCCTGGGATTCCCTTGGGTTGGTGTTGTAGGCGGTTGTGAGCCTCATGCTGTGGGTGCTGGGAATTGAACTCAGGTACTCTGAACAGAGGTATGTGCCCTTAACTGTTGAGCCACCTCTCCAACCCCTGAGCATTTAAGTTTCAGTAGTAAAATGCATTCTTTATTTTTAGAATACTATGTCATCAGTTAGGAATGGATTATAAGAAGCGGTAGCCAGAACTTTATTGGCAGTTTTATCAGATTACTAGAATAATCATACCCATAGTCTGAGGACCTGCAGTGTGAAACGTGCTTCTGTAACCTCGTCTTTTCGCTCATTAATTCGTGCCTTTGTTACACTCAGAACAAGCATCTCGTGCACGTTGCTTGCACAGTAGTTGTCAGGGCAGAGCTTAGAGGTGAGTGAAGGAGACCGCTGGACAGGGCCTTGCCTAAATGATGGCCTGGGGTATATGAGGTGGGGAGTCCCAAGAACTCAGACTTCACCTTGGTCAGGACTTCCTACAAGAACCAGTGTCTACCTGGAGACACCCAGGGTATAAGCAGGTGACTTTGGGGTGTCAGCAGACATGCAGACACGCACAGTGGAGGAAGACTGAATAGCCATGCTATTTTCGAGTTCTGCTGTCATTGCCCAGTCTCACCCATACTTAGGGTGGCCAGTAGAAGTGCTTGAGGAGGGAGGGGAAGTAGGAAGGAGGTGGGGAAGGAGAAGAAAAAAAGGAAAAAAGGACGGAAGGAAGGAAGGGATGGAGTGAGTGAGTCCTTGAGAAAGAACTTGAGAAAATGCCAAACAGTAAATGTGCTCTGTTATTGAGTTGTCATGTTGATAGTCTTCTGTCATGGGGACATTTATAGAATGGATACATTTATTTGTGTAGACTTTGATCTCAGGTTTTGTAAAAAATGTTAGTATAGGAATAACTTTGGCATCCCTTTTAAATATATATTCTTAGTTAAGTATATTTGGTATTTATTGTTATCATTTATTGTGTTTTCTGTTAAACACTTTATCAACATGGAAAGCTCTGATTCTGTGATGGTACAAGATTGTATTTAGTTCTTCTGGTAGAGCAACAGATTTGATGCCCAGGTGTGTGTGTGTGTGTGTGTGTGTGTGTGTGTGTGTGTGTGAGAGAGAGAGAGAGAGAGAGAGAGAGAGAGAGAGAGCGCGAGAGAGAGCGCGAGAGAGAGCGCGAGAGAGCGAGCTTTTTCTCCTTTTGAGCATGGTCTCCCTACAATTCCTGTGCTCAAGTGATTCCCCCTGTGTTCCTCCTGATAGGTAGGATTACGCTCAGGCAGCAATGTTTTTCCTGATTGTTCCACCTCTAACTGCCATTTAAATAAAACAAACCAGCCCACAGCAGACTGCTGAGTTCTAGATCTGTGTATTAATATTCAGCTGCTGGTGCTCAGGCCTGTCCTCTTCAGCGTGTCTGACACTTCTCGGATGCCTTCTCCCTCAAGTGTGTCCACCTTGCCTGCCCGTTTAGCTCGGGAGCTTCAGCTCCTGCGCCATAACCAGGTTGAGACCCCGGAATCCTCAGCCATGCCTCGGTATCCCTCAGGCCCACATTGACAGAAGCCTCAGATCTGATGGCTTTTCTCGTCTAAATATTCTCCCCCTCAGCCTCTTTCTCATCCCCCAAGCTGGTTTTCAGCCTGTCTGTCTCTGAAGTGTTACAGAGATCCTGTAATGATCTGAGCTCCATCCTCCCCCTTGCCCATAGATGCCCCTTATGCCCTTCCCGCACTGAATTCTGTCTCTGCCAATCCTGGAAACTAGGAACTTGCAGACTTTCAGTTATTTTCCCTGCATAGAACCCTTGAATCTCCAGAGTTAGTATCAGATTTCTGTGGAAGCAGTTGGACCTGGTGAAGACAAAGGTCCTTGGGACCTGCCCCTGCTTCCCCAGTCCTGTCTCTGCCAGCCATTTTTTGGTTCAGTTTACAAAGTAGCACCAAGGGCAAGCCGAGTGTCTGCCGTGCACACTGCAAGGGGGCAGAGTGCTCTCACTCAGCTCAGAAAGGGATGTGTGGAGCGCTGATAACAAGCGCGTGCTGTTGTAGCTACGTGGATAGTGACATAACACTTCTGGATTCCCCTGCAGTGTTCAGCTTAGCTGGCCAGTCCGTATCCCTGGAGTGCTGAGTGCCGTGGAGGAACAGACTGGGTTCAAAGGGCAACGGCAGGACTGGGCACCATGTGAGTGGGGTTGCCGTTAACTGTGTGAGAGAGCCTCTCCGGAAGAGAGGAAATCTGGAGCAGCTGAGAGGAAAACTAGCTCTGAGAGGAGATCTAGTGCCGAGGCTTGGTATGGGAGGTCGCGGGCAGGGAGAAAGAAAGGCTGGCTGCGGAGAGGCCGGAGGGGAGCCGCAGTCCCTGTCCTTGCGGAGGGACTTTGAGCTCTAGGCTCAGGAACTTTTTCCCCATGTTGCATTTCACATTCTCCGCCAGGACAGAGGTGCATTCCGGCTTCCACCTGAAAGTTCAGAGGCCAGTCCACCCGCTCTGGCCCCTGTGCCCCCTGAGCTCCCATGCTGTACTTACTCTCCTTCTTAGGCCGGTGGCTTTGTGGGCAGAGGACGAGGCCTGAGTTTCTGTCTTCAGTTTGAGTTCCTGTTTCAGTGGTTTCGTGTTCGTGAAATTGTGGAATTGCTGAAAATGGGATTCCTTGTTGATACCTGGGCAGTAGATACCCAGCCACACTGCCGTGACTCATAGCTCCTATGGATGCGGCCTGTGCCGCACACTGAGGATCTGATGTGGTGAGCCTGGACTGCATTTCTCTACGATGGACTTGCAGACCTTATTCCAGCGCTGATGCCACTCTCAAGAGATGCCACACACTATGCAGGTGACCCATAGGGAAGGAATTAACTCCAAGCTAAGTGCGGGGGTTCATTACAGAGGGCTTGGCTCACCCCTTCTCTTCTTTGCCTTTCTTTAGCAGGGATTTTTTTTTTCAAGTTAATTTTTTATGGCTTCATTTGTGTTTATGTGCAAATATTGACAGGTCTAGAATATAAATTCTGTATACAACTTGAAATATGGTCTTGCAGAATTTTAAATATCTAGCAACATTTTTGTGCAACCAGTGGTGGTATTTCTTACGGTTTCATCTGACTGAACAGAGAATTGCCCTGTAGTTTGTTTACTCGGCCCTGTTGGTTTAGGACTTTGGTGGGGTGGTTTTTTGAGTCTAGATGTCTTAGATTCCATTAGAGACCTTTCAGCTCTGGAACATTCTAGTGTCATCCTGGACATTCAACTGTTTGCTACCTGTAATTTTAAGTGCCCTGACCCTTAATCCTCAGACTTCCAAAGCCCTGAAGTTCCTGCTTGTGTTTGGAACTTCTGGGGAAGGACACAGGGAGGGAGACCTAAGAACTGATTCTGCAGAGGCTCAAAGTCTGGAGGCAGAACACTTAATATTTGTTAGTAATATGAGTCTTTCCTACATTAATGTCTAACCAAGAGGCATCATGTCCAGTAGGTCGAACGCAATAGCTCATAAATGCTGGATTATTGATCTTCTGTATTGTGTTATATTTTGACCATCTAAGCTATAGATTTCGCTAATGGCTCTTTTAACATTGTTTGGATTTTGGTGTTTCTGCCTGGACAGGGTCTTGACTTTATTTCCCTGTCAGAGTGGTCATATGTGCACTTGAGGTTTTCCAATAAAAGATGGGATTTTTTTTTTTCAGTTTAAACTTCAGCCTCCTAGAATTCATTTTTAGCTTGGCTTCCATTGTGCGCCAGTGTGTTGGTGGGTGTGGTGTGGTTTTACACTGTGCTAAGGCCGCTAGTGGTTTCTGTGTTATTGTTCTGCGATGTCCCACAAAGGAACATTGTGTCGATGAGAAGCTGCTGTACTCCAGCAAGCTCAGGACTTAAACTGATCTCCAGCGTACAGAGAGCTGGCTTAGACAGGATGCAGTTAGGCCTCTGGTGAGACTGCAAGCTGAGATTCGCAACTTCCAATCACCTCGACATGTGGAAGGCACGGAAGGTGTAAAGAGCGGTTCCTACCATTTGGATGTCAGAGAACATTTTCCAAAGGCATTTCTCTGACCCTCCTGTGGCCTGGCCTCTCAAGCTTTCTTCTGGTACTACTGTGACAGGACAGTGCCCAAGCCAAGGAGAGAGGCTTCCAACTCTACAAGTCCACAGAGCTGTGTTCCCACGTCCAGGTCACCTAGCCTGTCCAGCCTCTCTTCCATTCCTTTCCATCCCAGGTTCTTGACTTAATACTGACAACTGAACTCTTTCACACTGTCCCTTGGTTTGCTTTCCTCAGTTTCTTAAGCCTTTGATACTTCCGTGTACGAGGAGCTCACAGGACGAGGTAGTTTCTGACATACAGTAGGTATGTGCTCAACACATAATGACCCGTACATGCCTGGTAATGATCTGTGCATGCCTGGCACCAGACTGGCCCAACTTCTTCCTGTGTGATGGTTCCTCCTGACCTTTCCCCTCAGTTCTTTAGCTGGTTTGGACTTTGAGGAAGCCTACCATTGGAAGAGGAAAGAAGAGTGTGGTACGTGGCCTTCATTTATTTAGCCCATTAGGAAGTTAGGCCCAGCGGTTTTGTGTTGCCTGCTGTTTTCGCCTGCTGTAGCTATTCTGTGTATGTAAATCGCATATGAGTTAGGAAGTGTTGCAAGAATTCCTACAACTGTATTTTCTCGACCTATGAAAATTGTTTAGTATATTTTAAGCACAAGTTTGGACAAACGCTTTACCTGTTTTAATTTCACTGAACCTTTGTTAATTTTGTGTTTATTACCTTATTGATTGTCCTGAAGTATTTACAAGTTGCAGAGAGAGAGAGAGAAAGAGAGAGAGAGAGAGCAAGAGAGCGAGCAGTCTCTTGTTCCTGTCACCCGGCTAACAGCCGAGTGCTAATAACAACTTGTGCAGTTGTAGGAAAGCAGCTTGCGTTTTATTATGAATAGTGTCCGATGAGTACAGAAATGTCGATGTTTCGCCCCCATCCCCCCTTCTACAGACAGCTACTGAAGGGGTTTCTTTCCTATGTTTTCTACAATAGTCATGTAAAACTTTAATTACATGGCATTTTTCACAATTCTGCTTTATTATTAAGACTTCCTCTTTTAATAAGTACTAAATTGGCTTACTGGGTACTTTCATTTCTAATTTGTAACAGAGTACAGAGGAAGAAGAACTCAGTCGTCAGTCAGGGATATTTAGTGTCAGTATGCCCATGCTCGGTGTAGAGGAGCTTTTGGGGAAGGAAGGATGTTCATAGTGCATTCAGATGAATCGATAAAGAGCACTGTCCTACATAGGGCAGGGCAGCACAATGTTGCCTTTTAAACACAACATAGGCAAAAGTTGATTTTCATTAAATAGTTGAGTAAAATGTACATAATAATATCACTGTAAAAGTATAAAAGTCTTAGGAAAATAAATGTTAAAGGCTTGGGATTTATCTCACTTGGTAGATTCTTGTGTAGCATGCACAAGGCCCAGGGTTATAGCCTCTTGCACACGGCGTGGTGTAGCTCGTCCCTAATTCCAGCCTGGGGGAGGTTGAGATGAGAGGCTCGGAAGTCCATGATTAGCAACATTAGCAGTTGAAGACATCCTGGGCTCCTCTTAGGAGTTCTGCGGCTTCACTTTGTGGGCATGCCTTACACGGTTCTTTTTTCTGTTCCTCCTAGAAATCACTTGGTAAATTTATAATCAGTTTTCTTTGACTGAAGTCTCAGTATCTCTGACTCCTAATTCTACGTTCTTTCCCTGTGATAATTGCTTACAGAACACAGGATTGGGTGATCTAGATGCCAGATGTCTTATCTGTTCCAGGAGACAGGGTCTCCCTCTAGAGCACAGACTGTCTCTGCCTATGAGTGCTGGCACGTGCAGGCTTCACCACTATGTCTGACTGAGATGGCAAATGTCATACTAAAGTAGATAAGGTATAATAAAAAAACTTAACTTATTTTTAGAATAATTGTTGTTTACAGATTGCCTGATAATTTTGTGTAGCTTGATTTATTTCTGCAGCATGCACTGATTAAATTAAAAGCAAAAGGGATCTTCCTTGCTGCCTGGGATGCCGCAATCCTTAATGGTAAATTCTGTGATTCTTTCCTGAGTGTTCACCAATAGAGATGTCAGGACGAGATTGTGCTGCCCACACTTTTATAGCGCAGTGGAGACAGGAGAGGGAATGATTACCGGGTGTGTGCAGAAGTTCTGTGGACACTTCCTGAGTTGCGAGCGTACCGCCATTGATGTGATGAGGAGAACCCTAGCGTGATACTTGGTCTGAATGACAGAGGAGTGAAAGAATTTCCTTGGTAAAAACTGTAAGTTTACTTACACCAGGATTACAGCAATCAGAAGTTAGAGGGTTTTACTGTCTGATCCAGGGGAGGCTTAGGGCAGGTACCCTAAAACTCAAGGAACAGAAGTGACGTAATAGGCTTGGAAAAAAAGCTTTTACCATGAAAACCTTACTTTTGCTTTTGAAACATTGTATAACTAGGTCATCATAAAATTGTACGAAATAGTATTTCCTAGCATGGATTGCTTTTTAAAAATAAGTCTATTGTAATAAGGCACATGCATGATGTCACAGGAGACACACACTACGACAGCTACTGTATGGAGCAGTATTACCATCTCACACAGCCATTTTGGTTTTGCTTTTAACTTTTTGTTTTCTTAATTTTAACATTTGTGTATCTGTGGTACTGTGTGAGGGTGTGTATGTGTGTGCAAACACATGTGTACATAGATGGAAGTTCATGTACAGACCTGAGGTCAGCACTGTGTATCTTCCTCAATTGCTCCCCACCTTTTGTTCTGAGACAGACTCTCATTGAGCCTGCAGCTCTCGGATTCAGCTGGACTGCTGACCAGCGAGCCCCGGACTCCCTAGCTCTGCCTCCCCAGCACTGAGAGTGCAGGACCCTTCTTAACGTGGGTCCTGGCGATTGACTCGTGCTTAAATGGCAGGCACTTTAGTGACACAACCATCAGCTTTCATTTTATGAGAGTGAAGAACAGCTGAGATCTGGTCATTTAGCGAGACCCTCAACACAGTATAACTTTATTACTGCGATCTTTATGTAGTTAGAACCCTAGACTTCATTATGACCCATCTTTGAATCCTTTGACCTCCGTCTTCCCATTTCCTACCCCCCCTCCATCCTGTAGCTGCCATTTGTTCTCCACCTCTGTGTGTTTAATCTTTTTATTTATTTATTTACCTTTTTTTTTTTGAGATTTTGCATGTAAATGAAATCCTGCATTATTCTTCCTCTTTCTGTGTCTGGTTAGTTTTCTTAAAATAATGCCCATCAGCTTTCTCCATGTTGTGGCAAATGGCAAGATCTCCTCTTTTAGGACTGAATAATGGATGTGTAGATAGGTACTTAGCTTGGGTAGATGGGTGTCTTATCAGTTTTTTTAAAAATTTACTCTGGCATCAACAGACACTGAGATACTTTCTTATCTGTGGTAACGTTGCAGTGAACATACAGACCTTTGTGACGTTGTTCATGTCTGTGGTAACATGTGGTGAACATACAGACCTTTGTGACGTCACTCGTATCTGTGGTAACATGCAGTGAACATCCAGACCTTTGTGACATCATTCATGTCTGTGGTAACGTTGTGAGGTCATCTCAGTTCTTTATATAAAATCTAAAGGTGCTCTAGTTCTTTATAATGGTATATAGTATTTGATTTAACTTATACACAACTGTAGATTACATAAAATACCTAAAATAAAGCACTTAACACCATAGAAACACTAAGTAAATGCTCCCTGTCCCGTAGTATTTAGGAGAGTATTACAAGAAAGTTTACAAAGTTTTTACATGTTCGTTGTAGACACTTTGCATATTTTGTGGTGCCAGATATTGAGTCCAAGGTCTCGTACATCTAGGGAGGCCATCTGCCATGGACCCATGTGCTGGGCAGCCCCATCCCCTCTCTTCATGATTTCCATCCTTGGATGCAGAGCCTACAGATTATATTCTAGGTTATGCCCTGTAAGGTGACACAGTCTATTGGGTAGATGACAGATGTGTGTTGAGTATTTCATTTGATTTGTCAAACTTCATCATGAATTAGATTATTTGTGTCTTTGGCCAAAATGAAAATTGGTATATTGCTGGTTTTTTGTTTTTAATTTCAGAAGTTCCAGTGGTTGCAGTGTTTTTATTTCTTTTAGGTCAAGTAGCACTGAAAGAATCTCAGGACTTTACGGAATGTGGGATTGCTGAGGTGGCTGTCAGTGGCCTGCTTGAATGTCTGGGGTAAAAGGACAGAGCTTGGGTGTGTGGCAGGTGACAGAAAGCAGGAGAGGGCAAATGGATTCTTCCTGTGTGATGGGGTGAACTGCCGTGGGTCAGTCAGAGTAGATGCCAGAGGGGACCTAGCCTAGCCTGAAGCATATCCTCCAAAACTATGAAGAACAAAAATCTTTGGAGTTAGTATTAGTTGTGCAACTAGTGCTGATGGGAATTGTATCATAATATCCTCTGTGTTCCCCACCTCCCTCTCCTCAGAGACCGAGATTCACATCTGAGTCACCGGAGTAAATAAGCTGGGTGTCGCCCAGCTTCTCGGGTTACATAAGCATACATGGGCTAGCATAGGTGGCTATACCCGCTCAGAAGGAGGGGGAAGGCACGGCAGCTGCTGAAGATGCTCCATGGCCCAGGCGGTCACTGGCATGCGCAGTGTGGTTGGGGCAGGCTAGGGCGAAAGTGCCCGTTGCAGTCCTTGAGCTGGTGCACTGTCCTGTGTTCGTTAGCCTAGATGAGCAGTGTCGTTTACGAGAGATGCCGACGTGGTGTGGGTTTCCATATAGTTTGAGATTTTCTCTCCTATCTTCCCTCTGCTCTGCTTGGGATCGACCCTGAGGCTGGACACGGGAGGGACGTCCCATAATGAACGTTTCTTTTACAAAATGTTGACGGCTGTTTACTGGTATTGGGAAGTTGTTAGAAGGAGTTCTGGCCTCTGGCCTCTGCTTTTAGCAGTGTTGCTGATAGCCAGCTTAGTGTAGCCCGGAGTGTAACTCTCACTGTGCCTGCGAGTCACCTGGCTGAGGAGAAGAGCTCCTTTAAGAAGCACAATTTTAACGGGGAACACTGTTGGCACCCCAGCATCTGACTGTTACATAGGCGTTCATAGTGCCGAGTGTGCTTTAGAGTTAAGAATAATTTGAGTTTTGTCAGAGCTCGGAAATCTCCCTCCATAGTCTGGAGGTAGGTGATGCCCCTGTTTGTGCTCCCTCCTTCAGTTTCCTTCTTGCGCCTTTTTTTTTTTTTTTTTTTGTAAATCAATTTGAGACAAACTGGAATCTCCTGGGAGAAGGCCCTCAGCTGAGGAGCTGTCTCCTTCAGGTGGGCCTGTGGGCAAGTCCGTGGGAAATGTTTTTGATTAATGATTTTTAACTGCCCAGCTCACTGAGTGGTCCTGAGCTGGGCGAGGAACGGGGCTGAGCAAGCTGTGGAGAGCAAGCCAGTAAGCAGCATTCTGGTGTGGAATGACCTCTGCTTCAGCTCCTACCTTGAGCTGCCTCAGCTTCCCTCAGTGAGGCCCTACCCAGATGAGTGAGTGGTAAAGAGGACTTTGACCACGCAAGTATTAAACACAGGATTAGAGTGTGGAAAAAGCACAGTACAGGGTCTCGGCCCTGGAGACCTAACTGGGCCAATGCTGGGAAGAAGGCATGAGAGTCACACGTGGGAAAGCGGGAACTGGGTGGGCTGTGCAGGCACTGACGTAGGACTCTCCCTGTATTTATCTGCAGTTATCACGTGAAGGAAGGCTAGCTTGTCTCTCTGGGAGGTCTCTGTAGGGGACCAGTCTCAGGCTGCGAACACCAGGGAAGAGGAAGCTGAGGTTAAAGCTCTCTGCACACTCTGTCAACATTTGTCAGCATTTGGGCTGGGGAAAGTTCTGCCATTTCCCCCAAACCTGACCCGGGAAGGCCTTGGGGCCCTGGTCATGGCCGGGCTCATGTCAAACACTACACAGGCACCCAGGTCAGGACTTCATCTGCTCCCCACAGGAAAACATAGGAATATAAGATTCAGTGACAAATCCTGGCTGGATGAGAGAGTGTGCCGGGCAAATCCGTGCTGTGAGGGGCATCTTGCAGTGAATCTGTAGGGAACTGCTTTGGATGTGGTCTCAGGACTCACTCCACACAGCACTTCTGAGCACAGGTTCCTCCCTGGTGGTTAGCTGCGTTGTAGGCCGAGTGGCACACTTTTTCTGCCACCTGAGTCTTCTTCCCCCCCCCCCAGCACGTCTTTATTAAATGCCCACTTCATATGCTGAAAAATATGAAGTGGGAAGATGCTGCTTCCTGCTCGCGAGCTTGCGTCTGCCAGTCCAGGTTTGGAGGAATTTCCTGTGCCAGAGGACCTGCTCCTGAGTGTCCTTGGCTTCCTGCCTCACTGCCTTTGGAATTCCCAATTCAGCCTGTTAGCTTGTTGTCCTGCAACTCTGGCCTCACAGGGCCTCCGGCAAATCCACATGCTGCCTCCCCCCCAATCTTGGCCCCTTGTATTTATTGCTTATACAGAAGAGGACCTCATTTGCGGGTTTGTTCTTTAGGTGGGTATCAAACTTGTAAAGAAAGCCAGTCACTAGAACATCTAAAGTGAGACTGTACTCATAAGAAAATAGAATTTTGATGAATCAGTAGGAATCCCATTTGAAGACTCTAATGGACTGAGAAGTATCATAAATTTTATTTATTTATTTGGGGCAGGGTCTCATTATGTAGCCTGTCTGGCCTGGATGAAATTCTGTTTGTGGACCAGGCTGGCCTCAGTCCCACAGAAGCCCACCTGCCCCTGCCTCCAGAGTGCTCGGATTAAAGGCGTGCTCCTCCATGCTGGACTTTCAGTACTGGTTGCAAGAGACATTGATTTATGTGGTCAAATAAATACATTATCTTATTGTTCTGTTTTACACTGTCTGTTCTGTGTTAAGATCTCTGCTAAAACTTGGGAACCAGATGGTCATCTCAATATTCTATAGTAAAATCATTTTACAAAATGCAATTCAGTCATTCATATTTTTCTCTCTCTCCTCAATCTCTCTCACACACAGACACACACACACACACGACTTTTCTCTATAGTTACAGACTGTAGTCTGGTGATTGAAAGATAAAACTTGGCATGGAAATATCCAGCAACACTTCTTGTATTATGGTATTGTTTTATGGTAGTATGTCAGGTTCATACCATTTAAGATTTTTTTCTTTTCCTTTCTGTTTATCTTTTCTGTTTACTATCTGTCAGATTTTATTAAAGCTTCTTTGTATTTGCTATTGGCCAGGACTCAGGAAGTTTTGGATCTGGGAAGATGGCTGGTGTTAGATTGGATGGGCTAGACCAAGAGATGTGAGCTCCAGCCAGTATAGCCGAGCAAGGGCTCAAGGGAATTTTTGGAGGCCATGCCAGAGGCAGAACACCTGAGAGCACCCCACCCAGCTTCTTGTTCTTGAGAATTCAGGTGACGACACATGGATTCTGTGATAGGGACTTGTGGATCCCTCATGCATGAGCAGAAGCTTTGCTGTGTTCAGGACCTGGATGGGTGGCCTTCAGCTAGCTCTCTCTGTGGGCCCTGGGCTCTGGATAGTGGCTTGCTACCATTCCTTAAGATTGGGAGTGGTGTTTGAAAGTAGTTCTGGTCTTAGGAAGTATCTAGACAGGGACCAGGCTAGGGACTGCCAAAAACATAGAAGCAGAAGTTTATTTCTTATAACTTAGCTGAGATAGGGCTAAGGTGGTGAACGAGGAGAGGATGGCTATACCAGAAAGATCTAGAAACCCTGGTTGTCCATCCTGGGGAGCATGCCGTGGGGGTGGGGTAGAAGCAGGGTTAGTTTGACATTCTTTCATGTAAAATGCCTTTTCAGGGTAAAAACACGTTCCAGGGTTAATGAGTAGCCATCAGTCTGCCCTGTTGGCACTGTGTGACATCACGAGAGCACCTAGAACTGCTGAGATCTGCTGCTGCTTCCCAGTGCTGTCTTCCAGGGGAACTGGTGTGCAGACAGAAGTGAGCTCTGCTCAGCGGGAATGTGCTTCCTTGCAGAACAGGGGGATGTGAGAAAGCACTTTAGCCCCAGGTCTTTGTGTCACTGCAGGAGGCAAACCTGCAGTTCGGAGTGACAGGAAGCAAGGGGAAAGCTTGTTTGTTAGGGTACCTCCTGGTAAGTGTGTGATTCCACAGTAGGCATGGTTGTTAGGGAAGGAATGGTTGTTAGGGCACTCCGTGGTAAGTGTGAGCTTCCAGGCTTTCATTTATGGCCCAGCACAAGCTGCATTGGCATGACAGTTGGTTGGACTTGAAGGAGAAAGGGACCATGTGGGAAATTTGGTGACAAACCCATGGAGCGTAAGCAGCAGGAGCGAGAGCCGCTCTAGGGCCTCGTTAGCAGGAGTTACTTATTTATTGTTGAGAGGGTCTCACTCTCTGGTCCAGCCTGGCGTTGGAGTTATCCTCCTGCCTCAGCCTCCCCGGCCTGTGATTATAGGCCTGTGCCTTCACGCTAGGCTGAGCAGCAGGCTTTAGACATAACTCTTTTTGAGTTCCCTCCTATTAAGGTTGCTTTGCTCAAAAGTCTAGATTAGATGAGCCCTGTTCAGGTCAGGTATTGGCCCCTCCCAGAGTCGGAATACAGAGATGTGATGTAGGGCAATTGCCTTAGGTTCTCTCTTTGTATGTTTAGGGCCATTCCCATGAAGCAGAAATCAAAAGCTACACACCCTTCCTAGAAATGGTTAGAACATCTCTTTGGTAACCCTATTTTTTTTTTTTCCTGCATGTCTTTCTGCTTACATCCAAAAAGAGAGATGTGTCAGCGTGTCTTGTTTGTTTGTTTGATTCGTGGTTATCTGTAGCAAGGTTCTGCTGTCTGTCCCAGGCTGGCCTGGGTGCCCTGGCAGCCCCCTGTCTCAGTAATGTGCACCAGAGCACCCGGTCCAAGTGCGTGGGTTGGGTGCAGCCTTTCCTGTGGAAGAAAGCCCAGATGCAAGCTGAGGTGCCATAGCTAGAGGCCGCGCCATTGTGCAGACAGGGGCACGGGGCATTCCAGGTCTCTGTGATTGTTGGTTGGTATTTTAGAGCTGAAACTGTGCCTCCTTGTGTCTGCATCATGGAGAAGAGGAATGCGTGTTTAGAGAGGAACGGCGAGAGGTCCTTGCTACTCCAGCAACCAGGAAGGAAACAGTGGCTGAAGCCCGAGGTGTCTGTCTGCACAGATCCCAAACCAGTTCACTGCAGACAGCAGCTTGCTTTCTGCTACCCTTTGGCTTATGGTGGCCATGTTCCTAGCAGGGCAGCTCAGTTCTTCAGTCTACCCACCCCCACTTTCTGGTCTTCCCAGACTCGGTGAAGGGGCAGCTTCCCCTTAATAGTCGGGGAAGGCAGCCTACCCAGTTCATGCCTGTGTTTCCTTTCTGTGTTTTTGTATGTGTTGGCTTTTTGTTCCTTTTAAAATTGGAGATGGCTCCCTTGGTAAAGAGCCTGCTGTGCCAGGGTGAGGGCCTTGGTTTGGGTCCCTAGAACCTGTGTGAAAGACCAGGCATGGCAGCATGGGCCGTGACCCCAGAATCGGATAGGCAAAGGCAGGCGGATCCCCGGGACAGGCTGCACAGCTCATCTGTTTTCAGTGAGCTCCAGGTTCAGTGGGAGATCTCTTTCAAATAAGTGAATGAATGAATGAATGAAATAGGTGGAGAAATAACCGACAAGGCACACACCCATAGCTGTCCTCCTGTCTCTGCAGACATCCATGTGCACACCACAATTGCTGTGCACTTACACACTTGTTGGCTTTCTTCTGAGTTGATATTTTGTTCTATATGTTGAATACCAGTTTGTTACTTGTTCTACAAACGCTTTCTCCCAGCTTAGAACTTCTCCTCAGTTATGTAAGTGCTTTTTAGAGTAGAGGTTAATTTTGGTGAAGCCAGGAGTGTGAGGGAGCCACGTGTGCATTCCCGCCAGAGAGATGAACTAGGGCGCCAGGGTCTCCTTTCCCCCTTTTGATTTGGTCTGGCACACAGTCCCTGGCACAGTGCCATCAACATTCAGGAAGACGCTCCCCGACTCAGTCACACCTTTCTGGAAACAACCTCTTGGTCACACCTAGAGGTGTGTTCTCATGGCAATTCTAAACACAGCCAAGACACCTGTGGAGATTCACCCTCCCAACCCGGCTGCCTGTCAACCTGACACTGGACCTGGACACTTTGTATCCTGACATTCCCACCTGACCACCCAAGTTTGGCTTCTCTCTCTATGTAAAATGCTGTCAGTCCACCCCTAAAGTTCTCACAGACTTTGCCAGTTCCAGTGCTGTTAGGAACCCTCTTCTGAAGCTCTCAATTCTGATCTCTTCACTGTGGGACCCTGTTGAAAGTAAACAGACGGGCGACACACTTGCAGTGCACGACAGCACGGAGTAAACATTTCAGAAGGGATGATGGCCATGGGAGGATGGCAAGCAAACATCTGGTCAAAGCAAAACCTAAACACATAGGGCAGACACCAAACCGCCCCGCTCCATAGCCGGCCTCTGGGCTAACCAGTCACCTGGGTTCTAGTGGCTGCCGGCAGCCCAGCCGTCAAGCTCCGTTGTCTCCGCTGCAAGGAGCTTCTCTTTTGACTTGATGGCTACAGCTTCCCTCGGAGTGGAGTCTCATAGATATGCCCAGACTAACAATCAATCACATCTGGGATCCAGTGGGTAATGTTTGGCTGGATTTTTGGAGACAAGGTCTCATTCTGTAGCCCATGCTGCTGCATGTTGGATTTCTGTGCTGTTGATGCTGAGACTTCATTTTCTTTTGATTTATACTTTTAAGTATATATTGTGAGTTTTTATTTGCTAATATTTTTAAAAGTTTGGGTGATGGTGGTACACACCTTTAATCCCAGCACTTGTCAGGCAGAGGCAGGCAATTTACTGAGTTCTGAGTTCTAGGCCAGCCTGCTCTACAGAGTAAGTTCTAGGACATCCAAGACTACACAGAGAAACCTTGTCTCAAAAAGCAAACAAAAATCATGGCTTGGAGTCTATTATAGTGGCACGTGCCTTTAATCCCAGCACTCAGGAGGCGGAGGCAGGTGGATTTCTGTGAGTTAGAGGCCAGCCTGGTCTACAGATCGAGTTCCAGGACAGCCAGGGCTCCACAGAGAAACCCTGTCTTGAAAACTCAGACGAGCTCCTGTGGTGCAGTTGGTTGGTGTGAAGCACTTGTGTGAAAAATACAACTAAACGAGATTTTCTTAAGTTCTTGATGTGTAGAGTATACGCGGCCTAAGTTTCCAGTCATCTCTTACTGTGTGAGATGGTCTAGAAAGATCTTCAGACTGAGAAGCATCAACAAGCAGCATATTTAGAGATTGCGCTGCCACTCATATAGGGAAAAGGGAAGCAAAATCATCCATCTGTGTGAGTTTATCAAACGAAGGTAAGGGAGGTATGGAGTCAGGGTTTATGGAAGGGGCTGACGCTTCCAAGTTTCATCTTTTTATATAGCTTAGGTTTTTCCAGGTCTGTTACTTTTCACATTTAGATGAGAATGGAAGTTGGAAAAATCCTAAATTGCTAAAACAAGTGAACTACTTATATTTTAAATTAGTACTATGTTCACATTAGAAAATCAGTCCAAGTTACTTATTAACACAGTGTGTGAACATTTACCCTCAGCTTTAGTGGAGTTGGGGACATAAAGATCCTCCTCTCTTCCTGCCATGTTTACTTTCTGCACTCATGTGAACAAAATAGTTTAGGGACAATTTTAGGTGCAGTGAGGATTGAGTTGTGAAGTTGTTGGAATAACGGCTTCCTTGAGAAAGAGGAGATGTGTAAATATGGGGTAGGAGAAGGAAGGAATAAATCTTTGGGGGAAAGGATTGCAGTTGAAGACATCAGTTTAATCCATTATTTTTAAAACCAGTATATATTCACATGTGAATAAATTGTGAAACATTAAAAATAGAATCTGTGGGACTAGAGAATGGGTCAGCCCCTTATCCCAGTTCCAGGGCTCTGGCACCCTCTTCTGACCTCTCTAGACATCCACACACATGACATACGACCTCTGTAGGTATCCACATACATGACGTATGACCTCTACAGGTGTCCACACACATGACACACCCTCATAAGGACACTCACATACAGATAAATAAAAATTAAAATAAGCATTAAGTTAACAAAATAAGAATCCATACCATAATAAACTTATTGATAAGCAAATACATGGGGGTGAGGCTCTTGCTTAATGAAGAATCCAAGCTCAGGAGCTGGAAGCCATCACTTTGAAGCCAGTTAGCATGGCTAGCAATGGTTAGGGGTGCCAAGGATCAAAACAAAACCAGGGAATCACTGACCATATTCTCAGTGTCTTGCAGCATTTCCCCACAGACTGTATTAGTTGCAAGGAATAAAATAGCGATTATACATTGGTAAGACCCAGCAACAGTATGGAACAGATGGTCACCATGTGACTGCAGTTATGACACCCCAAAGGGACACATCCTCATCTCTGCCCAAGTGGCATGACCTCCCTTTAGGAGGAACCATCAGGCGAATCCTGAATCAGGAATGCTATACTTTCGAAAACGGAGCGGCACGAGCAGAGGGCGTGTTTTATGAGTACGTTAGTCCCCTGTAAATGAAGGCTGCAGAAGGAGCGCTGTTCCCATTAGAGGCCATGATGTCATCGTGGGCTAGCAGTGCACTGCTTGATCTAACGGAAGATCAAGCCTGCCAGGTTGAGAGAAGGTGCTGTA
This sequence comes from Alexandromys fortis, assembly GCF_014885135.2. Classification (NCBI taxonomy): domain Eukaryota; kingdom Metazoa; phylum Chordata; class Mammalia; order Rodentia; family Cricetidae; genus Alexandromys; species Alexandromys fortis. The sequence goes on along the minus strand of NW_026067971.1, from coordinate 2,677,038 downwards.
GAACCTATCACTGGATCAGCTGAGAAATGTGGCTACACAGACTGAGGGATGGGCAGATGAAGGTGTAACGACGCGGATTATCTGGAGTTGATGGCTCTGTTTTGTCTGTAGAGGAATGTACCCCTAGCGAAATGCACAGTCGCAGAGAAGCAGAGAGCTGTGATGCTTGTGGCACTTGTGATTTATCCTGGGGAGGGGCTGGGGAAGAACAGATGAGCGCAGATTGAAATAAGATGGGTAGCTAGAGGTAGGTGAGCCTGGCTTTACTGTGGTTTCTGTGTTCTTATACCGCGTTTGTAACTCCTCTGTAAGTTTGAAATTATTTTGAAGCAAAATATTTAAAACATTAAAAACACCTGCCCTTTATTCCAGAGTGTTCTCATTTACGGAGCCCTTGTTTCTCTGCCTGGAGTCGGGGTTTGGAATGAGTGGTTTGCAGTATTTCTCTCCGCTTTGGTGTTGAACTCTGCAAACCACCCTTGTCAGCTGTGGCAGGAGTTAGGAGAAAACAAGCCATTCGTGGCTCCGGAGACTCTGTTTAGGGGCACGTTTTCTCTTGTAACTACAATCACACCTGCTCGTCAGCTGCTGTCCTCAGGATTGTCACTATCTTATATTTTAAAGGGCTTTTAGAACAATTCATTCAAATTTTAAAAAGCCCTTGATTATTTAATGCTCTTGTTTTATACATTCTGGCCTTTTTATTGCCCTAATAGGTATACATTTGCTTGTTAACTGTCTGCCATTGTTTCCTGTCTGCTTTCCTAGGTGTTGAGGATGTTATACCAAACAAAACAAATTTCTGCTCTCATGAATTTTACTTTCTGTGTGTGTGTGTGTGTGTGTGTGTGTGTTGGGGGGAGTTAGGGAAAACAAGAGAAGAAGTTAATTGGAGAGAAGGGACTGAGGGGATCCGAGGGCAGATTTGGGAACACTGCCTGGGACGGCTGCACAGAAATGATGTCTCATGAGGGCACTCACAGACAGAGCAGCCAGTGCGAAGGCCTTGAGGCTGGATGTGCCAGGTCTGTGAGGTGTGAGGACGTGGTAGTAAATGGTGGCGGGAGCACTACCATGTCTTACTGACTCTTTGATGACTGTGTTGATTCTCACTGAGGGCAAGGAGAAGCCGCTGTGAGATAGGGATGCTCTACACTGTCTGATCGTCCTCTCCTGAGAAAGGACTGGAGTAGAGTCGGGGTAGAGATCTGAGGATCAGCTCCTAAACCCTAGCTGGAACTCATGAGACAGATGACGCTGACATTGACCAGCACAGGTACTGTGTAAGTGAAGAGACTCTGACTGTACTTTGGGAATTGTCAGTTGTATCTGCTGCTGGAGTGTAGGGAGGGGCAGGAACTAGGCTTTTAGCGGTGGGGATGGAGGAGGGATCAGTCGAGGTGGGAAGGGAGTCACCAAGAATGGGGTCAGACTAAGAGAGTGAGGAGCAGGGACAGGAACCTGTCAGCATGCCCGGGTGGGGGTGATGCTGGTGCTTCCTGTAGCTCAGGGAAGGGCTGTAGGTTACCTGCTGCCTCTAAGTTTCAGTGGCGCGGTGCTGGGGAGAAATCTCATAGGAGCGTGCTCAGTTTGAATGGGAGGGTCCTGGCAGGCAGAAGTGATGTCCGACTGTCCCTACAGGGGTATTAGGGGAAAGGGTTGTTTATCTTCTAGTAATTGGAGATCTGTCTGCCAGGAGTTGTTATTTTCTTGGGAGGACACAGAAGTGGGGCTTAACCAGCAATGTCTGTGCTTAGCAGCAGGCTGACGTCTGTACTGACAGAGGTTTAGAGCCCATGTGTGACCGTGAAGCTGGCACAGTGGTGGGGGTGGGGGGCGGTACCTTCAGCTCCTGTGGGATCAGGTCAGCATGTGGAGGGCTACAGATTTCATGGGCTCTTTTGTTTGTTTCCTTGGTGCTTTTCATTATGTTGTCTGGCAGGTGTCCCAGGAGAGCCATAGGAGGCTATAAAATGGCTTATTAAAAGTTTCTTTCTGAAAGTGAGCATTTTGTTATTATTTAATGGTTCACTTTGTTTAAACTCAGAGACCCTTGAAAATGGCTAAAGACTGAGAAACAGTGTTTTTTTTTTTTCATTGATCTGCAAACTACCAAGAGTTACTTGATTCTAAGTCCCTTAGACTTTGCTGAGATCGAGGCATAGCTAACATTTAGCTAAATCTGGAGTTCAGGCGATTGCTTCTAATTTATATAACTGAGTTTTGAAATTCAGATTTTTATGTATGAACATTTGTGCGTTTAAAAATACTCAACCCTTTGACACTGTACCAGACTCACTCTAAATCAGAGGTAAACAAGGCAGGATATAAGAATATATAAACTTATAAGGGCCATGGTGGAAACACTGTCTAAATTGTGGCCTGTTTAAAACTTGACACCTTGAAATTGTTTTGTAGGCTACAAGTAGAATGTGCTGACATCTTCTAAGCTTTTTCTTGGCTGAACTTATATTGAAATGCAAGCTTAGAAAGCTCCATCCACTGTATCGTGTTTTATATCTGAGCTTTACAGTATCTCTATCTGCATGCCACTCAGAAGGATGGAGTCAGGAAAACATTGGCACATAGCTGGCTCTTCCAGTTGTCTGGCTTTCTGTTTCTACTTTATCTGATACCTGCTTGGGCCTGGCCTCTCAGAACTGGCAAAACCAGATCATCAGCACGTGTAAGAAAAAAGGAAACAACTCGGGAAGAAAGAGCAGAAGGTAGGAACAGGCCTTTCACCAACGAGAAGCCATGAGGTAGCCAGTGAGTACGGTAGAATATGCAGCATCAGTAAGGAGCAAGAAGATGCAAATTAAGATTGCAGTGAGTACCATTTTATATCCTAAAATTATAAGGAAGTGAAAGGATATAGCTAAATATGAGCCATTATTGCTCATGAGAGCATAATTGCTAAGCACATAGTAGGGAATAAATTTAGTATCAGGAAAATTGAATGGATGAGTCTTGGAGATGTAATATTGAATAGAAACATTAAGTCAAACATAAGAGCTGTTTGTCATTTTTATAGATTTATAAAGAAACTAGAATACCATCTTGTTGAAAGAGACATAAATATATAATATACTTAAAACAATGATGAAGGCAAAATAGACGTGTGCATCTATAGATGGCGGGAGTCTGAGGTGTGGAGTAACAGGAGTAACCTACGTTTAGTTCTTGAGTTAGGAGACAGTTGCTAGATGTTCTGTTTTTGTTTGTCTGTATCTGGAGGCTCTTGTGTAGCCCCTGCTAGACCTCCAACTTCCTATGTAGCTGCGGATGGCCTTGAATTCTTGTTCTGGCCTCACTTTCCAAAGTACTGTTGTTTGCGGATATGGCTCGTTTGCTTTGCACTTCAGAATGATGCCGTGCTTTGTAACCCAACCCCAAAGTGGTTACTAATTCTTTTATTAAAAGAATGGATTTTTCGCCAGGTGGTTGTGGTGCACGCCTTTAATCCCAGCACTCGGGAGGCAGAGGCAGGCAGATCTCTATGAGTTCGATGCCAGCCTGGTCTATAAGAGCTAGTTCCAGGACAGGCTCCAAAGCTATAGAGAAACCCTGTCTCGGGGGAAAAAAAAAAAGAATAGATTTTTCTTTTGTTCTGTTTTGCTGTTCTACACGTGTGTTAGGGAAGTGTCAGTGCTAGGAAGGGTCCTGACCCACGTGTTAGAATTTCTCTGAACTGTGTCTACACATGAAGTAGAATGCACATATTATATCTCTGAACTGTGTGTCTACACATGAAGGAGAATGCACATTTTATATCTCTGAACTGTGTCCTACACATGAAGGAGAATGCACATATTATATCTCTGAACTGTGTGCCTACACATGAAGGAGAATGCACATATTTAGTTTTCATTTGATAAGATTCAGAGTCATGAACCTCACGATGTTCATGTTATTATTTTGCTTTGAATTTAGTTGAACATTTACAAATAATTGTAAGTAGCAAATAATATGTTCAAAATATAATTAAGATAGGGCTATAGTTCCGTTAGCAGAACATTTGTCTAGCATTCTGAATGTTGGAAAGAAATGTTGAATGAGAACATTAAGCCCTATAAAATAAGCACTGTTTGGTGTTATTTCTGTGGATTTGTTTATAGGATCTCCAGCATTCCATGATGAGCTGTGGTGGCTCACGTCTATAATCCTAGCACTTGGAAGGTGCATGCAGGAAGATTGATTACATAGTGAGTTCAAGGTCAGCCTATGCTACCTAAGACCGGTTAAGTTGGATTTAGGACAGGTGTCTTCACTGCAATTTGAATTACTAGTGGTGCCGCTAAGTTGCTGGTTTAAATGTTTCTTCCTCAGTGAGCTTGTTTGTGTGTCTACCATCTGATACAACATGCAACCTAAAGTTGTTGAAAAGCAGTGAAGGATTCTGAAAAGAAACATTTATTATCTGTTTGTCTCCTTCTGTGTGCCTGGCGTGTTTATTGAAGTCAGAGTCCACCTTGCAGAAACCAGCTCTGCCTGATGAGCTCTCACTCATGAACTGGGCTCGTTAAGAAATGGCTTCCAATTTTTGAAGAATATTTTTCTCTCCAACTTTACCTTCTAATTAATTAACTATCAGCCAAGCTTGGTTGGCAGGGTGGTATTTGCCTGTAATCCCAGCAGTTGGGAGTTCAAGGCTAGCCTGGGCTACAGAGTCTCAACAAATAAATAAATAAACACAAATAAAAACCATCAGCAATAGTAAAAAGAAACAGCCAAGAAGTGAGATACTTATCACAGCTAGATTATTTTTGGACAGGTATTGAGTGATTAACTGGTTTTGTTTGAATTATTATACTATGAATAGTGAGATTAACAAAGTTTTATGACCCAGACTAGTAGTGCGCAGGAAAGCAGAATGTTGCTACTCACATTTGAAGGCATGGAATGCTGACTCTATATCCAGACACTAGGATTCTCATGCTGAAATAGGGACTCACAAATAAGAGAAAAATTTAAATACTCTGTGTGTGGAGTGGCTGGAGTGTGACCTGTGAGGGAGGGTGGGGGTTTCTGATTTTAAATTCACACAAATCCGTTTAGCTCTTCACTGCACGTACCTCCTGATGCTGGACACACATACCTAAGGGGATACTGGTTTGTTTGTTTGCTTGTTTTCTCTGAAGGGGAGACAAGTGAATACGAGCCCCATGGGGTAGCTCTGGCTTTAGGTTGGCCCCGTCACTCACTACGGCTTTGTCAGTTTGTCTTCATGTAACTTCTCTGGGTCTCAGTTTCTTCACCAAGTGAAAAAGCCAAACTGGGTGACCTATCATGGATACTTTAAGTGACCTGCTTTTCATGGATTTTAAGAAAAGCTACCAGCCCTATTTCTTTTTTAAAAGCTTCTTCTTACATTTTGTTTACTCTTTTTGTGTGCTCGTCTGTGCCTGCTGACCTTCTGGAGTCCAGAGAGCAGCTTGTAGGAATCCTGCTTCTCCATCCAACGTGTGGGTTCCAGGGATCAAACTCAGGTGTGGTTGTCAGGCTTGCCAGCAAGCACCTCCCCTCACTGAGCCATCTTGCTGGCCCCTCTCCTGGGTTGTTTTAAAGCAGGGTTTATCTGCCTTGAGTGATGGGCTCTTCGGTGTTGAAGGGAGGCGGCAGGTAGAGGTGGCAGAAGATCCCGGGTCAACTCGTCTTCAGGACATGAGCTGAGTCTCTTTCTTTCTCACAGGTGTGATACCCTCGACATCTTCTTCAGGAAGAAAGTGCCTGTATTCCTGCCTCTACAGGTTCATGCCAGCCCAGCTCACAGAATCAGGTCAGTTTGGGGACTTCATTAGGCTGTTGGTAAAGGAGCCAAGGACAGAATCCTTGAGTCTCCTGAGCTGGGGTTCCGAACGCCCGCCGAGGTTTTCATTCTGCTTCATCCCTGATAGCTGGGTAAGCTTGGGAATGCCATTTTCTCTTCATTCGCACCAAACCGGGTCTGTTGGAATTCACTATCTTCAGCGGCAATTCTGTCTTTAATCATCAATATTTTTAGTATTGGTACCTGTAAATTGTAAATGGAGACTGGTCGTTCATCTTCCGGCCGTCCATATGGGAATAATCACACAGAAACTATATTAATTACAACACTGCTTGGCCAAGGGCTTACACGTGTTCCTACTTAGCTCTTACATCTTAAACTAACCCATTTCTATTAATCTGTATATCGCCATGAGGCTGTGGCTTACTGGTAAGGTTCTGGTGTCCTTCTGCAGCTACGTGGTACCTACCTGTTTCTGTCTTCTTTCTCTCTGCATTCAGGTTAGTTTTCCTGCGTAGCTATATTCTGCCCTACCATATGCCAAAGAAGCTTCTTTATTAACCAATGGTAATAAAACATATTCACAGCATACAGAGGGGAATCCCACGTCAGTAAATGACAAAATCATGTATTAGAAACATTTTCTTTGTCTCTTTCCTGGAAAATACTGAGTTTTGATGAACTAACACATCATAAAGTGAAATTATATTAGATTGTTAGTGCACTTACCATATACGTGGAGCGTCATGGCCTAGCAACATCCCCCACCCCACCCCTGCTGATTGGAAGCTGCCCCTCTCTGCTCCGTCCAGCATCTGAGACTATTGCACCATCACTGGACCCAGAAAAGAGCAAAATTCAGTACTGAAAGCAAGGTTTTTAGGAGGTGTATACTGTTTTGACACTGGAGTCGGCAGCAGTGAGCTGGGACGTCTGTAGTAACTTCAGAGTGCAGGGTTCTTTAATTAGTTCTGTTGTCCCCACTGTGAGTGACCAGCTGGAGTGGAAAGTGGCATTGTAGGTGTTTGTGAGTCCTAGGACTCTGCAACTGCCTTAATTGTAGCATTTCATTTTAACTGAGGGACTTTGAATTGCTTATTTTTTCACAGGCTATCAGTTCTTCAGGAATGTTCTTCACTGTGGAGATGGTGCCTCTTGGGCCATCTTCTCTGCTATTTGAAAATCCCCCAGCTTAACTAAAAAGGGAAAGGTATCAGGCTTTTCGGAGTTTTCCAGGAGACACAGATCCAAGGGCAGAAACACAGCCAGGTTGCACAATGGCGACCCAGGGGCCTAAGCACAGAAATTCCTTGCCAGCTCTCAGCAAAGTGTCTGTTCTCTGGACATATACGTGTTTCCCTGTCCTCTGCACACACTCACCTTTCCCCATATACTCTTTACACACGGTGTGTTTCACTCTCTTCTGTACACACTCAGGTTTCTCTGTCCCCTGCTCCTGACCCTGGTAACTCCTGCCTTCAGCCATCACCCTTCCTGCTGGCAGCATGCTTCATTGCTCCTCCCAAGCTGTGTCTCAGTGGAGACCCCTGGCAGGCCTCCATTCCTCGCCCGGCTCCAGACAGGCTCAGGAGAGGGGCATTTAAAACCTCACATCGGCCTTCCCTTCAAAGCCTGTTCTCTAAAAAGCCCAACTTCTTTTCTCTGAAATGCAGGGGTGGTCACCTGCCAGCGCCCCTTCCAGCAGACAGCGTGCGCAGAAAGTCAGTGGTACAGCACGCTTAGATCCCAGCCCCTGTACCCAATGAGGAACTGAAGCGTTTCAGGGAAGGAACTCAAGAAATGACAGGTGAATTTGTGAATACAGACACCGATTGAAGCTGAAAATGTCCAGTGGAAAAAGTTCTTATAATCTGGATAAAATTGTAAAATAAAGTAGCATATTGCTAATAATTTTAGGATTTTAGATTATAATTTATTTTTCCTTAATTTTAAGAAATGCTGGTTAAAAGTTAGTACCCAGGAGGACGAGCTGTGTCTTCACGGGGCAGAGCACTGACCTGGCAGGCCGAAGACGCAGAGTCCGGTGTTCGTCACCATGGACGAAGGATAAGTCACTGAGGAGGCACAGAATTTAGGTCTCAGAATGTTGAAATGTTTCATCATCACTTTATCTTGTGCTGTGAAACTTTGTATAATTTTCCCCTTTTCTGTAGACTTTTGGCTTATTGACCGATACCTGAGATTTGCACCTCACAGATCTATTTTTAAATCCTTAGTGTCCTTAGTGGGGGCTTATTTGGAGAACAGAGTATACATTGATCTTCATCTAAAGGGGCAATTAATTAACAACAACACCTGTAGAGAAACCCAAGTGGTCTAAGTGTGAAAATCGCCAGGCTCCAGACACGCTGCTCCAGTCAACTGTCTGCAGATTTCCTGAGCGCCTCTCGTTTTCTCATCAGTAAAATGGCTCTGCTACTGGTTCTTAATAGAAGCGTCAGAGGTGACGACCGCTCACAGAGGCGGCCTGGTGCAGTAAGAGGCGTGGCTCTGCCTGACTAGGGAAAGGAGCAGAAGGTCCAGGTCCCCATGGCCTTGTCAGGGAGTGTGCTGGTCATTTCCTCTGTGACCTGTCCTACCAAGATCTCTGCTAAAAACGCCTGCATGGATTACTGTGGCCGTGAGATGTCTGGCTGCTTCCAGGGCCTCCTGAGGAGCAGATCCTTGAGGAAGTGGATCTGTGTAAGTAAGGAGAAGGGAGGAGCTCAGGAGGAAGTCTCCCACACCCAGGCACCATGACCTGATTGGATCAGGCGTCAGACGTGTGTCCGGGCACATTGTGTTGCTGTGTTTTTTCCTTCAGGAGTGACTGACAGACTTGTAATCTCAGCACCTGGAGGCCACAGTGAAGGGACAGTGTGGGCCAGCCTGGGCTACATGGGGACCTGTCAGAAAGGAGAGACGGAACAAACACAAATGAGTGTAACGAAAGTGCTTGGCCGTATAACTGATCTCGATGAAAGACAGGAAGCAGGTGATCTCTGGTACACAGACTCTCAGGCTGTTTTGTTAGTTCTTCGTGCACTGAGGCAGGAAACTCAAAGAAACTGGCCTAGACTCCACTTCAGAAGCCCAGGTTCAGGACCCTGTGACTGTATGGATGGCCATGTGAACAATCAGATTTCAAATCATACAGAGAAAGGAACAGAATCCTTAAAAATTTTTTTTTCTTACCTAATATTTTTAGTTTTTTATATAAAAAATTAGGATATCCAATTACTTGTTCAAGAGTTGCCTCTAAGAGCCTCACAGGTATGAATATACCTCTCTGCCCCAGTTTTGATATAAGTTAAACTTTAAAGATTAGAGTCAAGATTTGGCTTAGTTCAAAAGCATTAGTAGACAAGCCTTGTGCTTTGCCATATTTGAGGATAGAATATTCAGGAACGAGGGCTGTGGGGTGTGTGTGTATGCACGTGTGTGCACATATGTATGTTTACATATCTTTGAAGGAAAACTGCTCAAAGTTTCTTAGAAAGCAAACCATCCCACTTGAAAGGATGCCTCTTGCTGGGCTGGGGGAGGGCTCAGGGGTGAAGTGCTGTGGCACAAACCTGATGACCCGTGTCTCATCCAGACACAACGGTGTAGGTGATCGCAGTGTTGCCCCAGCAGGCTAGGAGGTGGAGAGAGCAGATACGGCAGCTGCGCCTGGGGTACACAGTAGCAAATAACAAGGAGACTGTCTCAGCAAGATGGAAGGCACAGTGCTATGCCCAGAGCTGCCCTCTGACCTCCACTTGCATGCTGTAACACACACATGCGCGCGTGAGCGTGCACACACACACACACACACACACACACACACACACACACACGGAGGGGGAGGATTAAAAAATAGAGCGCATTAAGCCTGACTGTGAAGGTCTTCCCACACACTTAGGTTGTCTAGAAATCAGTGATTGTGTTTTTATGTGGGCTTATCTTTCTCTCCTGTGCTTCTTAGATTATGCTTTTCGGTGTTTTTCATTTCTTGCACCTGCTGAAGAATAGCCTGTTCAAAGAATTAAGTTTGATAATGTCACATTTATATTTGAAATCCACCTACATCATCTGAATAATAACTAATGGTAATAAAAACAGTATTATTAGTAGGTAGCATTTACTGTTTCCTTGGGTTTCTTTATCATATATTCCTTCATTTATTCTTCCTAATAAATAGATTCCATTATTGTTAGTCTAATTTTCTGCTTGGGTGGTGATAGGGCCAGAGTCACTGGCTGGTTCCAACACTCTGCAGCTGCATGGGTCTTATAGGAAAAACATCTCACTTCTTCCTTTTGACCCTAAATGGGCATGAAACATTTTGACTGTTTGTGTTTGAACAAAGTATTAAAGATGATAGACATTTGTATCAGGCTCTTTTCTTTTAGGCTACCAGCCATCTCCCAAATCATGACACAGACTTGTTAGTTTTGAATGCCCTGACTACCTTGGGCATGTTTCTGGCTAGCTCTTTTAACTTAAATTAACCTGTTTCTCTTTACCTTTTGTCTTGGGGCTTATTACCTTTTTTACTTCTGTATATCTTACTTTCACTCTTTCTCATACATGGATGGCAGACAGCAGCTGCCTGACTTCTTGCCCGCAGCATGTCTCTCTTTCTCTCTTCCTCATTCTCTCATCTTCCTTCTCTCAAACCTAGATTTCTCCTCCTATTTATTTTGTCTGCCCACCAGCCCCACCTATCCTTTCTCCTGCCTAGCTATTGACTGTTCAGCTTTTTATTAGACCAATCAGGTGCCTTAGGCAGGCAAGGTGAAGCAAATGCAACTTATCTTTACACAATTAAACACATCCTTATATTGTTAAACAAATACAGCATAAATAAAAGTAATACATCTTTGCCTAGTTAAAATAATATTTTACAACAGTTATTGTATTAAGCAGATGTTTCAGCCATCTTATTCTATTGGTGAGAAAAATATAAAACTCCCTGGTAGGAAGGTGTTTCAGGAAGAGTGTTCCTTCATGCTCTAACCATGGGTGGAGGTAAAATTTTATTTGGGGAAAAGCCTACTGACCTGAAACTGAATCTCAAGCACTGCTAAATCTAATTGTATTTTTGGTATTTAATGTGTTTAGTACTTTACTCTGGAACTCTATCTGTTTAGGTAGTTGCCCGTAGTTACCTTTTGCTGTAGACAGCGTGTGTATGAGACAGAATCTCACTGTGTTGTCCTTGCCGATTTCAGACTTGTGACCTGAGTGCTGGGATTACAGGCATGAGCCTGCACCCCTGGCTCTGGAGTCATTTTGAAAACAGCTATCCTACTGCCATATCCTTTAGATCTCCAGGGCAGGGAGTGCAGCCAGGCTGCCACAGACAAGAACCTTTCTAGGTGCCTGTGCCTTTGTTTCTCTCCTAGAGTTGCCTGTATCTTGTTTTTGTTGCTGGTTGCTCAGCTTTCTTAGCATGTTCAGTGGTCCATCCAAGTCCGAAGGCTAACTACGTAAGTACCTTGTTGTGTGTCTCCTCAGTAGGAGAGCGGGGCCATGCGCCCTTTCTGAGGGGTGTCTAGTAGCCATTCTCAGAGGAGTGTACCTGGTAGGAGAGAGGAGCCATGTCCCATTCTGAAGGATGTCCAGCAGGCATTCTTGGAAGAGTGCAGCTTAATGTTCATGGAGAGTTTCCTGCCCAGATCCAGGGAAAGGGCGGTTTCTCTAGGACCTTGTGGCAGGAAGAAAGGGAGTACGCTTACTGTAGTAACTGGAAGGGAAAGTCAGAGATTGTCCTGGAAAAAAGCAGGAGGTGCAAGTTGGAGTCTGTTTCAAGGTTACTAATTTGGGGTGTCTCTTTATGGTTTCTTGCATTTATGGGTACTGGGTTTTGTGCTAGACTTTATTTCTGTAGCTCTTTCCGAGTCTGAACAAGAGTGCATTCTAGCTCTAGTGGAACAGGTATCTGAGTGAGAACTTCACTCTGTTCAAGAAGCAGGTGGGCCTCAAACAATCAGTCCTGCTTTGTCTGAGCAGACAGCAAAAACTGTGTGGAAACCTTTGGCATCTTTTCTGCTTTGTTTCCAAATTGGATATACCCCCCCCCCTTTTATTTTGGTTTTTCGAGACAGGGTTTCTCTGTAGCTTTGGTGCCTGTCCCGGAACTAGCTCTTTTAGACCAGGCTGGCCTCAAACTCCCAGAGATCCACCTGCCTCTGCCTCCCGAGTGCTGGGATTAAAGGCGTGCGCCACCACCGCCTGGCTCCCCCCCCCCTTTTTTTTTTTAAGAAAAAAAGCTTTATTTTATTTTATTTTCTCAGACGTCTTACTTTGTAGCCTTGGCTATCCTGGAACTCACTATGTAGACCAAGCTAGTCTTGAACTCACAGGGTTTTATTTTATTTTATTTTCTCAGACGTCTTACTTTGTAGCCTTGGCTATCCTGGAACTCACTATGTAGACCAAGCTAGTCTTGAACTCACAGGGATACCCCTGTCCCTGCCTCAGGAGTGGTAGAATTAAAGTTTGTTTTTTAAAAAACGTTTGCTCATTTGGTGTGCAGATGTCTGTCCGTGCACTTATACAACACTGTAAGTGTGGAAGTCAGAGGATGACTTTCAGGTGTTGGTGTTTTTCCTACCCCTGTGTGGAGCCTGAAGCTCGAACTCAAATGATCAAGTTTGTAGCAAGTGCATTTACATGCTTAGCCACTCTGCGAGCCCTGTGCTCCTTTCTGCATGCTTTACCTGAGCCCTGGATCTCAGCATGGTTGGATTTTTTAAAAGTTAGAAAACTACTCAACAAAATCAATAGACAATGTGTAAGGCGTTTTAAGTAATTCACAAGTTTTATAAAGACACTTTATGTTGGAGACCAGCTTTGACAAAAATACCACTTACCAGGTAGGGTCATGGGAATTAGGAAAACAGTAAAGAGAATGAAGATGTAAGTGAAAATAATAAAACAGAAACATAGGATAGCACCAGGAGGGAGTTCAGTGAATCCTGAAATTCGCCTGTGTTAAATGTCCATACACTTTTGTACCCCAACACAACAGGGAAGAAGACAAAAGACTGCTTTATGGTGGTACAAAGAGCAATTTGAGCCTTCAAGCCATTAATCCAGGAGAAAAGCATTCTGTTGTTTAGTCAGTGAACCCACCCCAGACCAAGTATCCTGAAGGCAGCCACACCCAAGGTCAAATCTCCTATTTCAATAGAAGGAGCTGAGTTTGCTTGAATAGCCTGACCACTGGCCAGGGTGGAGTGGATCCACCTGTGTGGCCGCCACCTTAATGTCAAAAGGACCAAGTAACCACACAGTAGGTCAGGGTGTGTAGCCACACTCGTCAACAACTTTGAACAAGCTAAAACTCTCTGAGCTTCAGACAAGGTGGAAATAGGCTCACATTTTTGGGCCCCCACAAGTTTAGTCCTCTAGTTTTGGTTTTCCTTGATGATACGCTCCAGTGAACATTGCTGTTGGAGAGATGTGTGTGGTTCAGCCATAGTTCTTCACCGCTGCAGCAGCTAGTTCTGCAACTCTGGGGTCCTGTACTGTTGTGGGCAGAGTCTTGTGCATTTGTTTATTCAAGGAAAAGAAAGAGCAGTCATGGTCTTCTGTGTTCTTCTCACTTCTAATGAGAATGGGAATCCGTTCTCAGGGGAAGCGGTGAACACTGCTGGAAATTTATCTCTACTCTGCCCTGAGTACTAGAAATTTAACTGAAGGACAGCTTTTGCTTAGCACATGTGAGTTTTGTTTTCAGGGCTGCAGAACTCCTACCCCTGCCCCCCCCCAAAAAAAAGCCAAAACGAAGCCAAGTCCTAGAAATGTAAAGGCAAAGGGAGAACGTCTCATTGTGTAACTCACCTCTCACTTCTTTTACTTCTTAGACAATCTCACTGTGTAGCCTGAGTCTGTGTAGACTCAGTTTCCTTCCCCACTCCCAGTCCCAGGATTGTAGGCACGCCACCCAACCATGACCAGCTTGCTTTTGTCCATTTAGACTCAAATACTTCGGCTAGTATTCTTAAAGAAATCCACATTCTTTATCTTTTTCTTTCTGGAGTCTGCCTAGTGACATGGGAAAATAATCCTGCCATAGGAGCAGGAAGCCACATGAGATGTACAAAAAAAAAAAAAAAAAAAAAATCTCCGAAAATCGGATAGCAGCAAAGATAGCTGTGCTTGGCTGGGGCTGACGGATGAGAACAGGGTTTACAAGGTGTCTTCCAGAACAGCGCTGAGTGAACCAGATCTGCATGATTTTCGTTGGGAAGGCCGAAGAGGTTGTATGCGTTAGACATTTTGTCAGTTTGCCAAAGGTTTTCTATGCATGTGTACAGGTAAAATTGAGATTTTTGCACTTTTTCTTGCGAATTTTCAAAGACATATTCACTACCACGCTCTGACAGCTTTGACGCGCTCTCACACGAGGCTGCATCTGTATACTGAGATATGACTCTTCAGCGGGATGCAGTTCAGAACCAGATCCTGGCTGTAGTCTGTTTTCTGTGGGTCCTAGGTAAACAGCTCTGCTCGGGACTTGGGCCTCTTGCCATCCTTTGTAGCTAGTGTGGGGGAAGGAGCAGAGACTGCAGCCAGCCGACTATCCTAGCTCTGTTCCTCTGGCCGCTGGTGCAGCTCTTCATCTTCATTCTCAACTTAGTAAATGAGTAAAGTGCTTCCGGTTTGTAAACTAAAGGAGACTCGTAGCCGGGGCTACACATGAAAATTAGTAGAAACAGGATAGATGACCTCTACATCACCTGATTATAGTTAGGATTAAAGAGGTCTCTTGTGAAAGACGGTGGGTAAATGTGGACCTGAAATATAGCAGCTACTTGGGTCAAGCTAAATGGTCAAATAAGTATGAAATTCCTTTCCTGAGAATACAGTCCTATACTGAACACTTGTGGGTGCCTAGGAAACAAAATGTGGGTATGAACCGTGGACTCATATCTCTGAGTGATGATGGCCTGAGAGAAACAAACGGCACATGCTAGAAAGTAACATCTTCTTTCAGAAATCCACTGAAGAAAGCAGAGCGGATAGTTAAATACACAACATGGAGAGAGAGAGAGAGAGAGAGAGAGAGAGAGAGAGAGAGAGAGAGAGCGAGAGAGCGCGAGCAATAATTCCTTTGATCTCTCGGGGTGGAATGTTAACGTTGGAGTGCTTGTTTGACTTATTTATAGTCTCAATGCATTCCTTTTGATGTTGCTTAGAGGAAATTTGTTTTATTTTTAAACATTTTTGTAAAAACAAAATAAGTTTGTCACAGTGCTTGCAGTTTGATAGTAGGGTTATAATGCCTGGCTCATAGGGTTAAGGGCCATTGTCTTACCGAAGTGGAATTTTAATTTTTGATGCTTAGACCCAGCTGTGAAGACTCTGCCTTAGTTCACGACGCAGGAAGAACTTTACTATATATTTAACTGTCTTTTCCTTGTAAGGAGACAGAATTCCAGCTCTGTCTTCCTCCGGTAGTGGCTGAGCCAGGTGAGAATACAGACATGTCAACCCAGTTGGTTTCCATTGCTGTGACACAGGCAAGGAGAGCAACTTTAAGGACCGGCTGACTTTGCCACTAAGGTTTTCATCCAGGAGCAGCTGTTCTGCTGTCCTGGGCTCTGCTGAGGGGACATCATGGCAGAAGGCATAGTGGAGTAGGTTTTGCCAGCAAGCAGAGAGCAGTGGGAAAGCAGGTGTCCCCCTAAGGCATGCCCATGGTGACCTTCCCCCAGCCAGGCCTCCCCTCCTCTAATACTTCATCCCCCTTTCAGTAGTGGCACTAGCTGGAGACTTGGCCTGTCACACATGTGCCTGCGGGGGCATTTGATATTGAAGTCATGGCATGTTACATGGTACAGGAAATAAGGGGATATTTCGGAAGGAAATAAAGGGTCAAAAAAAATAGTGGGAGCAGAGCATCTACACAGTGAACTGAGCAGAGTGTTAAGTTGGGAGAATTCGATGAGGCAGGACAGCTTGCTTCTTGGGTAGGTAACTGGGGAGTGGTGTGGCTAAGACACGGGCAGGGTAGCAGCACTTGCCTAGGCAGGTGGTTTCCATTCTTTGTGATGACGCCTGGTTCCTTCTAGTACAGAGGGAACACTGTCTACACATGAATTTTATTTTTCCTCTGTTTAATCAGACATGGTGGATCACACCTGTACTCATAGGATTCAAGAAGTTGAGGCAGGAGGATTGCTATAAGTTCAAGCCCAGCCTGGTCTACTACGGTAGTTTGAATAAGAATGGCTCCCCTAGGCTCATATATTTTTGAATACTTAGTCATCAGGGAGTGGCATTACATGAGAAGGATTAGGAGATGTGGCATTACTGCAGTTGGAGTGGCCATGCTGGAGGAAGTGTGTCTGTAGGGGAGGCCCATGGATCAGGATGTGGACCAGCTACGGCTCCAGTGCCGTCTGTGCCGCCATGCTGCCCCATCCTCTCCATGATGATGATGGACTAAACCTTTAAAGTTGTAAGCATGCTCCCAGTTAAATGCTTTCTTTTCTAAGAGTTGCCTTGGTCATAATGTCTCCTCATAGCAACAGAACAGTGACTGAGACAACTACATAATGAGTTCCAGTCCAGCCTGGGCTACAGAGGGGAGCCTGTCTCAATCCATCAATCAGGAGTCAGTAGAAAGAAAAACAGCATGGAGAAGTATGTTGCAAGGGAGTGAGAGGGCCCTTGTCCCGGCTGCCCGGCTAGCTTAGCCCTGAAATAACCACACAGAAATTGTATTAATTAAATCACTGCTTGGCCCATTAGTTCTAGCCTCTTATTGGCTAACTCTCACATCTTGATTTAACTCATTTCTACTCATCTGGATATCACCACGAGTTCGTGGCCTACCAGAAAAGATTCGGCATGTCTGACCTGGAGGCTCCATGATGTCTTTCTCCTGACTCTGCTTTCTTCCTCCCAGAATTCAGTTCTGACTTCTCCGCCTACCTGAGTTCTGCCCTATCAGGCTCAAAGCAGTTTCTTTATTCATTAACCAATGAAAGCAACACACAAACAGAAGGACCTCCCACACCAGAAGTAGTGTACTGACTGTGCTTCAAGTCCTTCTAGACTTGGTCACCAGGCCACAGTGGTGTACTTCCTCACCCCAGAAGATCAAAGAGGCAGGTACACTCACCCACCTGGTCCTGCTGTGTGAACTGGAGAGAATCTACCTGGTCCTGTTGTGTGAACTGGAGAGAATCCACCTGGTCCTGTTGTGTGAACTGGAAAAGATCCACCCCTGTTCTGCTGTATGAACTGGAGAAGATCACCCATCCCATTGTGTGTGTCAACTCCAGGATACCATAGGCATAGGTTTATGTGTATGTAGCTTTATTCGTATGTAGTTGTGGTTGGTTCCTTTCGGCTCATAACAGGTGTACGTTTGTGTGGATGTAGCTTTGTTTATATGTGGTTGTAGTTGGTTCCGTGAACTGGGAAACTACAAAACCATAAGATGAAACCGGTAGGAACAGCTCTGTGCTTGTGCCCCAGCAATTTCAGTTCTTGCAGAACATGTTGATAGGACTGTCCCGTGTTACTTCTCAGGTGGAAGTGGCTTTCCCAAGTCAGCCATGATGGAGCATGTCTCTAATCCCAGCATTCCTGTGAGGCTGACACAAGGGGGCCTGTGAGTCTAGGCTAGCCTGTACTACATGTGTGAGCCTAGGCTAGCCTGTACTGCATGGTGGATTCCAAGCCAGTGGTGATATTCAGTTTCATGTAAATATTAGCTTTCCCTGATTGTGTCCAGTTGGCTCTTGTTAGGAATAGCTGAAAGACTAGTTAATTCTTAAGTAGACTAGGATCTGCTGTAAGTGGACTCCGACAGAACTTACTTCCCTCTTGTTCATCTCCATTGTTTCCTTTTCCTTCCCTCTCCATTCTCCTTCCTTTCTGTTCTCTTCCTATCTTTTCCCAGAGTTCTAGCCCATGCCATGTGTGAAGGAAGCACTGATTGGCTTGATTCACAATAGTTGCCTTGAGAGTGGTTCCCAGAGGGCCAGCAAGATGGCTCAGCAGGTAAAGGCCATTGCCACCAAGCATGACAAACTGAGTTCAATCCCCAAAACCCACATGGTAGAAGGAAGGGGAAGGGACCAACTCCTGCAAGTTGTCCTTGGCCCGCATATATACATCTCTGTCTCTGTCTCTGTCTCTGTCTCTGTCTCTGTCTCTGTGTCTCTCTCTCTCTCTCTCTCTCTCTCTCTCACACACACACACACACACACACGCACACAATTATAACTGTAAAATAAAACCAAAAAGATGGCTTCTTCAGTTGTCTCCTAACTGAGTTTGCAGTACTCATTGGACAATACTTTTGGGGAATTACAAAAGTCCCTGGGTAATAATTTTTGCATATTTCTCAAGATCCAAAAGGAGGAAGAAAGACCTAAAAATATATCTGTAATGTTTTTTGTCAGTGTTGTGACTTTTAAATTCATGAAGTAAGTTCTTTCCTGCCTAGGTCACGACCTGTTAAGCAATCTAGAGAGGATCGTGGTCAGATGTGACCATGGGATGAAATGGGACAGGTTCTCCATAGCAGCATGCAGGTAACTCAAGGCTACAGCGAGTAGAGAACAAAAGTCCTTCAGACGAGATGCCCAGTGCTCAGATCCTGGACCACCTGGTCACAGAGAAAAGAGTAGGGACAGTGGGCAGCATTCCCCGAGGGTGCTGTTTTGCATGTGGGACTTGAAGGGAGGGAGGGAAAGTGAGAACATTGTGTCATCCAGGCCAACTGTCAACTTTCTAGCTTGATTGGTTGCTGCTGCCCTGAAACTGTGGGAATTAGAGATGAGCAGATCTCAGTTTCTGAGGCTGTCAGAAATAATTTCAAACTTCTTATAGAAAAGTTGCAAAATATTCTATAGCGAACACCATGAATCTTGTATCTCGATTTGCCTGTCATTGCCCTTCTCTGGTGTGGGATTTATTACTTATTTACACATATGATTGCTTCTCTGTACATGTAAGCACACACAACATTTAAGTTTCCATCTCTTTATGATAGCCCTTCTGCCATGAATCCCTCCATGTAGATCTCATATGCTAGCAACTGCACCTCTGTGCACTGAGCTCAGTTACATTCCTTCAGTCTGCCATCCTCCTTCCGCTCTGCAGCAGTGCAGATGCTCGGTGCAGCACTTGGCTGGCCCCCAGTATGAGCTCTTCTGTGGTCTGTGTTGGTCTAGATGTTGTATGAAGTTGCCTTTGTGTAGCTATGATGAACACTCTGAGAAAGAACTTAAGGAGGAAGGGTATGTTGGCTCATGGTTTCAGAGGGTTCATCCCATGCTTGGTTGGTTCCATTGCTTGGGCAGAACATCGTGGAGGATCAAGTCCTTAGCATCCCTTGCTCTAGAATAGTTGTGCACAATTTCTTTGCCTTTACATGAACATCTTCAGGGTGTGCACGTATCCTGCCTTTCCCTTTGTTTTACTGTGGCTGTGCCTTCTGCCTGCTGTGATTTCGAGTAAGTGTCCTTGGTAAAATATTACATAAGGAACATGCCTTTTTTTTTTTTTTCTTTTTTTGAAACAGGGTTTCTCTGTGTAATGGCCCTAGCTGTCCTAGAACTCGCTTTGTAGACCAGGCTGGCCTAGAACTCAGAGATCTACCTGCCTCTGCCTCCCTAGTGCTGCGGTTAAAGGCGTGCGCCACCTCTGCCCGGCAGTTAGTTCCTCATAACATTTCATCTCCTTTGTGTAGCATGTGTTGGTGATGCTTGTTGGAATTATTCTATTCATAATTGGTTTGAAATCCCAGTTTCCTCCCCCTTCTCCACGATTAATGAGTCATGATTTTATCAGCATTTTGGTTCTCAGACCGCCTCATGTCTCACTGTATTCTTATGTCCTTTTATTTCCCAACAGTTTTTTTAAATGAACGCGTCATTATTTTCACCCTTTATAGGAAGGCTCACTGTGTGCTTGTAGTGATCACTGCTTGGGGTTGGTCCTCGCTCTGAGTGGCTGTGGTTCCTCTTCACAAGAAGAAACCAAGATGCAGACACTTGGCATGTATGCCAGTGGTGGGTGCTTTGTTTCTAGGCTCCACCAGGGAACAGAGCCAGTAAATATGTCTATCTTTATACATAAAACACACATGCATATGTATGTATCATCTGTGTATCTGTATGCTCCTTTTACATAGGTAAGTGTATGAACAGTTATGTTTGGTGGTTGTTTGTTCATTTGAAATAGTGTCTTCTGTAGCCTCACTCACCATGTGGCCAAGGATGACCTGGAACTCCTGCTTATGACTGCAGGTGGGTCGGGCCAGCCATATTTTGGAATACAGATTCACACTGATACCTTCACTTGACCCTTCCCATAGAGAGAACATGATCCCCACTAGTATCAACATTTTTACTTAATATTACTCCATTTTCTCAAGTTTTCCATGTTTCAGCTGTTCAACCTATTATATTTCAGTAGAGCCAAGCTGTAATATACATTGTCAGTGTTTTCTTATTTGGTTTTTGACATTGCTTATAGTAGATTTTGCCACTCAGATTTAAAATTTCTGTGTAATCCTATCTGTTAGTGACTCTGTTATTGCTCTAACTTTTTAGATAGTAGAAAACATGATAAATTTAAATGTAATTGATACGTAAAACAAGGAAGAAATGAAGTGGTTATTTTTTGGAGAAATGGGAATAATTCTCAGTGTTGTCGGTATGCTATTAACACATGTTAATGCTGGACCCTAAACAAATGTTATTTCACGAACAGAATAAACTAACTTTAAACTTCTCCCCAGTCATTTTCAAACAGACTTTAGCGTTCTGTAGCTTCAGATACCATCCTTTCTTTGCTTCCGATAGTCTTGGTTGGCTGGTCCCCTGGGTCTCGACCTTTCTCAGTGTTCTTAGTACAGCCCTCACCTTCTTCCCTCACCTCCTTTCTCGGTGTCCATAACTCTGTCATCAGAACAAGTCTACAGTTTTTAGAACAGAGATGACAGGTATCAGCGTAGTAACTCAGATGACTTGTTTGCTTAGTGCATTAAAACCACATGACTTTGACTGGGCATGGTGCTACACGCAGTTGGGAGGTAGGGACCAGATCATCTTTGTGAGTTTGAGGCCAGCCTGGTCTTCATAGTGAGTTCCATGACAGCCAGATATACAGAGAGAGCTTGTGTCAATAAAAGCTCCAAATAAAGAAGATTGTATGTCTAATTTCAGTCAAGGAAAGTGGAATTTATTGGCATGTAGGAGGGGAATGAGGTTCTGAGTGAATGTGTGCTGTTGATATGGGCACAGCCAAGCCAAGGACTCCAGTGACTCAGCCCTGTGGCAGTGGCAAAGCCTTCCCCTGGGGAAGCTCAAGGCCGGCAGAGCCTTCCTTGGGTCCATTGTGGATGTTGACAAGGTCTGTAGAAAATGTCGTCCAAGGCTTTCTCTCTGCAGATGTTCATGGTCAGAAAAGAGACTGTACCTACCTAGACTAGCTAACCCGCCTCCTTATTAATCTGGATAGAATAGCCCAGCCTTCTTGTTCAGTTGTCTATAATAAATGCTGCTTCCAGGGTGCCGAGGTGGATCCCAGCTTCTCTGTACGTGTGCCCCTCTGTTTATAATAAATGCTGCTTCCAGGGTGCCGAGGTGGATCCCAGCCTCTCTGTACGTGTGCCCCTCTGTTTATAATAAATGCTGCTTCCAGGGTGCCGAGGTGGGTCCCAGCTTCTCTGTACGTGTGCCCCTCTGTTTTCTGTTCTTCTTTATTCCCGCACCATTGCAGTTAGGCCAGTCCCTAGAGCCCTGCAAAGACGTGGCACTGTGTTTTGTTTTTTGGTTTTGGTCAATAACTGGATCAATATTGTTAAAGTAGAACTGCCAGTATTGTTTATCAAGTGAGTCATAAGAACACGCTTGGCAGCCAGAATCCAAATGCAGCACGATAGAATTCTCAAAACTTGCAGTTTGCTCAAAGGAGTTTCTGTAGTCTGTCATTTTTAGACTGTAGTCACGTAGCTGGCTAGCTTTCATCGGAGTTATTTTAACTCTGAATATTAGTTTTAGCTTGTCAAGAATCTGATTAATTTGTAAGAATGATTAGAAATCACAAGAGCTCTGTTTTCCCCTTTTTGTTATTGATTGATTTTGTTATTTGATAATCTCAAATATGTGTACAGCGTATTCTGACTTTTCTTTCCTCACACCCTCTTACCTCCCTCCTGTCCCTGTCACGCCATGACACAGGCTCATGACTGTGTGTGTGCGTGTGTGTGTGCGTGCGTGCGTGTGAGAGAGAGAGAGAGAGAGAGAGAGAGAGAGAGAGAGAGAGAGAGAGAGAGACACCAGTGTGATTTAACTGGGGCCATCTGCAACCATTGAGTTGAGACTATTTCTTGAAGCCTGGTGGTGTCGTCAGTGGCTCTGTCAATAGTTGGTGGTAAATGGTCCAGCAGTGAGTGGTAAGGGCCCGTGAGGCCCTCCTCCATCCAGGCCATTTTGTCCGGGCAGATCCAGTGCAAGCATCCACATCTGCTCTGAATATCCTATTGCAGCAGCTGTGTCGTGCCTAGGAAATGACCTCTCAGAACCCTTCTCCCTGTCTTCTGACTCTTAGAGTCCTTATGGCCCGTCGTATGCAGTGTTTCCTGAGCCGTAGTGGGACTGTCTGGTTTAGGGCTGAGCACACTTTCATCCTTTATTCTCATCCATGAGTGTCTGTATTCGCCACCCTACACTCGAAAGAGAACCTTCTCTGATTAAGCCTGAGAGTGGCTGACATCAGTGGATAGAAACATACTTAGAAGGCAGCTTGACACTGGCAATTTACTAAAGCACAGTATTTGGTATCAGTGCCATGGGTTTTGACCAGGTTTACGCACATGTGTGAATTCCCTTCTGTGGAATGGGTCTTGGATCCGTTCAGATAGCCACTGGTTACTCACGTGGTGCTAGGCTTATCTTGCCTGTCAGGTTTGTCTCACAGCTGAGGTGGGAGTCACAGCTGGGCTAATGGATGTTTCTCTGATCCATTCACTACCTCAGGCAGTCTGCAGTAGTTTCTGGGGCAGTGGCAGCCATGTGGCAGGGAGGGGTCTTCCAACTCAGGTCTAGCTCCTAAGGAGGTATCCCACACCTGTCACTGGAACGTTTATCACATAATCCATGGCTTCTGGGAACTTTTTTTTTTAGCCACGTAAGGTATCTCTTCTCAAACTCGTCTTTTAATTATCATCATAAGCTGTGTTTTCGTTTGTTGGGGGTCTTGTTTGACACAAGGTCTTACTATGTAGCTCCAACAGACTGAAGGTCCCTATGTAGGCCAGACTGGCCTTGAACTCATAGATATCCTTCTGCCTCTGCATCCTGAGTGCTGGGTTTGAGGCAGGAATCATCATGTCTAGAGTACATTTTTAAAATTTGATTACAAGACAGTAGTTTGCATACATTTTATACTTCCCTTATTTTAGTTGGCTCTTCCCCTTCTCCTCATGACTCTCCTCTCCCCCTTCTCCCCTGCTGTCCTCTGCTCCATCCTTTTCACTTTTATGTCACCCCTGTTCTCCTAGCCCCTTCCTCAACGCATCTTTCCTGCAGTGGTCTTTTTCTAGTTTCTGGCTTCCATAGGTACTCAGAATCAAACACACGACATTAGAGTTTTGAAGCTAGGAGTCACATAGAAGAGAGTTAACACTCAGTATCATTTTTCTATTTCTATGCATTTATATACAAATTTCATAATGTTTTTTTCATTTGAGTAAAATACCGTTGTATCTATAGACCGTATTTTCAGTGTCCATTCCTCAGTAATGGACTTCTAGGCTGATAATGTTCCTTAGCTGTGTGGCTAGAACAACATGCGTGTGAATGGTCCATTTGCAACGTGTTCTGGATACACTGAAATGCTGGGCAAGGTCTGCATTCTATTTGTAGAGCAGCTCTCCCCTCATGCTTAAGAAGCAGATTGCTCGCTGCCATCCTACGCTGCGACCCTGGCATCCTTGGGTGTAGCGAAAGAAGCTGTTAGTGATTCACTCATGCCGATAGATAAATCATTTGTACAAGTAAGGAGCACAGCTGGTTCCTGCTCACCGAGAAGAGCATGCTGGCCCTCGTGATGACACAGAACGCCGGACAGGAAGTGGGCAAGCAAGATGGAGTCATCATGGAGGTGCAGCTGCATGGGTTCGTGTTTGTTCTTCCTGTGGCCATCTCTTGTCAGTTGCCCACTGGGGACTCGCATTACCTTTCCCTTTCATTTCTTGGCCTGTTGTCTTTGTGTTTTTCTCATTTTAGTTTATGATGTTATTTATTCCTTCTCTGAAATTACAGGCTGCCCACAAAACAGATGGTTTTCTTATAGCTAGCCAGACTGATAATCAAACCAGAACTTTTTATAATGAGCAGTTGCCCTTAGATGTGTGACAGGACTCTAGTCTTATGGTGAAGAACATCAGCTGTAATTTCAGGATTAGTGGATTATGAAACAGGAGCACCAGCATTCGTGCGGAGCAAACAGCACAGAGTGTAATTGATTCTGCAGCGCTTTCCAGAACCATGGAACTTGGGTGTGTGTTTTGTACAACCAAGCCTTCTTAATTCTAGTGCCCCTTAACTGAGGTTTGCACGCTTACTGTTTCTACTACCCACAGGTCGTGCAGGTTTGGGTGTTTTCCCGTTCTTGTACACTTCCCATTGTTAAATATCTGAGCGAACAGACTTTCTCTTGGGGATCCTAGTTTAAAGCTAATATAAAGAGAGTGTGTGAGGGGTGAAACAGAAACAAAGTAAAAACAGATGGCTGGAGATCAGGCCTTCACTCAACTTTGCTCTTGTTTGTGTGCAGTGTCTGAGTTCCCCCACGGTTTGGAGGTTCATGCTATCAGGCAGGCTTCTCGGGGCTCATGGGAGTTTCTTTAACATGGCCAGAGTTGGGTGCTTTATTTTAATGTCAGTATTTACTTTGAACTTTATCAATTAATATTGGTTTGGCATTTTGTTGTGACAGGCATTAGATTTGTTCAAATTGTGTGATTAGTATTGTAATAAATTTATTTTTATAGTGATAAAATCTGTATCATCTAAAAGTGCCATTTAATTATATTTAACTGTGATTCGTTGATACTTTATGCATTCAAAATGTTCTGTAATCATCACTTCTATTTCCAGAACTTTTCGTTATCTCTGATAGACTCTTTGTTGGGCAGTGGTTTCCCACTCCTCATTCATGGTCTTTGATAACCTCTCCTTTTGTCTCTGTGTCTGCCTGTCTTGTGATCTTAAAAGATTTTCCTCTTTATATATGGCTTTTTCACATAGAATGTTTTTAAGGTCATCTACGTTACTACAGGTACTGAACTTCAATTTTTTTAGGACAGAACAATACTTTATCATGAGTATATGTCACCTTTTGTTCCTTTGATAAACAGTTGAGTTATGTCTACTTTTCGCTATTGTGAACTTCACTACTGGGGACCTCAGACTCTGTCTGTCTGTGTCCAGAGCTTTTAAGAATTTGCTGGGTCATACGGTGACCAGCCTTTGCAGGGCCACTGAAAGTGCTTTCTGTGTTACCGCATATTACAATGACACATGAGCGTTCCATTCCACAGTGTCCTGGTCAGTAATAAGTAAACAAGCAAATAATTTATGTGTTCATTTCTTTGGCCATTTCAGGATTGTGCTATGTTCTTGTTGGTTACAAAACATCTCTGTGGGTGCTGAATATTAAACCCTCATGAAATATATCAGTTCCAAAGGTTTCCTATGCTCTACCTTTTTGCTTTGTTGGCCCTGTGGTACACCGAAATACTGAATTTTTCTGAAGACCTGTGGACCTGTGTTTCTAGTATTCACTTGGTTTGCTTGTTGTTTAGGTGACATTTAAAACAAAACCTTGCCAAGTTCAAGATCATTGAGTTTTATGCTTTCAACTGTAGTGTATTGACGTTAACTTTTATGTGGTTATTCCCATTTTTTCAGAGCAAGTTTTTGTTTTTAACTTAGGTAGATATTTTGTTTGTGCTATAACAAATAAAGCTTGACTGAAGAGCAGAGTGCAGAGCTAATTACTAGTTAACCACAGAGGCCAGGCAGTGGTGGCTCACACCTTTAATCCCAACTCAGAAGGTAGGGGCAAAAGGATCTCTGTGAATTCAGGGCCACCTTGGACTATATTAGATTGATCCAGTCTGAAAGAGAAACAGAGCCGGATTAATGGTGTGGTGGCTCTTACCTTTAGTCCCAGTACTTGGGAGTCTCAGGCCTTTAATCATCCCAGCACTAGGGAGGTGGAGGCTGGAAGGGATATGGTTCTGTCGAGAGAGGGAGCAGCTCAGGTCATTCAGAGGACTCGTAGGGACAGGATGCCCCCTTCTGTCTGAGGGCTTCTTACAGGTAAGAACTAGTGGCTGGCAGCTTTCACCCCTTAGTATCTGACTCTGGGTTTTCACTATTAAGACTGGTTAGAAATCCGCTACAATCGTCCTTTTCCTCTTAAACGGTCATAGTTTCCCTGCTGAAAAATCAGTCGACTTTACGTGTGAAGTGTCTCTCCTGCTTCATGTGCTGTGTTGGCGTGTGCGTGTCTGTCATTATGCCAAAGTTTCATTATTTGGCTGTGTTTAACTTGCTTTACTTTGTGTGTGAGTGGATGCAGGCACCTCAGTTGTCCATTCCCACATGCGTTGTTTTTCTGCTGTAGATGCTGGCGCAGAGGTCCATGGGTTTTATGTCTTCACTGGCCCATACCTCTCATCTGGCCGTGGAAGACGAGATGGGATTACAGGCACTCCTGACGTCATCTGGCTTCTGATCTAGGTTCATGGGCTTGGACTCACTGGGCCAGCTCTCCAGACACTGGCTATTGCTTTTAATATGTACTTTAAAATGTATTTCTGTTTCTAAGGTTTCAGATATACTTCAGTGGGAGAGCTTGCCTAGCACATGTGAGGACTAGGTTTGATTCCCTGGGACCACATATATACAGGCACACACACAGACACATTCATACCTATACATATATACACAGAGTTACACACACACTTAGCAACGCAGACATGCATGCATGCATACACATACACACAGCGACACACACACACACATGCACCCCTAATATATTCTTAAATCCCTTCCTTCAGGCACCGTGAGCCCCCTCCTGACTGCTTGGGGTTGCATGCATGTGCCACAGGTCTAACTTAAGTTTTACCTTTACTAGTTTCATTTATTTTGTGATACTTCAGAAAGAACTCCAAGTATCACATTCATTACAAATTCTGCTGGGTGTCCTTTGAGGAAAATTAATACCTAGCCCAGCAAATGTTTGGTTACACATTTAATGCTATGCTTTCTAAAGAAACTAATATACTTGATTACAGAAAGAGTATAGGAATGAGAGATACTAGTATCTCTATCTATCTATGTCTGTATGTCTGTCTGTATGTCTGTATCTATCTATCTATCTATCTATCTATCTATCTATCTATCTATCTATCCATCTATATCTATCTATCTATCTATCTATCTATCTATCTATCTATCTATCTATCTATCTATCTATCTATCTATCTATCTATCTTGATTTTTCCAGTCAGGGTTTCTCTGTTTAACTTTGGAGCCTGTTCTGGAACTCACTCAGTTGATCAGACTGGCCTCAAACTCACAGAGATCTGCCTGCCTCTGCCTCCGAGTACTGGGATTAAAGGCGTGCGCCACACCAACCAGCATGTGTTTAACTCTTTATCTGATCAAGAACTAATTGTTTTTATGTATTCCGTTGGCAGCATGGTTTAGGAGATTAGGAATGATCAGCTGCCACTCTCCCATTGTATTGGTGCACTTTTATTTGTATCATACATTCCAGAGTACGTCTGCATCCTTGCTACCCTTTGTTGTAAGTGAATATTCGGGGGCTGGGACCATAGCCTCAGCAACAGAGCACTTGTCTAGCTTGTGTGAGGCCCCGAGTTCAGTGCAGAGGAAGAAAGGGACGAAGGACCAATAATTTCCCCAATACTTTTACCATAGCCTGGGACAGTAGTTCTCACCCTACCTAGCGGGGCGGGCCTTTAATGTTGTGGTGACCCCAATCATAAAATTATTTTGTTCCTAATTTTGCTGCTTCTGCGAGTGATAAATATCAGCCATGCAGGATATCGCAACCCGCAGGTCTAGGGAGTTGAACGTTTTTCTGTTCTATATCGTCCTCTCATTTTATGTCTGTGAGTGTTGTGTCTGCATGCACGTGT
Organism: Alexandromys fortis; assembly: GCF_014885135.2. Taxonomy (NCBI): domain Eukaryota; kingdom Metazoa; phylum Chordata; class Mammalia; order Rodentia; family Cricetidae; genus Alexandromys; species Alexandromys fortis. The sequence continues at coordinate 2,649,067 of NW_026067971.1, read as the reverse complement.
GCACGCCAGGTGCATCTGTACCTGTGGAAGCCAGAGACGGCATCCAGTCCTTGTACCTGGACTTCCAGATGGTTTGCTTCCATCGGGCAGGTGCTGGGATTCAAACCGTGGTCCTCTGCAGGAGCAACAAGTGCTCTTAACCACTGCGCCACCTCTCCAGCCCCCAGCCAAGGGAGAATTAAATATTTTGTAGCAAAAACAATGTGATCAATTACGAGTCTCTCAGAAACTATAATTATTTTTTTTAATTTTGAATTTATTTATTCCAACCTATGAATAAAATAGGCGGCTCCCATAATTCTAATTTAAATCACTTTTCCCTGATAACATTGAGAAATCTCGAAATATCGCTTCGTGCCCTTCCTGGTTTTCTTGCTTCGTCTGTGTCTGTGCTCCTTTTCTCTTCTGTATTGTTCTGGGGTGAACTGGATCAGTGAAGTATTTTGGAAGATGTGCACCTGTGTGCAATGTGTGTGTACACACTACTGACATGCTACAGTGTAGGCTGAGCTTGTATGGTAACTGCATTTTAATTGAATTGTTGGAGCAGAGCAGTTGAAGCGGACTCAGTGCCAGGAATAGCAAGCTGGGGAGTGACCTCTGACCTGCAGGAACTTACTGCAGCCCTGCAGAGCTGCGGGTAGCAGTACTAGGACTCTGGGTGAGTGTGACTCCTGAGCTTCTCACAGATCTCATTCAGATAGTCAAGGGTCTTCTCACATGTGAAGGAAAAAAGAACGGTACTTGATGTTAGAATAAATGTGAGTGATGGCTGAGGTTTGCAGAGGTGAAGTCAAGAGATGTGGAGGTGCTTCATGACTGGGTTGTATTGAGTTCAGAGAATTTACAGTCTGTATTTTGGACAGTGTGACTTAAAATTTGCATATTTAGGATATGTTGTTGATTTTTGGAAATTAAAAGTTATGCTATAAATAATTAATATTTTCTTTCATTCTGAATATTTCCATATCAAGAGTTTTTAGAGTTCTTGAGAACCGCTGACATCTAGTTTCAGCTAGTGCTGTGCTTATGCTTTCTACGCTGTGCCGCTTCTGCACACTGTCCCGGCTAGCGCAGGCTGTCGTCTGAAGTGCTGGCCACACTCTGGTTAGCTGCCTGCTGTAGTGGAACCCCGAGAGCCCCCCTCTCTGCTTCACTGTAAGCCTTCACTCTGCCTTTGAAATCTGTGTATTTCTGTCATCTTTGGCTAAACCCCAGAGTATAGTGTGCAGTAGCTCTCCTTACCCACCTGTCCCCTGCCACCTGTCCCTTCCCTTCTACTGCTGCCCTCTAGAACTTTATGTCCTCATTATTGTAGGAAGGATTTTATATTTGTTTATTTCACTTCACTTATGTATTATTATTATGGCCTATTTGGGAAAAGGTCATTTTAGAGTCTTGGTTGGCCTGGTACTTGCCATGTAGTCTTGAATGGCCTCAAACTTAGGGCAAGCCTCACTGGGCCCTCTGAGCACTGAGGGTCTGGGTGCGAGCCAGCAGACCTGGCCTTCATCTCTAGGTCTTTAGAGTGCGGACACGACAGTGGTTCTCTCCCTCTCGGGTGGCGTCTTATGCTCCTCCTATTCCCGTAGGATGCAGCAGTGGAAAGCAAGGCATAGGAGGCACAGGCCAGTAGTTATTAAATGGATAAATGTGTGGTAGTCATGATGATGCTATTCAAACTTGCCAGTTTAGGAAGACACACATCTCTTATCCCAGGTCCTGTGGGCTGGGCTTGCAGGACAGGGTTAGCTGAGTGCTTCTGGCTTCAGATGTCTCAAGAGATTATCTAAAGTTGTGACCTGGGTGGAAACTCCTGTTTTGGATGGCTCATACCCGTGGATGTTGACTCAGGAAGCCTGTTGTCTGCTCACGTGGACCCTCCTTAGTGTTGGTTATGTGCCTGCACAGCATGGAAGCTGGCTTCCTCCAGAGGAATCAGTGGATGCCAGACAGCCAGGGGAAGCTGCTTTTCCTGAGCTAGCCACACATCATCACGTCTGCTGCATTCTGTCCCTAGACGCATGTCCCTAGGTGTGAGCCACAAGTAAGGAGAGGGGTAATTAGACTCTGAAAGGAGTGTAAAGGATCGGTTCATGTGTTTTATAGCCAACGCAGAATAGACAGCAATTTATACTTTTGTTTTGGGACCTTACCACAATGGATCATTTTCTTGATATTAAAAACAGTGGTCCAGGTAGAAATTGTTTTAGACATTTTAAAGAGTGATTTTATTAAAATATTTTGCTTGTTTTTTCATGATGCAAAGTAGCTAGGCTACATATAAGTATAATTAACTGGTTTGCTACCTAACCATTTATAATTTTATTTCAGTTTTTTCACTGAGATTCTGGAAATTTGAAAGTCAACTGTGTTGCCTGTAAAAGGAGTACTGCACAAATCCACCGTGTGTTTAAGCTGGAATTTAAAAATCCTGTTTGTGGAATGCACTGATGCACTTTTCAGAGAAAGAAGTATAGTCTTTGAGCTTTGTGGCATAGAAAAGCTAATAATTAACAAACCCTTTAAACCTTAATTTCTTTCACATTCAGAAGATTTTGGTTCTTTTTTTGTATGTCAGGCATTTTATTAGGCACTAAGTGTTGGTGTGTTGGTGCCGAGACAGGCCTGCTCTGTCTCGCGGAGCTCATGATCTGGCGGGGAGATAGACTGTGCATAGGTATTTACCAATATTAATGAGTGCATTCTGTGGAAACACCAAGGTCCATGAGGTGGCAGAAGACTGTGGGGAGAGCCGCACCTGCCCTGTCAGAAACAGCATCGGTCGAGGGGACCGCGAAGCTGAGAATGGAGCGCTCTGTGTGCCAGGAAGGCCCTGTGGTGTGAACAGTTGGTGTGTGAGGCGTTGACAGGATCCTGGGAGATGTCCAGCCAGAGAGGGGAATGCAGTGGAGAGGGAGGAAGGGATCAGACTGAGTCATGATAACGAGTGTGGAACTTATTTCATGCTCTGCAAACTATCCGCAGGTTTAAATGTACCAGTTAGAGTTTCTCTTTAACCAGAGGAACCTTGCTGCAAAAGCAAGAAATGACAGGCAGGAGAGGAGTTGGAAACCAGGAAAGAGGCCATCGTGGTCCAAAGAGAAGATGACTTGGCAGTGATCAGAAAAGGAAAAAGATGAAGCTGAGATGGACTTGGTAGAGCTGATGAGACTTAAGGAGACAAGAAGGTGATTCCTAGGTTTGTGGCTAGGGCAGATGGACGAATGCTGTTCCTCTGAGACTGGATGTTGTGAGAGGGAAATCGTGAGTGCATTTGAACACTCACTATGTGCAGTCTGCTATCATCTAGAGAGAGCTCACTCGGTCCTGGAATTCAGGGGCTTGGGAAGAGATAAGGACAGTTAAGGTTCTGGAGTGGCCACTTACTTCATGAACAGGGAGAAAGGGGCAGCGTGGAAGGCTTGCTTTGTTCATGCGTACACATAAAGAGAATGTGTAAGCTTGTCTTTCTGTTACTCTGATACGATAACCCACAAAAGCAGCTTTAGGGGGAGTGTGTGAACTAGAATTTGAGGGGCTAGTACATTACTACAGGGAAACCCAGTGACAGGGCCTTGAGGCAGGTGATCATATCACTTTGGGGAAGTGACCCGCCAGAGCCAGAGCACAATTCATTTTAATGCAGGTGAGCTAGTGCTTGGCTCATTTTCTGTACATGCACACACCAGAATCTTCTTCCTAGGGAATAGTGCCACCCAAAGTTTCCCCACCTCAATTGCACAACACCCCCACCCCCCAACACTGCTTGCAGGTCTGTCTCATCTAGACCCCTGCTGAAACGCCCCAGGTGATTCTAGCCAGTGCCAAGTTGACACTTAAAACTGTATCACAACATGATGTGTATTTCTTTCTCTTTAAAAATCTTGTTAATTATGTAGTACGTAAGAGAGATAATGTTGCCACTGACTTTCTGTTGATGGAGCAGGTAGCAAAGCCACTTCCTCGTTGTATGACAACAGTCTGTTCATAATCAACATAATTCTTTCATTTTCCCACTCTTTGCTCTCATTTTGTTGATGTGCCTGGATCAGATGTCGCTTCAGTACTCATTGTCTCTCCACTTTCTTGTGCTTTGCATTTGTTGTTGTTCTCTGAGACAAGGTCTTACTCTGTAGCCTTGGCTGGCCTGGAAGGCACTGGTTGCTCAGGCTACCCTCAGACTCACAGAGATCTATCTCTGCCTGCCGAGTGCTGGGATTAAAGGTGTGTGCTACCGAGGCTGGCCCTCACATATGGTTTTCGATAGAGGGTATGGGCATGGGTTTTGTATATGAAATGTAGGAAACTGTTCCTGAAATATCCATGTGTAATTTTTCTCATGCTTTTATCTGCCTGTAATAATTTCGATGCAGCAATCTTCAAGGCTATTACTTAAATAGCAAAAGTCTTAAAGGCTTCTTTTGATATATTATTGAAGCTTGATAAGTAGGACAGATTGAAACATCTTCAGATTAGTTTTACATCTGTGTGTTGAGCTTTTAATGATTATTAATGTATAACTCAGTTTCATATTATGTGTCCTGTGTCACATGTCGAGTTGACAGTTCTGCATAAATAAATGCTTGATGGGTTTCTAGTTGTCTTTGCTTTTCTTTCCCACCACCCCTCATGTCTGTTTCTTTCATCTTAAGTAGAAGCAGTCAATTCGAACTGCCCTCAGTGTAGAAGGAGCCCCACAGTAGACTGCCTTTTCTTCTTTCTAGTCCTGGTCCACAGCCCGGAACCTTTTGCATTCTGTTAACAGCTCTTGTCTCTGACAGTGATGATCAAAGCCTCATCTCTTTCTCCACTGCTCTAAAATAAAGTAGGAAGCCCTACTTGGTGAAACCCGGCTTACATCCTTTCACAGAGATGTGTGTGCCACTAGTGCCTGGCCTCTGTGATTAACTAGTGGCTTTTGCCGCCCTCTGGTCTCCAGGCAAACTTTGTCAGGATTCTGTAAACAGGAAGGAAGTGCCTATAGATGGGTTCTGTATCCCAGAAAGAAGTGCATGTAGATGGGTTCTGTAAACAGGAAGAAGTGCCTGTAGACCGGTTCTGTAAACAGGAAGGAAGTGTCTGCAGACGGGTTCTGTAAACAGGAAGGAAGTGCCTGTAGACGGGTTCTGTAACAGGAAGGAAGTACCTGTTCTGACTAGTTTGCTCTTTCATGGAGCTCATTGTTTTCATGATTTTCAAAACTTATTTCATTGGATTTATAAAATATGTAATAATTTATAAGTTCGTTTTAGTTTGTGTATATGTGTAGTGTGTAAGGGGTTTGCATGTACGTGGTGCATATGTGTGTGAGTGTATATGTGTGTACGTATTTGGAGACCAGAGGCTATGCTGAAAGTCTTCCTTGATCATTCTTCAGTTTCTTGCTTGAATCTAGGGCTTACTCGTTCTAGGTGGCTAACCGGCCCTAGGATCTCTGCTTCCCAAAGTGCCGGGATGATGAGTGGCCCATCATAACCTCCTCACCCTTTGGTGCGTGCTGGGGAACTGGAATCTGGTTCTCAGGCTTGTAAAATAATTGCCTGACTGAAGGAGCACCCCTTATCCATGTTGCTTTTATTGGCGCATCCCAGTAATGGGTAATGGGAAAGAGCTGTGACGGGTGGGCTTGCAAGTGAGCTTGCTGGTGAGCCTGCACCTGTGGCAATCACTGCAGCCCCGTTGTGAACGATGCCTCGTGTTTACAGCTGGTCTTCGAGTAGAAGGAAGGTACTGGAGATAACATGGATTTGTGTAATGAGTCATGACAGGGAATGCCAACCACATTCAGACTTCATATTCACCCCAGATACCAACCTAGCAAACTGTGCAAAAAGGCCAAAAAAAAAAGTTAGCATAATTATTGATTTAATGTACTGTAGTGAACCAAGTTTGTAGAGACTCAGGCTATACTTTCTATTCTGATCGTCATGGGCCTCAGGTTCTTTGTCCACAGCTTAGAGTTCATTTCTTGAGCTGTCTGCTACGGTACAGGTATGGAAGCTTCTGGGCATTGGTGACTGCAGGAGGTGACTAGGCAGAGCCCTCACAGGAGTCCTCTCAGCTTACCCTTCCCTCTACCTCCCAGAGGGCGTGGTCACACACCAGCCCGGCAGTGGAGGCAGCCCTTGTCATCACTTAGAGCCACTCTGCGGCCGAAACATGGAAACAGCCAGAATGTTTGTTTCTGTTATAGGGCCCAGATGTTTTCAGGGTGGAAGCCACAGCTGGAATGCCTGTCTGTTCCTAGCAGTAGCTCATCTGGGTGATGGCGTCTTTCGCACAAGGTCCTGGTGGTGACTGCAGTGTTAAGTCTTACTGTTGGAGGTTGCCGTTTGTGTCGGTTGTGTTGCCCTTGGTTGTGATTACATTTGACATGAGCAGCAGTTTGGGGTTACAAGAGAAAGGCCAGATGTCTTAGGGGTACCGACAACTGATTATGTTGGAGTTGATGCATGCAGCCAAGGATGTCTATCTGGCTTGAGTCATTGTTATTTCTTTCTTCGTGTCCCAGGACTGTGACGGCATCAGAGCAGGGAAACAGCAACTCTAGGGTCCTGCTCCTGCTTGTCTTGGGGTCAGGGACTGTAGTCTTGGGTACAAAGCTACTGCTGATAGACTTGTTTGTAACTTTGAAATGCAAGTTTTTTCCTGGTTCCTGTTGGCTTGGGGTAGATGATTGGCGCCTTGTCCTGACAGTTTATTGTAATTAATTTTTGAACATTGAATAAAAATCATAGACAATTTTCCTAGACTGTACTGACAGATTGAAATGAAGTTATTCCCAAGCTAACACTACCCAGTATAACTCTCGTAATCACTGAAATGCCCTGCCTGGTCTCATCTAATGGGTTGTCACTAGCTGACTTCACACGTGATTCATGAAACCAAGGAAGCAGACTTCTTACTTAATGTATTGGAATTAATGTGAGCTTAAGCCACACATAGCTGGTGGCTGCCATATTGGACAATACAGACTTAACTCCTCCCATGTCCTGTGGGTTACAACCCCTATAAACAGGCCTGTGTGTGGATTTGCCTTAGAATTTCATTCGTTCACCTTACTTTTGATCATGGACCTTACTGTTTAAGAATCTTGTCACAGACTGTGTTTGGTGCTCTGTATGTAACTCTTTGGAATTCAGGATTTAGCGGTGTTTCGATGTTCGATTCTGCCTCTTCTGGAAAGCCATGTCCAGGGTGGGTTCCGCTCACTCAGGCTGTTGTGTTTGTTAAGATAATCTGAGAAGACAGAGAATGCTACAGTGAATCTTTTATGTCATGGTGTCTCTTGCTAGGAACACTCTGAAGATCAAGCCATTGTTTGCTTGAATATTTGAAAAGTGCACTTCCTGTTCTTGTATATTACTTAGTAATAAGATCAGATCTTTAGGAGTGATCGTTATAAAATCTGATACTTTATCTCTGTGGCAATGGTCCTCGGCCCTGGCGCACGTGAGAGGCTAAGAAGGAAACCCTCATGCCCGCCCACTGCTCTGGCCCTCCGCTCCTGACCGGGCAGTAGAGGGTGTGCAGAGCGCAGTGTCTAGCCGCTCTTAGGACTGGAGGAATCCATAGGCCTGAGGCAGTGAACAGATGTGGCTTTCTCTCCGGAGGAAAATAACCTGAATTAGGAACTAATTCAGAATCTCCCTCCCCTTTCTAGTCGGAGCCCAGATTTCAAGTCCCGAGTAAAGTGCCAGCCATCGGGGATGGGCCCCATTGTGCTCACACACTCAGAGCGAGCTGTCCAAGGAGCGCCCTAAAGGTCAGTGTCTGGAAGACAAATTAATGGGCTTCTCTTTAATCTTTACTAACACTGAACTTATTAGTGAATTGTGATGATGGATTGCTTCGGAGTAGAAATGGCTTTTTAAATTTTGATTAATCTATCTTTATACATTTGATGATTAAAATATCTTAGGAACTATAAAATGTCTTAAGAATTATATTTGAATGGGCTGTTTAAAAGCAGATGTATAATTCATGTTCACCTATATGCTTATAGATGTATAAGTCGTATGCAAGGATAGTCAAGAAATTGTGATAATGGCTGTAAGGAGGGGACATGAAGTTTGCGGGGATTTCCTTCCACTGTATATTTTTGTATTGGTGCTGTGTTTTAGAACCTGTGGTTATGCTAAATTCCAAAACAAAACAGACAAAACCGATGCCTCAAAACTTTCTTGAATTTTTAGCAGTAGTTTTACAGTTTTTCCTACTAGGAAGATATAAAACAACGCTGCCATAAATGGAGTTGAAGGCCTCTGCAGATTTGGCTTGGATGTGCGATTTAGGGGCACCCTTCACCTTTCGTTTTCTGAACTCAAGACTTAGGTTTACTTTTCATTGCATCTTCTTATGCTCTATTTAACTCACCAGGGCCAGATCTGTCCCGTTTGATCTGTAACACCAATTCTTAGAGTGGGCTCTTTCTCTGGTTCAGTCTCTGGTACTAGCACTTTTGCAGCCACACAGGTGGACTGCCCAGTCCTCTGCATCTTGTCCTTTGACCTTGAAAGACAGCCAGTTCCCAGGTGTTGATCACTTGTCTTACCTCTACTCCACCCTTGTCAGCAAAACAGCATTAAATTCATCCACCCAACCCCACACACTATGTTTAGAAATTATTGTTAGCTCATACATAAGCCTTTAATGATCTGTTTGTGTCTACCTTTCTTATGCAGGGCTGACCTCTGTCATCCCCTCTGGGTCACCCTGTGTACTAACTGTGCCCAATAGTTAGAGGACCCAGCATCGTGTCTTGTGCTTTTTCCTTTGATGCATAGTCTGTTTGCTAGAAATAAGATCCGCCTCACTCAATGGTCTTTAGTTAAGCTTCCAAGGTCTGGTTCGGATGTCACCTCTGATGACTCCAGCTTGTGTCATGTTGACACACAAAACCACCCAGCGCTTTAGGAGTCAAAGCTTTTCTTATTTTTATCTTGGTGCTTGGTTTCAGAGATCCCTGTGGCTCTGATGGTCTCTATGCAAAACTGAGATGATGCTCAATTCAGTGACCTGCTAAAGCCTGTCTGGCTTCAAACTTCTATAGTCCTCTGCCCCACCTTCTCTGTGTGTCTGTTTCTCTGTCTCATCCTATAGTATAGCCCAGGCTACCCTCAAACCATAATCCCCAACCTCAGCTTTCTGAGTGATGGAGTCATAGGAAGTCTGTATAGGATTGTTTTGGCTATCCTGGGTTTTTTGTTTTTGCATATGAAGTTGAATATTGTTCTTTCGAGGCCTATAAAGAATTGTATTGGGATTTTGATGGGGATTGCATTGAATCTGTAGATTGCTTTTGGTAAGATTGCTATTTTTACTATGTTGATTCTACCTATCCAAGAGCATGAGAGATCTTTCCATTTTCTCTTCAATCCATATCCTCTTCAATTTCTTTCTTCAAAGACTTAAAGATTTTGTCTGTAGGTCTTTCACTTGTTTGATTAGAGGTACCCCAAGGTATTTTATGTTGTTTGTGGCTATTGTGAAGGGTGATGTTTCTCTGATTTCTTTCTCAGCCCATTTATCATCTGTATATAGGAGGACTACTGATTAATCTTGTATCCCACCACATTACTGAAGGTATTTATCAACTGTAGGAGTTCCTTGGTGGAATTTTTTCAGTCCCTTATGTAAACTATTATCATCCAAAAATAATGAGAGTTTGACTTCTTCCCTTCCAGTTGTAGCCCCTTAATCTCCTTTTGTTGTCTTACTGCTCTAGCTAGGACTTTGAGTACTATATTGAATAGATATGGAGAGAGTGGACAACCTTGTCTTGTTCCTGATTTAGTGGGGTCACTTTGAGTTTCTCTCCATTTAGTTTGATGTTGGCTGTCAGCTTGTTGTATTTTGCCTTTATTATGTTTAGGTATGTTTCTTCTATCACTAATCTCTCGAAGATCTTTATCATGAAGAAGTGTTGGATTTTGTTGTAGACTTTCTCAACATCTAATGAGATGATCATGTGTTTTTTTTTTTTTCTTTCAGTTTGTTTATGTAGTGGGCTATATTGATGGATTTTCATATGTTGACCATCCCTGCATCACTGGGATGAAGCCTACTTGGTCATGGTGGATGATTTTTCTGATGTGTTGTTGGATTCGGTTTACCAGTATTTTATTGAGTATTTTTGCACCAATGTTCATGAGGAAGATTGGTCAGTGATTCTCTTTCTTAGTTGCGTCTGTGTGTGATTTAGGTATCAGGGTAACTGTAGACTTGTAAAAAGAGTGCAGTAATGTTTTTTTTTTTCTGTTTCTATTATGTTGAACAATTTGTGGAGTATTGGTATTAGCTCTTCTTTCAAAATCTTATAGAATTCTGCATCTGCACTAAAACCATCTGGTCCTGGGCTTCTTTTGATTGGGAGGCTTTTGATGACTATTTCTATTTTTTGGGGGGTTATAAAACTGTTTAAATTGTTTATCTGGTCTTGATTTAATTTTGGTATGTGGTACTTACCCAGGAAATTGTCCATTTCCTTTAAATTTTTCAATTTAGGGGAGTATATAGGCTTTTGAAGTTTGATGAATCTGTGGATTTCCTCAATGTCTGTTGTTATGTCTCCCCTTTCATTTCTGATTTTGTCAACATGGATATTCTCTCTCTGCCTTTGGTTAGTTTGGATAAAGGTTTGTCTATCTTGTTTTTCTTTTTCAATGAACCAACTCTTTGTCTCATTGATTCTTTGTATTGTTTTCTTCGTTTCTATTTTATTGATTTCAGCCATTAATTTGATTATTTCCAACCATCTACTCCTCCTGGATGAGTTTGCTTCCTTTTTTCCTAGGGCTTTCAGTTCTGTTAATTTGCTAGTGTAGGATTTCTGCAGCTTCTTTATATAGGCAGATAGTGTTGTGAACTTTCCTCTCAGCACTGTTTTCATTGTGCCCCATAAGTTTGGGTATGCTGTGCTGCCATTTTCACTGAATTTTAGGAATTCTTTAATTTCCTTCTTTTTTCTTCCTTGACCTAGTGATGATTCAGTTGAATGTTGTTTAGTTTCCATGAGTTTGTGGGTTTTCTGGAATTAGTGTTGTTGTTGAATTCTAAGTTTAAGCTATGGTGATCTGATAAGATACAGGTGGTTATTCTATTTTTTTTTTTTTTTGTGTGTCTGTTGAGGTTTGTTTTGTTACCAAGTATGTAGTCATTTTTAGAGAGGGTTCCATTAGGTGTTGAGAAGAAGGTATATTCTTTTGATTGGGTGGAATGTTCTATAGATGTCTGCTAATCCATTTGAATCATGACATCTGTTAGTTCTCTTATTTTTCTGTCAAATTTCTGTTTGGTAGGACTGTCCAGTGGTGAGAGTGGGGCATTGAAGTCTCCCACTATTGGTGTGTGTGGTTTGATGTGTGATTTATGCTGTAGTGATGTTTCTTTTACAGATGTGGGTGCCCTTGTATTTGGGGCATAGATGTTCAGAATTAAGACTTCATCTTGTTGGGTTTTTCATATGACCAATATGACATGTTCTTCTTCTCTTTTGATTATTTTTAGTTTGAAGTTTTTTTGTTAAATATTAGGATAACTACACCAACTTGTTTCTTAGGTCTATTATCTTTTCCCAACCCTCTACTCTTAGGTAATGTCTGTGTTTGAAGTTGAGGTGTGTTTCTTGTTTGTAGCAGAAGTATGGAGTCTGTTTGCGTATCCATTCTGTTAGTTCGTGCCTTTTTATAGGCAAATTGAGTCCATTGATACTAAGGGATATTATTGACCAGTGATTGCTAGTTCCTGTTATTTTTGTCTTTGTTGTTGTTGATGATATTGTATATGTGTTTCCCTTCTTTGGATTTGCTGGTTTGGGATTATCTATTGCTGTGTCTTTGTAGATGCAGCTAACTTCCTTGGGTTGGAGTTTTCCTTCTAGTACTTTCTGTTGGGCTGGATTCATTGGTAGGTATTGCTTAAATCTGGTTTTATTGTGGAATGTCTTGTTTTGTCCATCTCTAGTGATTGAAAGCTTTGCTGTGTTTAGTAGTCTGGGTTGACATCCGTGGTCTCTTAGTGTCTGCATAACACCTATCTAGGACCCTCTGACTTTCATTGTTTCCATTGAGAAGTTGAGTGTAATTCTAATAGGTCTGCCTTTATATGTTACTTGGCCTTTTTTCTTTTCAGCTCTTCGTATTCTTTCTTTATTCTGTATGTTTAGTGTTTTGACTATTATGTGGCGGGGGCTGTTTGTTGTTCTGTAAACTTCTTGTACTTTCATAGGTTGTACTTCTTGTACTTTTTTAGGTTAGGAAAATTTTCTTCTATGATTTTGTTGAATATCCTTTTTGTACTTCTGTCCCTAATATTCTTAGGTTTGTTCTTTTTCACAGTGTTTCATATTTCCTAAATATTTTGTGTTAAGAATTTGTTGAATTTAACATTTTCTTTGACGGATGAGTCTATTACCTCTATTGTGTCTTCTATGCTTGAGATTCCCATCTCTTGTATTCTGTTGTTTATGCTTGTGTCTGTAGATCCCGATAGTTTACCAGATTTTTGATTTCCAGAATTCCCTCAGTCTATATTTTCTTTATTGCTTCTATTTCATTTATTAAGTCTTGAATCGTTTTCTTCATCTGTTTGGTTGCTTTTTTTTTTTTTTTAAAGGAGTTTGTTGATTTCCAAGTTTTTGTTTGTCTTTTCCTCTGTTTCTTTAAGGAAGTTTTTCATTTCCTCTTTAAGGGCCTCAATCATCTTCATCAAGTTATTTTTACGGTCATTTTCTTCTGCTTCATCTGCGTTGGGATGTTCAGATCTTGCTGTTGTAGATCCACTCACTTCTGGAGGTGCCTTATTACTGTTTATGTTGTTGAGTGTATTCTTACACTGTTGTCTATCCATCTCTTCCTCCAGTTGATACAGGTGGAGCCTGTGCTCAGGGCGTCTCCCTTTCTCCAACTGGTGTAGTTGGGGGCTGTGGCTCTGTTGATCACTCTTCTGTATGCAGGCCAGGCAGAGCCTCCAGTGATTGCTCTTCTATCTGCAGGGGGCCTGTGGCTCATGTGGGCACTCTCCTATGTGCAGGGACTTCTGTGTCTCCATAGGTCATCGACGTGACTTGGGATCAGGTTCAGAGAATGGCACTGGAGGCTGGCTAGGGCACAGTACTATCCCAGAGGAACTTCCCACTACAGTTTCTGGAAGCCACTAGTGCCACTCACGCTTCCGCTCCTCCCTGGAGGGGCCGCCCGGCTGTGTCACCCTGCTCACGCTTCTGCTCCTCCCTGGAGGGGCCACCTGGCTGTGTCACCCCTGCTCACACTTCTGCTACCTCCCCATATTTCATTTTTAAAGGTTATAGTCATTTCCAATGAATTTATAGTAGACTATTTACAATATATTCCCACAGTTTCATGCCAAACAAGACTTTGCTTGAGAAAAAGGTGCAGAGATGTGTGTTGAACTGTGAACTGCAGGTGTAGCTCCCATGCTAGTCAGTTCAAACAGGAACGTTCTTACCAGAATATTAGTGGAGTACAGATCCTTACCAGAGTATTAGTGGAGTATAGATTCTTACCAGAGTATTAGTGGAGTACAGATTCTTACCAGAGTATTAGTGGAGTATAGATTCTTACCAGAGTATTAGTGGAGCACAGATTCTTGCTAGAGTATTAGTGGAGTACAGATTCTTACTAGAGTGTTAGTGGAGTGTAGGTTCTTACTAGAGTATTAGTGGAGTACATATTCTTACTAGTGTATTAGTGGAGTATAAATATTTGTTGTAATGGGAGCGGCAAGACTGCATTCTGCCACCCGGCTAGCTTTACTGAAATAATTACACGGAAACTGTTTTCTTTTAAACTCTGCCTGACCCATTAGTTCCAGCCTCTTATTGGCTAGCTCTTACATATTGATCTAACCCATTTCTAATATTCTGTGTAGCCCACAAGGTGGCTTACCAGAGAAGATCTTAACCTGCGGCTGTGTTGGGTGGGAGAATCATGGTGACTCCCTGACTCGGCTTCTTTCTCCCAGCATTCTGTTCTGTTTACTCCACCCACCTAAGGCTTGGCCTATCAAATGGGCCTAGGCAGTTTCTTTATTAATTAACCAATGAAAGCAACAGATTAGAAAGAAATCACTCCCACATCAGATATTTACTAGAGTATTAGTGGAGCATAGATTCTTACTAGAGTATTAGTGGAGTGTATATTCTTGCTAGAGTGTTAGTGGAGTGTAGATTCTTACTAGAGTATTGGTGGGTCACAGATTCTTACTAGAGTATTAGTGGAGTATAGATTCTTACTAGAGTATTAGTGGAGCACAGATTCTTGCTAGAGTATTAGTGGAGTGTAGATTCTTACGAGAGTATTAGTGGAGTGTATATTCTTGCTAGAGTGTTAGTGGAGTGTGGATTCTTACTAGAGTATTGGCGGAGCACAGATTCTTACTAGAGTATTAGTGGAGTATAGTTTCGTGGGATGGACGGAAGGACTGTCTTATGCTACAGAACACACCATTAAAGATACTTTTTAAAGAAGATTTAGCCTCATCTTATGACTATGCGTGTTTGCCTGCACATGTGTGCCTAGTGCCCAAAGATACAGAAGAGGGTGTTGGATTCCCTGGTTCTGGAGTTACAGACAGTTATGAGTTGTCATGTGGGTGCTGGGAACCAAACCTGAGTCCTGCAAGAGCAGCAAGTTCTCCTGATGGCTGAGCCATCACCCCAGTTCCCATTGAGGATGCTTATGTATGGGCATGAGATCTGTAGGCATGGCTAACTCAAAGCTGAAGGCCAGATGTGACCTGTGACCTGATTGTGTGTGTTCCTTGAACTGTGACTAGATTGTCATTTTCAAAGATTTGAAAATATCTCGAAAGAACAATGATTTGTGGTACCAGTGTCCATATATGAACTATATCTGGAGCGTAGCCACACTTATTTATTACATGTGACTTCTCTCACTCCACAATTGCAGCATTAATCAATTATAACGAACACATCCTGGCAAAGTAGTTATTATCTGGCCCTGGGTTTGCCAGCCCTCGTTCTAGGCTACACACTCTAGGCTGCTTCAGGATGCTTCAGTTGTTGCCAGCCAAAGGGAGGTGACAGGCCCTGGAATTCTAGTCCCACAGCTGAAAACACTGGCAGTGCGGTTGGTCTCTGCTCTCTTCTGCCAGTGAAAGTTTATGCAATTGGGTTTTGCTTGACTCTTCCTAACTTGCAGCCAGAAGCTGTGTATAGTCTGGAAGCCAGGCTATTTTTGCTTATAGCATGTTCAGTCTATGAGGGCACATTGCAGAAGCTCGGAAATACAGATCCCTGCATTCGTTAATATGGTAGCTTCCGCTGGGCATGCTGGCCCATGGCTCCTTCTGAGGAGGCTGTGGAAGAGGATCTTAAGTATGAGGCCCATGTTGTCTGCTCAGCACCATCCTGATTGGAAGTTTGAACGGAGGGTGGGGCTGAGGATGAGGCTTCCAGTGCTTACTTGTTATCCGTAGGTCTTGAGGCAGCACACACTAAGGGATCACTGTTTCACACATTGATTAGCTATAATTATGATTATGATCTAAGTAGACATTGAGTACCCACTATGTGTTGGCCCCACACATGCATTGTGATACTCTGTTCTCTTACACTATAAAACTGAGGGAATTCTGATTTAACTTAAGCTGGGCAAGGTGTGTTCGAGAGTTGATTGATGACTTTTCTTTGTGAGCTTTCCCAGCTCCTAGGGATCAAGTGCCATCCACAGCATGCCTCCAATGTTTGTAAAGATATTCCGGAAGCACTCCAGCCAAGGTGCTGCTGTTAAAGATCAGGCCCACAGGATCCAGGATCCATTTCCCATGAGGCTGCACACATCAGGCCAATGAGATGAGGATCTAGGATCCATCTCATATGCAAATAGTTTAATTTGTTTAATTATAATATCTTAACTTTCTGAAACTAAATCTAATTAATTTCAAAGCCAGGCCTTTGAACACATGAAATCTAGGACTGGAGAGGTGGCTTAGCTGCTCTTCCAGAGGTCCTGAGTTGGATTCCCAGCAACCACATGGTGCTCACAACCATCTGTATGGGATCTGGTGCCCTCTTCTGGCATAAAGTTGTACATGCAGAGCACTCATCAAATAACTAAGCAAATCTTAAAATAAAAATGATAATCATAGAAATCAGAGGAGGGAGGGAGAGAGGGAGAGGGGGAAGCAGGCTTTTGAGAGTGGGGACTGAGCTCAGGGCTGAAGGGACACTGCTCCAGGAATAAGGACGGGATTGCTGACTGGTGACTGTCAGTGCTTCTTCCTTGGTGGATTCCCCGCTCTGGTGCCCAGCTGCTGCTGTTCTTTTGTAGCTTGTACGGTTGACTTGATCTGGACCAGCGGCTCAAGGTTAGGACCTGACGGACCAAAGAGCTGTCTGTGTTTCTACTTATGTTGGATATTTAGGGAAAGTATTTCATGAATCCGAGTTTCATTTTTAAATCAAAGTGATTATTTAAAATAATAAGGTCAATCGTTATTGTTGCTGGATTCATTTTTTTCTTTTGAAATTTTAAATCTCATTTTCTTATTCATGAAGAAATTTGTAAGAACTTAATAATTATATAACATAACATTCTGTTTAATTTTTTTACTGCCAATAGTGTCTTTTATTTGCAGTCCCCTTCAATGGGTTCTGCCAGGGAATTGTTTCCTTAATATTCTGAGTGTTATTCATATTTGGGTTCAGGGTGTGGTTGTTATAATCAGGGAAACTCTCACGAGAGAAGAAAATGCCGTCATGTGTGTAGGGCGCTTCCTGAATGTCAGCTGTGTCTGGAGATTAGAATTCTCTGGCGAGATCATACTCAGGACACATTTCTTGTTCCTTACCAGCCTGGCTACAGCCGTGATGGAACACACAGAGCGAGCATAGTCAGTTGGCCTCCCTCCTACCCTCATACCCTTCCACCATTTGTAAAAATACATGACATAGTGACTTCATCTGAGTGTTAAGGAGGAACAAATCCCCCTGTCTTTGCTAGAGAATAAAGATTGCTATCCTTGAATAAACACTTATTTCCTGGGCTAAGAGATGACTTGACGGGTAAAATTTGCTGTGCCAACATGAAGTCCTGAGGTCAGACCCCAGCACCCAGTGAAAGCCAACTGGGGCCATGTGCTCCTACAGCCCCAGTACCTGGGGACAGTGGATCAAAGGGCTCTCTTGTCAGTCAGCCAGCCAATCAGTCAGCCCTGATCTCCGTCTCAGAAAGCTAAGGTGGGGAGTGACTGAGCAAGATACTGTGTTAACCTCTGGTGTATACACCTGCACATGCGGACACACACACAATTTCTGAGTTAGCTTCCAACAATAGTACAAGACTGGTGTAGTTATTGGTTTTTTTTGGGGGGGGGGTTGTTTTGTTTTTTGGGTTTTGTGTGTGTGTGTTTTGTTTTATTACTCTTTGGGGGTCTGCCATTAGCTCCCAAACAAATACACAGAGATTTATTCTTGCTTATCA
The DNA here is from genome assembly GCF_014885135.2 of Alexandromys fortis. Taxonomy (NCBI): domain Eukaryota; kingdom Metazoa; phylum Chordata; class Mammalia; order Rodentia; family Cricetidae; genus Alexandromys; species Alexandromys fortis. The sequence continues at coordinate 2,631,599 of NW_026067971.1, read as the reverse complement.
GTGCCCAGCCTTAGCTTGGTTTATTTCTAGCTTTTCTTAACTTAAATTATCTTATCTACCTTTGCCTCTCGATCCTATACCTTTCTTTACTTTTTACCCTGTGACTGGCTGGTGACTGGCCCCTGGTGTCCTCCCCTCCTTCTTCTCCTTTTTTTTTTTTTTTTTTGCTCCTCCCTCTTATTTATTATTCCTCCTGGCAGCCCTGCCTATCCTTTCTCCTGCTTAGCTATTGGTCGTTCAGCTCTTTATTAGACCAGTCAGGTGTTTTAGACAGACAAAGTAACACATCTTTATAGAGTTAAACAAATGCAACATAAAAGAATGCAACACATCTTTGCATCATTAAACAAATATTCCACAGCATAAAAGAATGTAGCACATCTTAAAATAATATCCCACAACAGACTGGATCCAGATTTCTCTGTCTTCAAATTTTAGCTGAAGCTGGGTTTTCAATTTTTCTGGCAAGTTGCTCTAATGTCTCTGAGTGTGTTTCTCCCTCTTTCATTTTGTGGCAATACCTGAGTCCATTTCTGTGAAAGTACCTAGCACTGTGTGTCTGAGTCCTAGGACCTTAGACTGCATTTCCTGACCCAGAGGCAGAAAGCAGAGCTCCCCAGGGACCAGCACCAGCCCTGGCTACTCAGTGTAGATGCAGTGCCTCTAGACTCTTAAAATGATTTAAGGACGGAATTGCTGGTGTTTTCCACATGGGAAGCCCAGTCACCAGCCGGTGAGTAGAAAAGACTGGGTTTGAGTAGTTGATGTAGGCAGAAGTAGAGCTGCAGAAACCTGCGAGGCTGGGCTGGGCTGAGGACAGGCCGGGAAGACTGTTGGCTTCCTGAAGTTGAAAACCTGGTAAACATGTCCATAGCCTGAGCTGACATATTCTTTTCACCCGCAGCCCTGCAGCCCCACTTTCCCTTGTTCTTGCCTCTCTGCTGTAAGGGCGCAGCCCCCATTACCTATGTCCTCGCCCCACCCAGACTCTTCTGGCAAATGGCTGAGTGCATCTGTGCTCATGGAATGCACTTCATATGGTGCTCGCTCTATCCTGGAGACCTTCATATGGTGCTCGCTCTATCCCGGAGATGTTCATACAGTGCTTGGTGCTCGCTCTATCCCGGAGACCTTCCTACCCAGGGCATGGTTTACATCTTGTAAATAGGATTCCAGTCCAGTTGGTTGTGTCCTCATTGAGAACCACCATTCTTATTACATGGTTACAGAACAAATAGGAAAATACATAAAGTTTATGGTGACTCCCAAATATAGGAAGGTGACAAAGCCAAATTGGGGTTTTTGAACACTGTGGAATCAGCTTGGTTTGTTGTTGGAGACCGTGGGTAGGCCCGTGCTGGGAGTACGAGATCAGATGTGTTGTGCCATTCAGGGCTGCACAGTTTGTCTGGATGCTATTTTAAAATACACAGTTTTTATGCCTCTTTCTCCCTCATGTAAGAATCTTTCAGGAGTTGAGAGACCTGACTGGCCTGCTCCTTCTTGCTCTCTGGGGTCTCTGAGCTAAACATCTCTCCCTGGGAACAAATACTGAGTTGTCATCACTGGCTGAGAGAGTCATTCCCCATTCCCCAGAGGGGGGGGGGGGGAGGAGAGGGAAGCCTATTCGGAATTTTTGTTTATATGATTCTAATGGTCACAAGTATTTTTTAGAAAAAGAACAGAATAACTACTTCTAGCTAAGTATTTCTGAAGATGTAATATTTTTCTTGTTACTTTCTGAGCAGATTATATTTAAGTGCATTTTTTGTTTTGTTGTGTTTTTTTTTTCTTTTAGCTTTTAGCATTAAAAGGAAGAGAAAGACTCACTGAAAATACCCGAGAATCAGCTTAGACAAAAGAACTCTAGACTCTCTGCTTATTGCTCCCTACCTTTACGTATGTGTGTGTGAATGTTTGTGTGTATAAACCATATAGAAAAAGGTACATTGTAGATTAACACATTCCTACAAAACAGTGTATTTGTCTGTTTTTGTTCTGAAGTTTCATGTTAAAAAGTGGTATTATGTAGCGAGTTGTTTTTCAACTTCCTGTCTTTATGCACTTTAAGTCTTCAAATGAACCTGTTCTGTTCCATGAAGTTTGCTCATTTCCGTTAGTAAGGACCAGTTCAGATTATGTCTGCTCTCCCACACATCCTATGCACGTGCAAGAGTGTCTCTGGGCAAGTGCTTGTGATGGGCGCTGCTGGTCGAGATGGCACGCCTGTGTTCAGTGTCACACTGAGCTTTAGTATTGTCTTCTTCCCCCCCTGTTGTGTAATTACATTTACAGTGGCAAATGGGAACAAAGCTTTTATCTTTTGGTCCTGAGGTCAGGAGTCAGAAATTATCTAATAGTGTAAAAGTACCAGCGTCCAGAGCTGTGTTCCTTCTGAAGGCACAGGGGTGGGGTGACGCGAGCCTCTTCCTTTGTCAGCTTCTGGGGTTCACCCGATTCCTGGCTCATGGCTGCAGTTCCTTGACCCTGCTCCCCCAGCCACATCTTGTCCGGCTCTCCACGCTCCTCCCCTTACTTTGTGAACATACCAGCCTGGCTCAGAACATTCTTCTCACCTCAGGGTCCTTGACTTTGTCATATTTGCAAAGTCCTTTTTATTTATTCTGAGGCAGGTCTCATTAGATAGCCCCGGTTTGTTGAATTTAGTTATGTAGACCAGACTGGCCTGAAACTCACAGAGATCTATCTGCCTGCTGAGTTCAAATGCAAGTGCCAGGCTGGAAAGATTGCTCAGCAGTTAAGAGCACTTGCTTCCAGGGAGCTCCAGCGCCCTCTTCCATCCCTCAAGGGTGCTGCACACACGTGGTGCATTTAGATAAAGGCAAGCAAAACTCAAACACATAAAGTTAAAATAAACTTAAAAACCAACACGTGCAATCAGGGTTCCCTGAAATGGGAGGCGGCGGTGAGGAAGAGACAGGAATCTTAAATAAATAAATAAATAAATAAATAAATAAATAAATAAATACCAACACGTGCCACCACATCTGGCCTTGCAGAGTCCCTTTTGCCGTGGAAACTGTCAGGCATCCAAGGGTGACAACTGAGGTATCGTGGCCTGAGGACTTCTCTTTTATGTGAATGTGGGCTCTTTTGGTTTAATGGAAAGATTTACTTTGGCTGGCTGTAAACTTGTTTTTACTAATTTGCATTTCATTTATTCCTAGCCTGGTTATTCAGCCTTCCTAAGATTTGTGGGTGTTCATTTCTGTTTTCTGCGAAATGTGTATTTGTGCTTTGATCACTTTTGGGGTAGGGGTTGTTTGCTTTTCTGTCATTGATTAGAAGGTGCTCTTTGTATGTGTTAGATCTATCTCATGCTTTTCTGTTCATTCAGGTGTCGCAGGCTTCTCCCCCTCCCCCGTTTGGGACTTGTGTGTTTTTAGTTTACTTTTCTTTTGTTGATTTGGATGTACAGTGGCTTTTAATTTTGATAAAGCTGATTCTGTATGTGTTATGTGTCTAGTTTTGTTTAACATTCTTTCTTACACTGAGCTTAGGGAATATTTTCCAACTTTGTTATAGCTCATTCCGCAACCAGGCGACTGTGTGAGGCAGGAGGATCATGAACTTGAGTGCAGTCTGGTCTACAGTGATGCTCTTAAACAAGTTTCATTCCCATGAGCGTTTAATACTGTGGTGGGAGGAGGGGCTGTGAGCGGCAGCATCTGCACTTCAGGAGGCCAAACACAGAATCGGGTGACTTGGAGCTGTGAGTTAATACCTGGGGTGTTTCTGTGGCCACGGTCCAAATTACCTCAGGATTAAGAAAAGTCAAGTATCAGGCAGTTAAAAATTGTCAGACAGTTAAAAATGTTTAGTTTTCATTTCAAGCAGAAGAAAGCCTTGATGTAGAAAGAAAGCCCTTGTTACAACATGCATGGAGGGTCAGAGAGCTGTATGCGTTCATCCAGATGTTCAGGACCGCTCTCTAAGCTTAGGGTGGTCTGGCCCATCCAGGTGTTGAGGACTTTTCTCCTAGTTTATGGTGGTTTAGCCCATCCAGATGCTGAGGATTTCTAGCTTAGGGTGGTTGAGGACCACTCTTAGCTTATCTGACTCATTACTTTTAAGACCAGAATACACTGACTTGGTTGGATCTTTGGAGAAAGGCATGTTGTCACATCATAGATGGAGTGAAGACCTGAGCTGGCATTTCCGTGATGTTTTATATATAGAAGACACTCAAGGAATTCAATTTCAACAAAGCCCTTGTGGCTGGAATTCAACATCACAGACTGCAGCACATTGTGTCCCCACACACAGGGAGGATGGTCATTGTCTTAGCTAGGGTCTTGGACGTACCAGGCTAATGCTCAACTACTGCCCTATACCCAAAGACCTTCAAATTTATTTTTCCTTACTTGGATTTTTGAGATGGGATCTTACCTTATTTCAGGTCGGCTGGATCTTACAATCCTCCTCCCTCAGACTCTTGAATGTTGATGTTACAGATCTACCGGGGACTGGCAGTGGAGCCCAAGCTGTTCTTCCATTTGAGATCCTCTTGTCTCTGCTTCCTGCGCTCTGCAATCACAGCTGTGCATTGCTGTGCATTATTACACTGTGGCCCTCTGACTCAATGCAGATCACCTTCCCTTAGCTCTGTCCTGAGATACCTTTATTCATCTCAACTATATTGATCATCTTTTTCTTATGCATCAATAAGTCTCTCTGTCTGTCTCTGTCTCTGTCTCTCTCTCTGACAGGGTCTCACTATGTAGTCCTGGAACTAGCTATGTAGACCAGGCTGGCCTTAAAACTCACAGATTCCTGACTCTGTCTCCCAAGTTATGGAATTAAAGGCGTGCACCTTTGTCTGTTTCTTATTTACCAGGTATCATAAGGTGTTGGGCAAGAAAAGTTGAGCTGGACATCACCTTTGCCTTCTGTACCATATACTTTTTATTTTTTTAAGTCTGGTGTTGGAAAATAGCATTTACATAGTGCACTATGGGAACAAAAAAGAGTGGTTGCCTGTGAAATTGAGGGTAGGGAATACTTTCTCCAAAGAGGGGCAGCTGAGCTGAGATTTAAAGCTTGTCAGTGAGCATGGAAGCCCTGGCCATTGCTGGATGGACTTGGGATCTGGGGTGTGATGACTCCCAGCATTGCAGGGGCCACAGTAGGGACCTGTGGCTTGGCTGCTCAATCTACAAAGCAGCAGCAATCACTTGCGCACATGCTCTTTATTGTCGCTGCACTGGGGCTCTGGAGAGGCGAAGGATTAGAGACCACACCTGTGGGAGATTCGTAGATCATTGAGCGGTAGTGATGACTGGATAGCAGGAAATTGTCTTTAAGCAAATTGGTACCTTTTCAGCTTAGACAAATGTGTAATACAGCCTTTGTTCTGGAGACAATTCAGGGGGATTGTGAAGGGTTACTTCATTTAGTAAGAAGTAGGATACATAAATTACAAAGTTAAAAAAAATGCTATAATATTTAACTTTTTGAGAAATAGTTAGTCTGGCCTGTCCAGAGATCACAATAACTTTGAGAGAAAATCTGGTTTTGCCAGTTAGAAAGCAAGTGATATTTTGTTTATTTTTTAATGTATTAGCCCATCACAGACTGAATTCAGGATACAAACCTAAGATTTGGTTTTCACCACTGAAGAAATTATTAGATTAGTGAGGGGGAAACCCATTCATTACTTAATGTATCTTAAATAGACAATAAGTTTGTCCTGGAACCCCATTTGAGTGACCATAGCCTAAGAACACAGATTCTGGTTTTTCCAAATTCCATATTCCAAGGTGGTTAGCATAGTAACAGAACCTAACACACAAAGAGCCCTGAGGGCTGGGTACTTAGAGAGCATTGCTGTGAACTCAAGAAGGAGCTCCAGGGAGAGGAGGGAATCCCGGAAGCAGCAGCCTCAGGGGTGTTCGATGGCATTCTGAGCCTTTTGATTGGCTCAATTAGTGGTCTGTACATTCCAGAGATTTACAGGAAGTGGCTAGTAAGTGCAGAGATTGCCCGCCCAAGATAGTTTGTAATTAGGACCTGAGCTCCCACCTTGCAGCACACCTGCCTCTCCGGCCTCTCCACAATCACAGAAGGTTGTGGCATTTTTGCTGTTCACAAGATAGTTTTGGACCCGTGGAGGACGCTGTTAAGATGTAGTCCTGTAGTGTGAGATGCGGGGTACCAGTCCTGTTGTATGAGATGCGGGGTACCAGTCCTGTGCTGTGAGATGTGGGGTACCAGTCCTGTAGTGTGAGATGCAGAGTACCAGTTCTGTAGTATGAGATGTGGGGTACCAGTTTTGTAGTATGAGATGTGGGGTACCAGTCCTGTGGTGTGAGATGCGGGGTACCAGTCCTCTCGTATAGATGTGGGGTACCAGTCCTGTGGTGTGAGATGTGGGATACCAGTCCTGTAGTTTGAGATGTGGTGTACCAGTCCTCTCGTATGAGATGCAGTTTATTAGTTGGTTCAAAGATCAAGGCTTTGGCTTTGCTGCTTTCCTTTTTTGCTTTCTTTCTTTGTGTTTTTTGGTATTTGTTTGTTTTGAGACAGGATCTTACCATATAGTCTAGGCTGACCTGGGACCTGTGCTGGACTTTCAGGTACAAACCACTGTGCTCAACTTTGTTTGGTTTTAACTTTGGAGACAGGGTCCCTTGTAGTCCAGGTTAGCCTCAAACTCTATGTAGCAGAGGAGAACTTGAACTAATCTTCCTGCCACTCACTTCTGAGGATGGGGTTCTAGGTGTGTGACAGCCACCATGCTGGGTTTATGTTGTTTGGGAACACAGACTTGAGACCCAGGGCCTTGTGCATGTTAGGCGCGTACTTACAACTGAGCTTCGTCCGCAGCCTAAAATTTCGCTCAGTTCTTGACTCTGCCTCCACCTCTGGAATGCTGGCATTAAAGGCTTGCGCCAAGAGAAAATGATGGTAAATCCTGTAGGGTTAGATCTGTCCTGTGCTGTCCAAGGACTTGAGGCTACCAGCCATGTCTTTCATCTCTTTCTCTGTTATTCCTGTGGAGTTTGCCTCATGTGTTGTTAACTTTCACTCAGGAAGGAGAGGTGGGCGTCCAGGTGGATTGGCTCCCTTCTGCCTGAAGCTTTGTCCTTGTTCAACTGACAGCAATGCAGGAAATTAATCTGGTTTCTCCAGTTTTTCTTTTGGTTGGAGTTATCATCTCTCTATCTTGTATTTGTTGTTTGTTATTTAAAATCGGGGTCTCATTGCGTGGCTCTTGCTACCTGTCCAGAGCGTAGATCTAGCTCCTTGGAGTTCCCCCTGCCTCTGTCCCTCGGTGCTGGGGTTATAGGCAAGTGTCTTCACAGCTGGGGGACTTTAGCATCATGGCTTTGATCAGGAGACCATGATCCAAGCTGTTACAGTCGTCCTGTTGTGCTGACACCAGTGTCTGTTGTGTTTATAACTTTTCTTGGTAGCTTTTATCTACATACACACACACACACACACACATACACACACACACACACACACACACACACACACACACACACACACACCCCTTTCTCTCCTTTGTTTTAGCTCAGTACTCAGAATTTACCTTTATTTTCCTTTCTTCTGAAGCCCTGGAGCATGAGTGATAGGGTTGAGGAATGGCTGTTCCCTCAGGCCAGAGAACTCTTTGGGGAAGGCTTTCTCTTGGAGAGATGGTCTTCCCTCCCTCCGGTTGTAAAAGAAGGCGGGACCTTCTTTTACAGAAAGTCTTCCCACCCTTTGCCAGAAGCAGACACCCGGATCTCCTGTCTCTAGAGTAAAACTCCTGGGTTGAAACCTGGGCAGTTTTATGTCTGCTCATCCTGAGACCACACACCTGGACCTTATTCTTCCTGCTGGCCACTCTCCTGCAGCTGGTCACAATGAGGTTTTCACCCATTCGTGGCTCCACGGGCTTCTGTGGTGAAGCAGATTTCACATCAGCCATCTGAGTAGAGAGTCTTTCCTGTTTATTCAGTGGTTTCTCTGTCAAGGCAAGAATCCTGCTTAAGATTTTCATGGTATGATAAACTTTAGCTTTGCTTTTTCTTTAAGTTTTTCCTGTCACTCGTTCTCCGCTCTGATAATTACCTGTAAATTAGTGCTGTGCACACCACACCACTTACCAACCTTTTCCTTCGTGTGGTGGTGTGTGCCTACACGCTGAGAGCATGAGCCCTCACTACTCACCTGGACTGTGATGGAGGCCCTGCTAAAAGTCTTATTTGTTTTCACCACTGAATATATATCTAAAGAATTGAAGGTGTGCTGAGTTTAGCTTGGAATGGTAGGGAAGGGGTGGGTCTTACATATTTTGTCTTGTAAGAAAGATGGATGGCTTTAGTACATCTCATATTGGGCTAAACTTTTATGACTCTCATTGAAAGGCAAAAAGTTCAGTTCAGAAGGTAGGAATTTGATTTATTATTATTATTATTATTATTATTATTATTACCACTATTACTATTGAACGGTCTTACTACCTAACCCTTGACTTCCTGGGTAGCCTTGAACTCACAAAGATCCACCTGCTTCTGCCTCCAGAATGCTGGGATTCAAGGTGTGACCACAACACCCTCAAGAATTTAATCTACTTTGTGTGACAGAAGCACTGGCCATTGGATCTACCATGCTAGACTTTGTAGCAGTGTGGTTCTACTGTGTTTTCAACGTAGACTTTTTTAAAATTGATTTTTATTGAGCACTACATTTTTCTCTGCTCCCCTTCCTGTCCCCCCCCCC